>NW_027137627.1:54212-654212 GCF_001692895.1 Cenococcum geophilum 1.58
CGACTGTACTGGGTCAGTCTTACCTGGAGCTCGCACGGAGCGCGCGGAAAGGGCATCGCCACAGGGTCTCGGGACATGGCAGGGACAGCATGCTCCGTACTGCTCGGGTCAGTTCGAACGGCAGAGCGAGCTCTTTACCCCGGTGACCGCCCTTGCACTGCGGGTTAATCCTTACCGGGGAGGCTCCGCACGGAGCGGCGGAAAGGGCATCTCGCCGGGCAGGGGTCTCGGACTAGCTACAACAGCACCGCTCGCGACTACGGTGGTCGAACCCGGCAGGCGCGCTCTTCCGGTCGACTTGGCACTGGTTCAATCTACCGGGAAGCTCGCACGGACGCGGAAAGGGCATCGCCGCAGGTCTCGACTGGCACCCTCAGCATGCTCGGACTGCGACGGTCGAAACGGCAGGTCGCTCTTACGCGTGACTGTACTGGTTCAGTCTTACCGCGAGCTCGCACGGGCGCCGCGGAAAGGGCATTCGCCGCAGGGTCTCGGGACTCGGCACGACAGCACGCTCGGACTGCGGTCGGTCGAACGGCAGGCGCCTCTTATGGTGATGCACTGCGGTTCTTCTTACCGGCGAGCTCGCACGGAGCCGCCGGAAGGGGGGCATCGCCGCAGGGTCAGTGGCATTCTCGCCGGACGGCAAGCTGATGGCGTCAGGCTCGCGCGACAGGACGGTCAGGCTCTGGGACGCCGCTACGAGAGTGCCGCTGCAGATGCTTAAGCTTGGTACGGTGATTCAAGACCTATCATTCTCTTCTTCAGGTGAATATCTTAAAACGGATAGGGGAGTGTTAGATGCGAGGTCTCCTAAAGTATCGCTAGATTCTTCAGAGCAGTTGCTTACTCTATTTGTATTAGATAATTGGATAGCGGAGGAGGGGGAAAATATTCTTTGGCTTCCTTTTAACTATCGAGCGACTTGTGTAGCTGTCTGGAACGGAATAATTGTGTTGGGACACTTATCGGGGGGTATTTCATTTCTCCAATTTAAGCAAGGGTTAAAGACGATATAGCATAGAGGGGAGTGGGTACATTATTAATAACGTTATAATAGCCTTATATACCATATCATTTTCTTTATATCTCTATTTCATAGAGGGTCAAGGGGAATATATGCCTATATAATCGTTGTATTCGCCGCTCCAATTCTAGCATTTTCTATAAGGGTCACACACTCGTCGCTGAAAGACCAGGGACAAAAGAGTTATCTAATGGTGTCATCACTTTCATAATGTCAAGCAATACTATCTATGTGCGACACCGGTTAATATTATAGAGGAGAACCTTCTTCGTCTCTTCCCGTATAAAGTAATGCAGTAGCCCAGTGCAGCCTAACTGAAAAACTACGTGTCTTAAAGAATAGCAATATTATTAGGTAACATGTGCACGATTATGGAAAAATATTAAGGGGCTTGCCGCCGTTCCTTTAGAACTCTACGCTTTAACGTTTATCCCTTAACCCGTCAGAATCGAAGTAAGGGGGGTCCGTGCACGAACATTACGCGTTGTTTGGCGCGGGGCCTTAATCTAATTGATCCAATTGGCTAGCTCTTATCGATAACCGTACGACCAATTTTGACGGGTTAAGGGATACCGACACTAGTAGAGAGGGTGCCGACCCGTCCACGTGCTCCTATTAGCCCGCGGTAGGCGCCTGATAAGTGGAGGGTATTATAAGATCTAACTGTATTAAGACTAAAGCGCCTTGGCGAAGGGTGGGATAAAAATTCTGCGAGCACTTGGGGCAGAAGCCGCTAGCATGCGAACCGGGAGAGTGACGGGCTCTTAGGTGACGCGGGTCCACGTAAACACCAACGAGTCCTAGAGGATCATCCTTCAGATTAAGCGAACCGCTCAGCTTCATGCAAGCAGGTGGAGTATTGCGGCGATATATGTTGACCTCTTAAGCTGATCCCTTAACCCGCCGAGTTACGTCCATCTGTTATCGATAAGGATTTAGCCAATCAGATCAATAGGATCAAGGGTCCGTGACCACACGCGTACTTTTGATTCTGGTGTTCCCGCACGGACCATCTACTAGATGGACGCCGGCGGGTTAAGGGATAGGAAGTTGTGCCTGGGGATGCTTAATGTTACCGTTCGCTAGGAGGCAATCCACATGTCCAACGAATTTACTGGCGAGGCATCCTTCCAGTAAACTTTATAAATTGGGAGGTCTCTAAGGGGTAGCTATTAGGAGTTGTATAACTGCTAGTAGCTAATAGAATAATAGTTAACACGCGAAGAGATGTACAGTATTTCCGCTTTAATGCGCAACGTCAACATGGGTCCTCAGGTTATCGATAAGGGCCAGCCAATTAGATTAGATAAATTCGGCGCCCGTACTCAGATATACAAGGCCGGTAATATTTATAAAATACTATATAAAACTAATATGTAAGCTCAATATTTGGACTTAAGTCGTTTAATACAAGACCTCTAGCAGTGGTCCTTCTTATAGAACGGTATTTTATATATACTGCTGCTAAAACGGGTCCTTAGAAGACGAACACGCCCCTACGTTTAAAAACAGTGTTCCACACAGACCACTTGCACTAAGGACCCTGACGTTGTAAGGGATATGTAGATGGTAGTTAAAAAGATAATTTTAAGTAAATTTATAAACTTAAACTCATGTATATTTAAATACTGAGAGTATAATAATATATAATTTTGACGGTACTTATTTACTTTATATCTACTAACTGGTGTTTTTATTATTTTCTTCAATAGGCCAAATTTCTTTAAAATATGCTTACGTATTTTAGCTAGCGTCTTATTCTATATTTTTCTATCTATTCTTAAAAGTATTGAAACGCGTTATTTACCTACGACTATTACTTACCTTACTAGGTTCTTGTAGCCGTACTGCCTTGCTAAGCTCTAGATCTATGTGTTACGTTTGTGGTAGCGAGAGTGGTGCGACCTTGAAGAGCGCTTCGCTGGTGCTTTGGCTTCCATCGCGAGCTTATTCATCGACGTCTCCGAATCCTGCTACACGGTTTCGCTCGTGTAGCAGGCCTAATTCTACGCGAATTCCTAGCATTAAGATTCATAAGGCCTGCTCAGCCATGTTTCAGAGACGAGGGCAGGAATTTCAGTCGTAAAAGAGGCCTGACCTAGCGCAGTGGCTGCCGTTCCACTATACATGTCGTTTGCCTTTGTATTTCTTCTCGCGATTGCCTCTTGCCTTTGCTCCTTCGCCCTTACTTTACTTTCGGCCTTCTAATCACAATCTTCTCCCCTTCCACCAACTCCCATCCCACTCCATCCTTTACCAAATCCTCCCACCCCTTCCCCGTACAGCGCTCCACATACGTCCTATCGGCCGTCATGTAGCCCCTCCCCAAACACTTCAGCGCATGCAATCGCACCCCGTCCTCCGCCCACTCCATAACCCGCTTCTGGTACCCATCCACGGCTCTCCGCATCTTCCAAAACCCAACCCAGTCATCATGCGCCAGGGCCTTCAGCACCACCTCCACACGGCGGTCCTTGTAGCCCCACACAGCCCTGGCAGCGTGCGCGGCCATCAGGTCGGACTGGCGGCACGCGAGATCCAGCACCCAGTAGCCGACGAACTCGTGCAGATCGGGAGCCGGCAGCGGCGTGTGCGGGTGGATTTTGTACAGCAGCGAGAGCAGCGCAGGCTGGTACGACTCCCAGTCTTTGGTCAGGATGGCGGCGTGGATGTTGAAGATGTAGGCGCGCTGGGCGAAGATGTCGCGGCGGGCTGTGGCGATGATGGCTTCGCGCAGCTTGCGGAGTGCGGTGAGGATGGTGGCGAGCTCGGCGGTGGGCAAGGGCGCGGGTTTCGGGGCGCTGCTCCCGGAGGGGCGGGAGGGGGAAAACAGTGGGGTTGGTTTGGAGGGCAGCGTGGGGGGAGCGGAGGTGCTGGGAGGGGTGGTGTTGAGGGAGAGGGCGGCGAGTTGCTTGTCTAGCTTGTCGCTGCCGCCGGATGCGGCGCAGAATTTCATGTAGCGCTCGACGATTTTGCTGTAGTAGATTTCTTGGGCTTTGAAGTCGTTGAGCCTAGTTCATCCGCTGTGAGAAATTGCATAGGAAGTTTAGCTACATTCGACGAGCTTGATATATACGAACCTAGTTTCACCTTTTGAAGGTAAACCGTAGCTCTCAAGTGGATCAACAGGTCCAGTCTTCAGTCGACTCCATGCTCCAGAGGGACCCCGCTTACTGCTTGGTCGTTGTTGTGCAGCCATCATTTGTGAGGAGATCATGCTCAATGGAACGTCTGACTTGGAGTTCATCTTTGTCTGCTGCGAACAGCACAAAGAGTGGAGGTCATCAGTGCTTGGAATACATATCCAGAACAGACTGTGGTGTTCGCAGCAAAACAAAGGTGAATGTCACGGGCGGCATGGCGGCTCATCGGAGAAAGGAGAAGGCGGTCCGACGTCACATTAAATTGCCTATGAACATTTTTCACATGCTTACCCTGCACCTTTCCGACTCCCATACGTGCGAATCCCCGGTCCCAACAGATTCGTACCTTGGTAGTTTCGTGGCCAAAAGACGCAATGCTATACATATATAGGTTTGACAGCTGTTTCTTTTGGTAATAATTCTTCAACTTCCAAATTTCCCTTTCAATCTACTTTCCATTTCTATTTTCTCGTTACCAGTTATTTAGTATGGATATCGCCAAGCATGCCGCGGAATCTATATCAGAAAGCGCCAGCAAAGCCGAAAAAGAAATCGAGAAGAGATTAACAGTATTATGGCACGACCTGCCCACCTGGCAGCAAGACAACCACTACATTCACAGCGGGTACCGGCCAGCATCAAATTCGTACAAGAAATCGGCGCAGAGTCTCGGGTACCTGCATAACGAAACTGTCAACATCTATTCGCACCTGATTGGCGCGGTCCTGGCCATTACGTCGGGCATCGTTCTCTATTCAGTCCTCGAGCCGCGATATGAGACGGCTACGAGGGAAGATGTTGTCGTGTTCAGCTGCTTCTTCCTCGGTGCGGCGGCTTGTCTAGGGATGAGCGCAACGTATCATACCATCTCAAACCATTCCCAAGCTGTAGCGAGTTTCGGGAACAAGCTGGACTATCTGGGTATCGTGTTTTTGATCTGGGGCAGCTTCATCCCTACGCTGTACTACGGTTTCCAAACAGACGTGCAGCTGATCAAGTTCTACTGGGCAATGGTAAAAAACGCTTCCCTCCCTTCTCCTATCTTCCCCCTATCCCACCAGCCCAACTCTCCCTCTCAGCCTTAAACCATCGAACCGGGCATAACCAAAACCCCAGATCACAACCATAGGCGCCGGCTGCGCCATCGTCTCCGTCTCCCCCAAATTTCGCACCCCACAATGGCGCCCCTTCCGCGCCGCCATGTTCGTCGCCATGGGCCTATCCGCCGTGCTGCCCATCCTGCACGGCATGCAGCTCTACGGGCTCGCCACCCTAACCCACACCATCGGCCTGCGCTGGGTCGTGCTGCAGGGCATGCTCTACATCGTCGGCGCAGGCTTATACGCCGTGCGTCCCCACACACTACCCGCCCCTTTCCCCCGCAATCTCAATCTCACCCCAATCCCCTTCCCATAGCTAACCACCTCCCCTCCAGGCCCGCTTCCCCGAACGCGCTCGCCCTGGCGCCTTCGATATCTGGGGCTCCTCGCACCAGCTCTTCCACGCGCTCGTCGTGCTTGCCGCCGCGGTGCACCTGGTCGGGCTGGTCACGGCGTTCGACAATGCGCATAGCGGACGTGCGGCCCCGCGGCCGCTAGGCGTGCTGCCTGCGACGTGGTTATGACGGGGGGTCGGGAGGGCGCAACGAGGATGGAGAGGGCGGGAGGGGGGTAGTTCAGGGGGCGGTTGCGGATGCGGCGGTGACGGCGTCAGTAGACAGTGGCTGGCTGGTGGAGGCGTAGAGATAGGAGTCCCAGCGCTATGCAGATGGGGGTTGTCGTAGACGGGAGGTTAGCCCACAGACCCAGCGTGTTGGATACACATATCACGCCACAGGCATCCGTAGAATATTCAGATATATTCCCATGCGCTAGCACTTATCAAGCGACCAGCACCTCGAAACCCCGTCAATCCTTCATCATCTATCCATCTATATAATTCATATTTCGTCCCCCTTCATTCCATTTCGTCTCCTCACCCCCCAGAACTATTTCAACTGCAACCAGCTAGCTAAAGCAACAAACTCCTCCCCCACCCCTAAATCGGGGAAGCGACCCCACACGAAAAAAACCAACAATCATCTCCATTTTGAAGAAAGAAAAATAGGTAAGGGATCAAAGGCCTTTTTTAACCTCCCAGAAAAAAAACGCCCGATGCAAGAAAGAAACCATGGAGGAAAATTTACACGAAAAACACGCCATCTAAGTGAAGGGAGAAAAAAAAGGTGTGGGCAGAAAGAAAAGGGGGGGAGGGAAGGCTTCATAACAACTACCTCCCGGAGCGCTCTCGCGTCTGCGCTCTCCGCTTCTTCTCCGTCGCTGCGTCGCCCGTTAGCTCGAGTCCACCGATCCACATCGCAATGGACAAAAGGGAAAAGGGAAAAAAGGGGTTTGGGGAGGGAATAAGCTCACCTTCATCGTACACCAAAAATTCATGTAACGCACACCCTGACGGCACCATCGGCAGCACTGGGACCTTCTGATCCGTCACGACCTCCAGCAGCGCCGGGCCATCCGTCTCCAGCAGCCACTTGAGCTTCTTCTCTAGCTCGTCCGGCTTGGCGACGCGGTCAGCCTGGATGCCCATGGCATGGCCGAGTTTCACAAAATCCGCGTTCTTCTGGTGCGTGTGGGAGAAGCGGTCCTCGAAGAACAGCGTCTGCCACTGGGTCACCATGCCCTGTTCCTCGTTATTCAGCACGACGATCTTGACGCCGATGTTGAACTCAGCCGCCGTCGACAGCTCCGTCAACGTCATGCTGAAGGACGCGTCGCCGTCGATGTCGATGACGAGCGCGTCCGGGCGCGCGACCTTGGCGCCGATGGCGGCCGGCAGCCCGTAGCCCATGGTGCCTAGCCCGCCGGACGTGATCATGGTGCGCGGGTGCCGCCAGCGGTAGTGCTGCGCGACCCACATCTGGTGCTGGCCCACGCCCGTCGTGATGACGGTGTTCTGCTTCATCGGCTCGGTCAGCTTCGATAGCGTTGCCATGACAGTCTGCGGCTTGATCAGCCCGTTCACGCCCTCCTTCTCGTACGCCCACGGGAACCGCTGCTTCCAGTCGCTGATCTGGCCGAACCATTCCGGCCGCTCCGGGCATGCGTTTATGTGCGGGATTAGTTGCGCGAGGTTCGTGATCACGTCGCCTTCGACGGCTTCGGTCGCTTGTACTACTTTGTTAATGTTCTTGGGCATGATCTCGAAGTGGATGATGCCGCCACGGCCTTCGGCTGCTGCGGCTTTGGCGGCGGGCGCAAATTTCGATAAGTTGCCTGTGATGCGGTCGTCGAAGCGAGCGCCGAGGGCGATGACGAGATCGGCTTCTTGGATGGCCATGTTGGCGTACGCGGAGCCGTGCATGCCGAGCATGTGCAGGGACTTGTCGTCAAGCTCGTCGAATGCGCCTAAGCCCTGGAGAGTGGTCGTGACCGGAATGCCGGCCTTGTCTGCGAGCTCCTTCAGGAGTTTGGGACCATCAGGGGTGCTGACCATGCCCTGACCAGCATAGATGACGGGTTTCTTTGAGATGTTGATGAGGTCTGCGGATCGCTTGATCGATGCTTCCTGCTGTTTCCTGCTTAGTTCCCTAGCGGCAATGGTTGCTGCGCTGGGGTGCGTTGGAAGGGTGCTCGAAACGGGAATGGGTCTTGATAGAACACCTCCAGTGACGTCCTTTGGCAGATCAACAAGAACAGGACCGGGCCTGCCGGTCATGGCAATCTCGAACGCCTCATTAATGCGTCTTGGCAGTTCACCAGTATCCCTGACCATGACATTCCACTTCGTGCAAGCTCTTGTGATGCCGATGGTGTCGGCCTCTTGAAAAGCATCAGAACCAATGAGATTAGTGGGAACTTGCCCACAGAAGACGACCATTGGCGTGCCATCCATCAGAGCATTCTGCAACGGCGTTACGACGTTGGTGGCGCCGGGTCCAGAGGTGACGAGAACAACGCCAACCTTGCCGGATGCACGTGCATAGCCTTCCGCCATATGTCCAGCGCCCTGCTCATGTCTCGGTAGGATGAAGTTAAAGTGTGGGGATTTGTAGATGGCGTCGAATACGGGCAGAATGGCTCCTCCAGGGTATCCAACTGAGTCATAGTTAGCAAATTGAAAAATCGCACAAAGACGGTGAAGAGCAATTGGGCTGAAAACGCACAAATATGCTTCACGCCTTGCCTCAGCATCATCTCGTGGAATATTTCTCCTCCCTTCATGCCGACGAATGAGTGGTCCATCTCAGGCTGCCTGTACGGCTTGAGAGGTTGCACATCATTCCAGTCATCTCGATTGAAGGCGGGAGCTGAGCGAGACCGAGGTTCCTGTGTGGCTGCCGCAGCTGTGCTTTGAGGCCTCTTTGGGCTGTCCTTGAGAGCTTTTGTGGGGGCAGCTTGAGTTGCCCTCCTGTAGGGCGAGACAGCGGGCCGGGCAGGCGTGGAGGAGAAAGTGCGAGAGTGCTTCAGCGTCTGGATGGCACGCTTTGTATCGCGTGCCTTAAACATTTTGAAAGGGAGGGGAGCACCAATTGGAGTAGACGCGGGGGAGGGAGAGAATGAAAAGCAAGTGCGTTCGTATGGTCGGGGTAAGCGGGTGGGTAGGTTAAGAATTGGGGGATGGTGTCGTGAATGACTCTCACAGGCAATCATTTTTTCGGCTGAGGGGGCAAAATTCAGAACAATATCCGACAGGGCCACCGACAAAAACAGCGACGCCCAGACTGTGGAGAAGGCCCACTCTACCAATTGCAAGCCACGCAATTCATTGCCGCCCTAAGCTCCTCTCACAGCTCGCCCCGAGATCGGACTGCGCACCCTCACCGCACAACGTGGGTCACGGTCCACCCAGTTATGACAGAACACCAAAATACTGCCAAATTAGGAAAAGAGGTTTCCTACTGTAGATTTCCGTCATAACTACGGAGGTCGTTGTCATAAGTTCTTGCACCTTCTTAATTAGGAAGTTAAGATACTAACACTCTTAGTATATTATTAAATAAGTATTTTCATATTTTTATCTAAAACTTCATAAGCTTTATATAAATTCTAAGTTAAAGTTATTCTATAATTAATAGTATTAAAGTAGTTATTATAACTTAAAATTTATTAAAATTAATTTGTGTTGTAATTTACGCAGCCGGTATTGCAGCTTATGTAGCAGTGTTAAAAATTACGCATTTATAGCGGGATCGTGCCTAAATTTACGTGGGGTAGGCTGATAGCTGCGCACCCGTGATTGCGCGTGCGCAGTCGCTTAATTTCCTAATTAGGAAGGGGCAAGAACTTATGACAACGACCTCCGTAGTTATGACGGAAATCTGCAGTAGGAAACCGCTTTTCCTAATTTGGCAGTATTTTGGTGTGCAGTGGACCGTCATAACCCGGTGACCCACGTTACCTATCCAAATTTGACCTGCACCCATTTAAGCAATGAATTCATCGTCCACCAACACCCCGAACAGGACACGGAGTCATGGCCGCGTGGCATCCGGAGACGAGCGAAGGCGAGGTAATACTATACTGATACTCTCTCTTCTCTTCCAATTGCCCTGGCCAACTGACACACCACAGTCGCCGTTCCTCGCCGCTCCACCAAAGGGCCCCTCAACACCGACGTAGACGAGTATGAAGTTCCCCGCAACCCTTCCCCTCTACACCACCCAGCTAACCTCTCAGCCCCCTAGCTGAGCACCGCGCTCCCGCCGCCATCACCACTTCCAACACTCCCCGCCGCGTCTTCTCTCCCACCCGCTCAGCCACTACCACCACCACCACCTCCCCCCTCTCCCCAGATGCCAGCACGCCCACGCTGTCCGACCTCCCCGCCAAAGACTTCAGCTACCTGCTCGATCCAACCCTCTACCACGCCCTCCCTTCCACCGCCATCCCCGCGCCCTTCCTCACCTCCCCGGCCCTCCCCTCCCTCGCCGACCCCCTCCCCACCCTCCTCCAAACCGGCCACTACCGCCTCGCCGCCATCTCCGCCGCGCGCGCCCTCACCACCACCACCGCACCCACCGACACCGCCTCCATCTTCACCCTCCTGCACACCCGCCTCGCCTGCCTCTGCCTGCTGAACGAGCACGCCCTCGCCGCGCAGGAAGCGAAGCCGCTCGGCGACCTCAGCAGCGCCTTCTACCGCCACCCGCTCACCAACGCGCACGTCGTCCCCTGGCCGCTGCGCGTGCTCGCCGTGCGCCTCGCCGCGCTGGGCTACGGCGACTCGCGCAAGGGCGTCATGGGCTACTACGAGCTGGCGCGGGAGGCGCGGGAAGCGGCTGCGCGCGCGGAGGGCGCGGACGAGAGGCGTGTGTGGCGGGCGAGGCTGCGCGAGTGCGGCGTGCGGGTTGCGAACGTGCTGGTCGAGATGGGCGAGCTGGAAGGCGCGGGGAGGCATTTGGGGACGCTGGCGTCGGTGGAGGAGAGGATGAGCGACGAGGATGGCGCGAGGGAGGTGCTGGTTATGGAGACGCTGGTGTGGTTGCGGGTTGGGGATGTCCGGGCCGCGCGACGCTGCGTTGCTGCGCTTTCTGCTGGCTCTGAGGACGCGGAGAGCGAGGGCGAGGGCGAGGGCGAAGGTAAAGGTAATGATAAAGCGGAAGCGACGCTCAATGCGCTCCTCAGGATCGCGGAGGGTGACTATCACGCCGCGGTGCAGGCGTGGACCGAGCTGCACTTCGAGTACCGCGACGACGCCATGATCACGCAGAACTTGGCTGTCTGTCTGCTGTATATGGGCAAGATCTCAGAGGCCCGCAAGCTGCTGACGGACCTCACGGCTGTGTCGCCGCCGTTCCACTCTCTGACGTTTAACTTGTGCACGCTGTATGAGCTGTGCACGGAGAAGTCGCGAGATAGGAAGATGGCACTGGCGGAGCGCATTGCAGCGAAGGAGCCGAGCGAGGTGGGGTGGGAGATGGCTGCGATTGATTTTAAGCTATAGCATTCCCCTAGTTTAGGTCTGCCTAGATAGGCTATAATCGGCGTAGCTGGCTGGGTTCGGCGTAAGACGCATTAGAAGCATTGAGCAGGCGGAATAATACCTATAGCAAAATCCAATATAGAGTCACTAGATCAATAAATCACTAAGTCACTCAAAAAGCAGAAATACGCACACGATCACATCCATTGCGAAAATCTTTGGGTATTTTTTAATGCTACACCATCCCCTAATAGTATCAACTACCCACATGCAGACGTTAGTTAGTATTCTGAGCCCCTTTCTCCCCCTCTCCGAAACCCCTCAAAAAAACATAGCCTAAAATGAAAAGAACGACGCCAGCTTCCCCCGCATCCAGCCATCCTACGCAAACTCGCGCCATCTGCTACAAAGGAAAGATATGTAGCGTGCTGTAATCCGAAAGCTCTCTTCGCCTGCCGACCCGCCCGCTCCACTAGCCTGAACTTCGTTCACCATAAAAAGACGCTGGAACCCAGCACGTCGCGCGCGCAGAACGGGAATGGATGGGACGGGGCAGGGCGGGCGGGGCGGTCACGGTAATGGTATGTGCTCTCAGCGCTCAACTCTACTGCGCGCGCTTTCCTCTCCCTAGCTCCCCATATCCTCCAACAAACTCATTCACCCAACAACGATAGGTCAAGAAGGCATTATAACCTCAGCCCCCCATCTGCCACACCACATCTCCAGCAGACCCCTCAGATCCAACCTGCGCCCCTATCCAAAAGCCCGCTGCAACCCTAGCTCCCAGAGTCACAACTCCTCGTCCTCGCTCATCTCATGCTTGACGGCGCTCCACCCCCCGCTCTCCCCCAGACTCCCCAACGGCGCGACCTTCCCCTCCTTCCCCGCCCCACCACCACCGCCTAACAGATCGAGCCCCAAGCTCTTGCGCATGCTGTCGTCGAAGCCGGGCAGGCTGGCGCGCTGCTTCTTAAACGGGCTGCCGACGATCGCCTCGGGCGCCATGTCGGCGGGGAGCGCGGACGAGGGTTGTGCAGCTGGCGTCGCGCCGCTAGGGAGGGAGGCCAAGGCGGTGCTGCTGGGGGCTGGGGTGCTGCTGGGGGCTGGGGTACCGGAGATGGGGCTGCTGGAGGCCGGGGATTTGCGCGCGCCGGGGGAGGGCGCGTTGAGGGGTTCGGCGGAGTGTTGGCGTTTTAGCTGTGAAAGGGTTAGTCGTTTTCGGTTAGGGGATAGGGGATAGGAGATGGGAGATAGGAGATGGGAGATTGGAGATGGGAGATTGGAGATGGGAGATTGGAGGTGGGAGATTGGAGATGGGAGATGGGAGATGGGAGATAGGGTATAAGGATTGAGGGGCGAGGGATGAGAGGAAGGTTGTGCGATATAAGTGGGTGGCGGAAGGTGGGCTTGAAGCAGGAGATATGAGATTTGGAAATGGAAATGGTCAAGTACCTTGATTTTCCGTACTCCCTCTGCTAGTTCTCCTTGCCGTAATGCATCCTCGGGAGATAGCATGCCTTTGCTATCAGACTTGACGTCACTATCATCAACTTCCTCGCTTATCTTAGAGTCCTCGTCATCGGCGTCACTATCCATTGCGTCGTCATCTTTCCTCTTACCAGCCTTGGCTTTATTAAATGGAGGAGATGTAGTCGAGGCATCGCGGTATCCAGCAAAGTTCTTGGTGCCAGTCGAGGTCAAGGGCTTTAGGCTTGTGAAGTCTAGCCCAGTAGATTTCCTCCTGGTACTCGCGGGCGTCTTCTTCTCGATTGGTGGGGTGGAGAGAATCCCCATCTTTCGTAGTTGGCCTGAAACTGTTTAGTATAGTTAATTCATACAAGACGATAATTTACTTACGCTCGCCTCTGTACAAAAATGTGAAAACCGCATACGGTTTGTCTGGCGGGTCAATTCCAGTGACTGTTTGAGTGCTGATTGACTTGGGATCAAGAGATTTCGGCTTCGCAAAGCTCGTGGTGTGATCGATATCAGCATCTCCATCGCCAGAACTGCCATTCTGTGTGGAGCTCTCGTCGTCGTCGTGAGCATCGAATTGAGGAGAGTACTCTCCTCGCTTGATTTCGCCCGAGGCAAGGACTCGGAATAATGCGACTTTAATCTGTCCAGCGGCTTCAGGCATAGGAGGTTCATCCTCAGAGTCTGAATCTGAGGTAAAAAGACCTTCGTCTCCAGAAAGTGTCTGGACTGGCGCGTTTTTATCGTCGCCGTATCGAAGGACTCCGTTTTTGAGAACTCGCGATTTTGCAGCCTCGTCGTCTTCCTCATCACTCCCAACAGTCTCCCTCTTCTTCCTCCTCTTCTTCTCTAGTCTCTGTTTCCTCCGCTCAATTCGCGCGGCAACATCTTTCCCTTCCAAGTCCAATCCATTTAGCCAACGCTCTAGGCCCACTTCTCGGAAGAGGAATTCTCGTTCCGCAAGGCCCCCGCCCTCCGATTCGGGCACGCTAACCCATCTTGAATTTACCCACGTTTCCTCTCCTCTCCTCAGCAGTGTAGCCACCTCCTCTTTCGCTCGTCCATCAAAGTATATATAAGCTGCGATGGTCTCGTTGGGCGATTGGGTGAGCGGTATATAAGGTCCAATGACCGGGCCATTTTTGCCTTGACTAGAGCTGTTAAACCCCGGTAAACCACCGACAATTTTTGGTCGTGGGCTGCTATCTTCTGGGGTTGGCTTCGGAGTTGAGTATGGGACGTGGAGACCAGGCGTTAAGAGGGTGATTGATATCGCGAAGGTTGACTGTTCGGGTTTGTTCGTAGTGGAGCCGGCGGGGATCTTTGCTGGCGGGACGGGGATGTAGGAAGTTATACGGTGGAACTTGGACTGCTTCTGAATCGAATATTCAGGCAGTGGTCCATCTGGAGTATGGATGCTGACTGCTAGGCCATGGAAGCAGGGCATCGTGGGACCTGCCTAGAAGTCGTGAAGCAGGCGGAGCAGGTGGGAGGTCGTACGGTGATTGGTCTCGGCAAGTTGAACAATTGCAGCACTCAAATCTTCAGGTATGAGTTACTCGGAGCTCTATATCAGGGCGCGAAGGGGTTGTGGGGAGTTCTCCAAAGCTCAGGATATTCTCTTGGGGGTTACTGTGTGTTTTAAGGCGAAGAGAAGATGGTGCGGAGATGGCGAATGATGGTATCCGATGCTCTTCCCTCCTATCACGGGATAAGGCACATCTAGCGCGTGATGAGGCGGTCGCGAAGACTTTTGACGCAAAGAAGTCACACCAAAGAAGCTTGACGTGACTTTCTCGAGAGGTTGGGTGTGGAGGGATGTGATGCACTGGCACGCTCATGATCCACTTCCTGGTCTAGCGAGCCTTGTGGAGACTTTAAAGTGGCAACCTCCAACCACCGGTACATTCCCAGCCCTTCGCTGAGCTTCTTCGGACAAATATTGTGAACGATAAGTCTATTAGCATTCAGTCATATGTTCCCTTATTCACATAAAATATTTATGTTGTCACGGGAATGCTTTCTATTTCTGGGTTGTGGCAACTAGTTGTACTTGAACCATGCGTATCACTTCTAAAGGCCAACCCTTACCACGCGACGTGACCCTCAATAATATAAAAAAACGTATGTGGACATGCGTAGGCCCTATGTTGCGGTGCTCCGATATCCGAATTTTGCTGGGCGAGCAGAGACTCCCTCAAATTAATGGAGAGGAAGAGCTATTGAAACAAGTCTCCTCCACACTCAGGATCCAATGCAGGAAGTCGTCGAGGTGCAGAAGAAGGCCTTCCAATATGGAACCAGACATTATCTTGGTCAGAGCTCTCTTGTGTCTTTTACCATCAATCATCCAGACACTCCACATTTGTTTCACAGCATTGATCCCCTCCAGTAGTATCAGCCTTCCCCATTATTCTTGGCACATAAAAATCAAAGTGAGTACTTTCGAATTTCCTGTAAGTGAATTTCTAAATTTCTGTGTAGGCTACTGCATCCTACCAAGTGCCACTTTACTCCAGAACACCATGATCTTGAAGTCTAACATCGGGGTCCTTTTAATAAATACTTCATCTCAAATACCCTCTCCCAGGTGCGAACATCAGCACGGATGCCCTCAGGGCCTTACTGGTGGTTGTCCCCAAGCCTTGTTTGGGAGCTCAGTACACTTCTAAGACACCCGACAGCACCGAATCTAAGCAGGTATTTAAAGGAATACAAAGAATGCTCCCAGTCTAATGCTTGAAAATGCCATTGCAAATACCTGTTTTACCAACCTAAAAGTAGTGCTAAAAACCTCCGTGTAGCTAAGCATGCAGTGTTTTACTCTATCCCTACTATTACGGACGCTTTAAGTACAATGTTACGACTACTTGGGGAAGAGTCGGAAGAAGCTAGTTGGTTGATTCAGGCACGGTCCAGAATGGAGCCAATAGAGCCATGTGACGAGAAATAGTAACCGAGGTCACGTAGGATGATCTATATAATCTATATAATCTATATAATCTATAACAAAGTAAATAAAGCATACGTACATTACGTATAAGAAGGATTTTATAGGAGTACAGTTATATATTTAAGGACCCTTAGTCCCTACCTAGATAGTTCCTTCCCTATAGTAATTCTTAGAATATAATTAGAGTTAATTTATTAAGCAACTACTCCACTAGTTATTATTACGTTATTAACTTTAATTTATATTACCTATATACTTAGCCTATTAACGAGCCTATTGTAGTAACTGCTATAAGGTTCCGTTACACCTACTTATTAAAGTATATATTCGCTATATTACCTTATCTTAGCTATACCTACTACCTTTTATTAATAAATGTTTTTAAGATAAAGGCGTAACGCAATACTAGATATATATATATAAAAATTTTATTATTTTATTATTATTATTAACTCTTTAATTAATATCTAATATAGATCTTATTTAGGCCTATATAAACTACTTTATATATAGAGTAAAGTTATATATTATATAGAAAAACCCTTTAATATATTAAGGGGGAAAACCCCATAAGCTATCTTAATATAATTTAAAAAAATACTAATTTAACTACTTTTATATATAGCTAGTGAGCCCTTAAAGCTATTTAATTACTATATTTAAACTTCTATTAGATTTTAGATCTCTATAGTAACTACTATATCCTTTTCTTTTTTAACTTATTTAGAACTAAAGTTTATTATATATCCTAACTAAACCTTACTATTAATTACTATATATTAATTATAACGATAGTATTAGGCGAGAGCCCTATTTAGGGCCATATGTATATATATTAGTTACTAAGTATAACAAAGCCTTATAGTAGATATTACAGTAGACTTACTAATAGGCTAAGTATATAATATTAGCATTTTATTAAGGTGCTAAGATCCTAAAAGCCTCTTAGTAGGATTTTAATTTTCTTAATTATCTTAATTGTTTTAATAGACTCCTAGCAGAAACCTAGTATTTTCTAATCGTTTTAATAGGCTCCTAGTAGGAACCTAATATTTCTCAATTATACTAATAGCCTCCTAGTAGGGTTCTAATAGTGTCTTATTAGGATAATTATTTCCTACTAGCCCTATTTAAGTCCTAATAGAATTCTATTTAAATATAGGCCCTATAGTTATATATCACTAATTAAATTAATTATTACTTAATGCCTAATTTAGATCCCTATTGGGCCTATATAGACTACTCTATACCTAGGGAGAAATTAATATTTTATAGGAAAAAACCCTAGTATTAGGGGAGAAACCCCCTATAAGCTACCTTAGTAGGATAAAAAACCTCCGTTAACTACCTCTATATATAGCTAGCGGCCCTTTAGAACTACCTAGTAGTTATATCTAGACCTCTATAGATATTAGATCTCCTTAATAACTACTATATCCTAATTAGGTCTTACTATTAACCAATTAATTACTATATATTTATAGCAGTTTCCTATATCTTAACCGTCTCTAATACACGCTACTCTTATAGACTATTTACCGCGTATACCCCCCTAGAGTTTATCAAAGGCGTAAAAGGGATTTATCTATAACTGGCTTTATAATACTAAAAGGCGAGCGGGGTATATATATACTCTAGGTATCTTTTATACCTAGGCCCTAGTTACTAGGCCCTTTTTAGGGTAACCGGCTATAGAGAGGAGATAGGAAAACTATAGGGTTATTATTTAGGCTACTAGATAGAATACGGTATAGATAGTAAGTAACTATATACTTTATAAACAATCGCCCTAGGAATTAAAAAGGGGTATTATTAGCGACTTAGTCAATTAAGGCACGAGCACAGCAAGAGGGACGCGCAAGCCTATATAATTAGTAGTCTATAAACGAGGATCTAAAGCTAAAGAAAGGAAAGGAGACGGAGGGCGGCGTCGCTTGACGTTATATATAACCCTCCGGTTATATAACGGCAATTATTTAAAACTATATAAAACTGCCTACGACTATTTACAACTATCCGCTATAATTTACTAATATCTATTAATATCTATTAGCTATAATCCACTAGTTTCCACTAATATCTATTAGCTATAATCTACTAGTTTTTACTAGCGTTATAATATTACTCCCCCCTCTAAAAAAGCCTGCCCTTAGGCTTTATGCGTCCGTATTATATCTCTAGAGTATTCTTATCTTTATACTTAATAGGCAGCTTATTATCTTTGCTATTTTAGCACTCTATTTACTTATTAAGGTACTTTAGGGGTTTAGGTTTATTAGGATAATAACTATAAAACCCCTAAAGCTTATAGGGACTACCTATAAAGTTCTATATAGGGTACTAAGTAGGGTTTAGGTTGTACCCTTTCTAACTAATATAATATTTTAACGTTCCCCTTATAAGCTTATAGGCCAGTATTTCTTTAATTTCCTATTTATTATCGCTATTAACTTAAATTAGTAGGGGAGGTTTATTCTTTTATCTAAGTAATAGGTTATTTATAGCTTTCTATAGTCTATTTAGAGAGAAAATAGGGTAAACTTTAATTAAATCTAAGAGCTTTATTTTATATAAATTTTCTATCTTCTTAAGAACCTTATACGGTCCTGCTATCTAATAGTCTAGCTTATAGCTAGGTCGTTTTATCTTTTAGTTCTTTATTATAACCTAGACTATATCTCCTATAGTAAAGTTAGGCTCTTATTTATACTTATTTGCCTACTATTATATTAATTTTTAGGCTTTTTCTAGATTTATATAGGCTACTATCTAGGCTTCTTCTAAGCGCTTAGTGTACTACTAGGCCTCTTTATAAAATAGTTTTTTGCGTATAGTCTAGGGTCCTTCTAGTTTTCCCAAGTTAAAACTTATATAGGGTAAGTAGCCCATTTCTAATTAAATAGGGGCAAATCCTATAAAGTTGTAGGGTAGGGTTGCTTAGGCGTAGTTTACTAGGGGTAGTAGTTTAGCCTAGTTATTTTAGAAGTAGTTAATAAAGGGCCGAAGTCTCTAGTTTAAGTATTAATTTATAACTTTCGTTTAACTATCTATTTAGGGGTAGTAAGCTATAAAAGCTTTAGTTTAATGCCTAAAATTTAGGTAAACTTATTCTAGAAAGCTAATATAAATTACAGCCTATAATTAGATACTATAGTATCTAGTAGTCTGTAGATTTAGTAGATATAGTAAATATATAGTTAGGCTACCTCTTTAGTATTAATATTCTTATAATAGGGGATTAAGAATAGGCGCTTACTAAAGCGGTTAACTAGAATTATAACTATATTATATCCGTTACGGTCTATAAGTAGCTTATAAAAGTTAATAGAGATATACTACTAGGGGCGTTCTAGTATTAGGAGTAGTTTTAATAGTCCTAGGGTTTTATCTTATAGGATTATAGATTTATAGTAGTTGTTATAGTTCTGTATATAACGGTCGACGTCTATAACTATTCTAGGCTAATAGTAGCGGTTACTAATAATCCTATAGGTTTTATTTTTTCTAAGGTGGGCCGTAGAGACCTAGGCATATACTTTAGCAATAAGCTAAGTCCGCAAGTCCTATTTCTTTACTACTACTAGCTATACCTAGTGCTTAAGTGGTCTATTTTTAAGAGACTATAGGCTAGTAACGTCCTTTACCTTTTTATAGTACTCATATAGAGAAGGGACCGTATGGTTTACTTATATTAGTTTATTAATAAGGTTAAGTTCTTGGGAGTTAATAGGGTATATCTCGACTTCTAAAGATTTTATACTTAGTTCTACCCGTATTTAAGGGTTAAGGTATTTTGGTTATAATAGCGTTTAGGTCTATAATAAGATCTTTATAGCTATCTAGTTATCTAGGTCTTATTTACGCCTTATAAGAGCATTTATACGGTTTATAGCGCCTAGTTTATATATAATTAAGAAGTTAAACTAAGATAGGATATCCGCCTAGTGTGCGTACTAGGCTATAAGGGCCTTAGTTATTATAAAGTATTCTAGGGCCTTATAATCTAAAACTACCTTAATTAGCTTAGGGGTCCCCTCTAGCTATATACGCCAGTGCTAAAAGTTAGAGATAATAGCTAGTATTTTTATTATTGTAGATATAGTGGTTTAGCTTAGCATTTATTATAGTCTTTAAATAGTATATAATAGGGTGCTATTCTCGCTCCAGTTACTTCTAGGAAAAAAACACCAGCTATTATACTATCTAAGGTATTAGTTTTTAGTATTAAGGGCCGTTCTAGGTTAAAATAGGTAAGTAGGGGAGCTAATACTAGCCGTTTTTTAAGTTTATTAAAGGCCTGCCTATATAGTATTAAAGTAAAAGGGCTGGTCTTTTTTAATAAGATGATTAGGAAGCTAGGCGATTTTACTGTAGTTTTTAATAAAGCGTTAGTAGAAGTTATAAAACCCTAAAAATAATTATACCCCCTTTATAGTCTATAGGGGTGCCTACTAATTAATTATAGCCCTTTTCTTTAGGTTGGCTTTAATTCCATTTATACTAATAATAAAACCTAGGTACTTTATATGCTTAACACTAAACTCTAACTTCTTAATATTAACCTAGAGGCTAGCTTTATAGAGCTATTATAGGACTTTATAAACATGCTCCTTATATTCTAGCTTATTTTTAAAGTAGATTATAATATTATCTAAATAGGCTGTATAAAAGTCGTTAAGGTAGTTAAAGAGTATATTGTTTATATACCGCTAGTATATAGCTAGTCTATTAATTAGTCTAAAAGGAAGTACCTTATATTTATACATTCCGTAATAAATCTAAAATATAATAAGATTTTTAGACCTAGGGTTTATTTTAATTTAGTAAAAGGCCTAGCGGATATTAAGCTTTATAAAGACCTTAGCTCTACTTATTTAGGCTAAAGTTTTATTAAGTAGGGGAAGCAGATAGCGGTCCTTATAGGTTATATAATTTAGCTTATAATAGTTAATATAAAAGTAGAGTCCTCTATTTAGCTTTTTAGTAAATAGAATTGGTAAAGTAAAAGGGGCTTTATTACGGCACTATAACGCGTAACCTAAACAGGGAGCCTGGTTAGGGGTTCGGCTAAAGACTTAGCGTTATAACGCGTATATATTACGCCTCTACCTCCTATATATACCTCTCCTCTTCTCCTTAGCTTAGTATCTTCGTAATATAGCATTCTATAAGCTTTGGTTTAAAGGCATTTGTATAAGCCGTAATATTATACTAAGCTCACCCTATATTGCCTAGGAAGGCCTTAATAATATCCTACTCTAAAAGAAACTTTGTCTGTAATGACGCGTTAACGCGCTATACTTAGACACTAAAACAACTCTATATTGCCTGGGAAGGCCTAAATAATATCCTACCTTATAAGCTAGATAGAACTAGACCTATACCCCTGGAATTAAAACTAAAGCATATAATACTAATAAACCCTAGAAAGCTAATAATGGTACCTAAAGCTAGCTTAGTTAAGAGAGCTATCTTTACCTAAGAGGAACCTAAGATCTAATTAGGATTAGAAATTAAAGATAATAATAACGTTGTAAATGTACGCGAGTAGATTTATGCCTTTGTAGCTAACTAGAAAGCTAATTATCTAGAGGTAAGGAATATATAAGAGACTCTATAAGAGATTTTAGAAAGTATTACGGCCCTATAAAATAGCCTAGCTTCCCCTTCTTAAAGCCCTAGCCGACCTGTTTACTCTACTAAGTGCGATATATTAGGAAGTATAGATATAATAATAAAGTAATTAAAGTCCGTTAAGCTCCCTAACCCCCTACTACTATCTAACGGGATAGACCCTACCTTTGAAAATTAGAGGATTTGAGTACGAGGAAAGCTCCGCGTTAACTATAACTATTTCCTTTCTAAAGAAGTATAAGGCAGTATTGCTAGAGTGTACGGTAGGGAGTAGGTAAGCCGAGCATAAGTTACATAGGGAGTCGATGGAAGAGGACGATATGGTAAAGAGTAGGCAATAGCCTTATACGGAGACGAACTAATAAGGAGGGAAGGGCTGCAAGCCCAAGGTGCTTATAAGGAGGTGCCAAGCCTAGCCTTCGGCTAGGCCTTAGCTACCCCTTAGAGCTCCTAGGCGATACAGCCGAGTAAGGGCTAAAATAACTCTTACAAGAAGCCAAAATGCTCTACCTCTTTAGTTAAACTACTGGGGACGCCTAACGGCACCTTTAAGCTAAGTTTAAGGACGATTCCCTATTTAATTTATATCTATTAATAAGATAATATAGCACCTAGCTATTATCTATATTAACCCGAATAAAGTATAGGATGCCTAGTATGACTATAATCGCCTAATAATAAAACTAAATTAACCCTTTACTAAATTCTAGACTTAATTCCTATACCTTATAGGAGAAGGCTAAGTCCCCCTTAAAAATTAATAATTAGACCTATATAATAAACTAACGATTAGGCTGTAAGAGAAGATTATAGTAACCTTAAACGACCTGCTAAACTACAAAAGACTTACGGCTTATTGCCTATTATTAGATTCAGAATTAAAGCGAATTAACGCCCGCCTTAATTAGTAGAAGTAACCCTAGAACCCGTTAACTATACTTATAGGAGCTAGAGTAGGAAGACAAGTTATAGCGGTCCTTACCCTAAAAGCGGTCACTACTGCGTATCCGCGAGCCTCGCCTAACCTACTATATACTACGCCCTTAACTAGTAATCGTCGCAATACCCTAATTAACCCTACTATGGTTATATGTTACAACTATAATAAGGATAGTTATTTCGCCTTATTTTGCCTAGAGCTAAAGGATATAGGCGATATTAAGGAGATAGAGGAAGGAGATATGTCTAATAAGTTAGGAAAAGAAGAACCCTAGGGAAAAACTCCCCCCTAGGGTACCCTATTGATCTTAAAGAGATTAATCCAAGTTAGTTAATAGGTGGAAAACATTTTACGGTTCCATATATAGTATCTTAAAATAGATATAGTGTTAATATAACCGCCCTTATTAATACTAGAGTAAATGGTTTTGCCTTTATAAATACTGCCTATATAAATAACGTTGCTAAGTTTTTAAATATAAAAGCTACCAGACTAAAGAAGCCTATTTAAGTAAGAGGATATAACGGTTAGGCCGGTAAGCCGGTTACCTATATCCTAAAGTTATATATTGCTCTTAACGAACGACGCTAATATAGTATCCCCTTTTGCATCCTAGACCTAGGGTCCTATAATATAATCTTTAACCAAAAATAGATGTCCTATTTTAATATTTGGCTAATTATATAATAAAGATAATTTGTCTAGCTAGAGAATAAACTAAAATTACCTTCCTTTATTAGGGAAATCTAAACTAACCATAAGACACTAGCTGTAAGGGCTGACCCTACTTATTAGTAGGATATTAGGGACTGCGACCTAGCCTTTACCTAAGAAGATGCCTATCGCAAGGCCGGAAGGAACTCTTTTATACTAATAAAGATACTCCCCTAGAGCGCTACGGTTAATAAAGACTCTATATACGGTAGCGGGATAAATAGTGACGTAAATAATGTCTAAATTACGCAGATTTAACCAATATAGAAGAGAATATACTGATAGGATATAAGAGATAACCTCTAAAAGATATAATAGGAGCTAAAAGGAGTTATAACAACGCCTTTACCCTAGAAGCCCCTAAGGTCCTATATACCCCCATTATTATATAACCCCCCTTATAGTAAATATCGCGGTAATTAGTGCTATAGTATTCCACTTTAATATATATAGGAGGGATAATAAGGTCTTTATAACTAGCCTATACGAAATTAACCGGATTATTAATAAGAGGGAAGAAAAGCCAGCTAAGGAAACTAATAAGGAACTAGTTAAATGCCTCCTTCCTACTATTTATGCGGGATATAAGAATGCATTCTTAAAAGCGGCTTTAAATATGTTACCTCCTTACCGGATATATAATTATAAGATTTAATTAGAAGCTAATAACTTGCTAAGATATAGCCCTTTATACTAATAATTAATGGATAAGCTAAAAGTAATAAAGTAGTACTTAATTAAGAACCTTAATAAAGGGTTTATCGAGCTAAGCTAAGCCCCTTTTACTTTCCCTATCCTATTTATAAAAAAGCCTAATAGAGGCCTTTGTTTCTATATCGACTATTAAAAGCTAAATGCTATTACTTAAAAGGATTAGTATCTTATTTCTTTAATTAATAAGTCCCTTATACGTTTAAGCTAGGTAAAGATCTTTACTATACTTAATATCCGCTAAGCTTTTTACTGAATTAGGATAGACCCTATATCTAAAGATTTAATAACATTCTATACCTATTACGGGTCCTATAAATATAAAGTCCTTTCTTTTAAACTAATAAATGGGCTAGCTATATACTAAAGGTATATAAATAATGTCCTTTTTAACTACCTTAATAAATTCTATATAGTATACTTGGATAACATCTTTATATACTTAGATAATGAACTTAAGTATAAAGTTTATATAAAGAAGGTCCTAGAGAGACTACGGAACGTAGGCTTATAAGTTAATATTAAGAAATATAAATTTGGAGTAAAACGTATAAAGTACCTTAGGTTTATTATTACTATAGAAGGAATTAAAGTTAATCCTAAAAAGGTTAAAGCAATCCGTAACTAGAAACCCCCTTATACTATAAAAGGGATCTAGTCCTTCCTTAGTTTTTATAACTTCTACTACTAGTTTATCCATAACTATAGAGTTATAGCTAAGCATCTTATATAACTTATCCGAAAAGATACGCTTTTTACCTTTAATAGTAATTATATAGAAGCCTTTAAAGAGTTAAAAGAGCGGCTTATCTCTTCTTTAATCCTTTATTACTATAACCTAAACTTTAAATTAATGTTAGAAATAGACGCTTCTAATAAAGTTATAGCGGGAATTCTATTACAGCTATATTAGGACGGTAAATAGTACCCTATTGCCTTTTTTTAAAAAAAATAATAGACCTAGCTAAGTATAACTATAAAATATATAATAAAGAAATGCTAGCTATTATTTAATCGCTATCCTAATAACGCGCGGAGCTTAAGGTATAAACTCTTAGATTAAGATATATATAGATTATAAGGCCCTAGAGTACTTTATAACTATAAAGTAGCTTACTAAATAGTAAGCCTAGTAGGCTAAAGTACTTTCCTAATTCTTCTTCATAATTATATATCGTTTTAGTAAGCAAAACTCTAAGGCTAATGCCCTAACTTAAAGAGAATAAGATATAGAACCCTAGGATAAGCTAAAGACCTAATACCGGACGCGCGCGCTCCTTTATCCCGAATAGCTTAACCTATAAATCCTTAAGGAGTTAAACTCTTAGTAAAATAAGCTAGCACTAATAAAGGAGTTCTTAGATAAACGAATAGGGCTAATTAACTACCTTTTAACTGTAAACCGCATGTCTAACGCCTTAAAGGCCCTCCGTAATTAAGCTATAAGAGGAGATCCTGATTTTAAAATAGAGGAAGGATTGCTCCTATATTAAGAGCGGCTTATAGTCCCTAATATTAATAATTTACGGACTAAATTAATTTGCAAAGCCTATTGCTAAGTCTCTATAGTATACCCCAGCAAGAATAAGACCCGTAAAATTTATTAGCGGCCGCTACTATTGGCCTAAAATAGCTATAGACGTTAATTAATATATACGGAACTGCGATAACTATTAAAGAGCTATAATCCTATAAAATAAGACCCCAGGATTACTAAAACCGCTTCTAATATTAGAGCGCCTCTGGTAATATATCTCTATAGACTTTTATAAACTACCTATAGACCGTAACGGATATAATATAGTTATAATCCTAGTTAACCGCTTTGGCAAGCGCCTATTTTTAATCCCCTGCTATAAGAATATTAATGCTAAAGAGGCGGCCTAGCTATATATCTACTACGTCTATTAAATTTACGGACTATTAAATACTATTATATCTAATTATAGGCTGTAGTTTATATTAGCCTTTTAGAACGAGTTTACCTAGATCCTAGGCATTAAGCTAAAGCTTTCTACGGCGTATTACCCTTAGATAGACGGTTAGACAGAGATTATAGATTAGTATTTAGACCAGAGACTTTAGCCCTTTATTAATTACTTTTTGTAACGGAACCTTGTAGCAAGAACTACGGTAGGCTCGTTAATAGGCTAGGTGTGTAGGTAAAGTAAGTTAAAGTTAATAAAGTAATAATAACTGGTGGAGTGGTTGCCCAATAGATTAACTTTAATTATATTCTAAGAATTACTACAAGGAAGGAACCATCTAGGTAGGGACTAAGGGTCCTTAAATACACAACCGTACTCCTATAAAATCCTTCTTGTATATAATATATATCTTATATATAAGGTACGTAAGTTTCTCCTATTTCTCTCGTTTAATATGTAGCATGTTATATAACCTTAGTTACCATTCTTTATTACATAGTTCTACCAGCTCTATTTTAAACCGTGCCTAGATTAACTAACTAGCTTCTTCTATCTCTTCTCTAAGTAGTTATAATATCGTACTTAAAGCGTCCGTAATACTATCTCCCTCCTCTTTATCTTTGTCCTTAAAGATTTAAAACATCTTTAAGTTATTTACTAGAGGTATAATATCTATCTAATTAATTTAGTTAATATTATTACTTATTATACCTAAAGCAATTTCTTCTTTACACGCCCAACGTTGTGCTCGCACTATTGCTGTAATATTATCTCTTAGTGAGATTATACCGTCTCTATATTCTTGCTATTTAAAAGAGGGGTTGGTCTATATTATGTTAGTAAACCCATCTTTATAATAACCGTCCTCTTACTTAAAGTACACTAAAGCGAATATTTATTTATCCTATAACATTCGCTCTACTTCTAATGCTAAATATACGCGACCTATTACTCTTAATAGTCGTCTAGTTTCCTAATTAATTTATTTTAAGGTCTTATATTTAATCTGCTGCTATATAGCTAGATAGTAAACTATCTTAAGCCCTTACTAAGTTAGAATGTTCTTAGGATACGGAACAAAAGGCCCTAGATACTCGCATTACGGCGTCTACTTATTTACTCCATCTTAAGAAGGTTCGTAAGAAGGTGCGTTTTAAGGAGTAAAAACTTATAGAATAAGGCCTATAGGAACTTAGTAATAAAAGAACGGATTCTCTTCTAATAGAGAAGGAAATAAATCCAAATAGTTTAGCAACTGCTCTTCTTAGGTCCCCCTTAGGTAACTCATTCTTTAGTAATACTTTTTTTTTAATACTTCCTAACCTAATCTCTTCCGATACTCCTATACCTTTCCTATAGCATTTTTTAAATTTTCTAGTAGCTCCTAGGTAGTCTTATTATAGCCTATCCACTTAACCTTATACCATATTTTATTATTAACGTCCTTATAACTAACGATCTTTAAAACTTACTATTTNTCTTCTTCCNNTNCTCTATANNTNTCTACTTTATANACNAGTNGCTTAANATTCCNNTATNCTAGCTCTAGNATTNCNATNTNCTATATAGGGTAGATCTTTATTTTAGCTAGTAGGTTTAACTTAAATATAACCAGTAAAATCCTCTACGTAATTTTAAAAGGTCCTAGTCTAATATAGTCCAACTTCTTACTTAGTCGTCAACTCTTAAAATTTTTATATAGTAGCTATACTTTATCTCCCTCCTTAAGATCTAGTCCCTTAGATCTCTTAGTATTATAATACCTTTTTATTCTCTCTTATACTTTCTTTACTAATTCTATAAGGTTTATATAAAGATTTATTAACATCTTTATTCTTTCTTTAGCTATGCTACTCGTTTTTTTTACTTACTGTAGTAATAACAATGTTCTTAGCTTATACCTATAATTTGCCTTAAATAGTAATATGCCTATTCCTTCTTAAGGTGTTATATTATATATAAACTATATAACTAGTAATAGCGATACCTAATTATTCTATGCGTAATTAATATAATACCTTAGATACTATTCTAGTATCTAATTTAATCTTTCTATTTAACCGTCTATCTGCGGATAATATGCGGTAGAAGTTACTACTTAAACTCCTTACTCCGCTAAGAATACCTCCTAGAATGCTGCTATAAATCTTAAATCCCTATCCAATATAATCTTACTTAGTACTCTATATCTTATAAACACTTCTTTAACATAGATTCTAGCAACATCTTCCACTAAGATTTCTTCTGTGCATACTATAAAGTATCCCTACTTTATAAGCTTATCCACTATTACTAAGATTACGTTATAATCTTATCTAGTAATAGGATCTCTTAATTTTAGTAACTTAATAATAAAGTCCTATAATATAACCTCCTATAGTCTCTCTGGTATTTTAATAGGTTGTAGCCCTCTATATAGCTTATACCTTATTAGTTTATTCCTTTAGCAATCTAAATACTCTTTTATAACCTTCCTAGCTATCCTTTAGATTCTATTAATAATATACTCCTTCTAGAGTCTTAACACTAAGCCTATAGCTCCATTATGTCCTTAAGTTAATCCCTTATAAAATTCTTCCATAAATTACTCTGCTATACTTCTTAGGATATACTTTACTTCTCAATTTTCGTATATATCCATCTGTAGATCTTCTAGCTATACTTTTAAAATTCTTTATACCTAAAAGCTTTCTAGTATCTTATAAACTTTTTCTAACTTATTATTTTCTTAAGTTGCTGCGATTTTCGGATAATTGCACCTAATTAATCCATCTATATCTTTTTATAGTAAAGCCCCTAATAGCTTTTCATCGTTCTATAATTTAGCTTTATAGCTTAGAGCGTCTACCCGCGCATTATCTGTACCCTTAGTATACTAAATCTTAAAATAATATTTTATAAGCATCTCTACCCATCTAACCTATCTTTAGTTAAGTTCCTTTATTATTAAAAATCCTATTAGGTTCTTATAATCTGTCTTAACTATAAATAGTTTCTCCATACCTTATAAGAATGCTCTTTATTTCTTTAATACTGCAACTATACCTAATAACTCCTTATTATAGATGTTATAGTTTAACTCTAATAGTATTATCTTCCAACTATAGTATACCACTAGGTACTATCTATTTTAATATTTCTGTATAAAGCACGCCCCTAGTATATAGTCTAATACATCCGTCTTTATAACCATCTCTAGTCCTAGTTAATAGATCTTAAGAACTAGCTCCTAGGTAAACAACTCTTTAACTTTTTTAAAGAGTTCTCTTTATTCCTCTCCCTATGCCCATAGTTCTTCTTTCTTTATTAGTCGCGTAAATAGCTTAATATCCTTTAACTACTGCGCTATAAACCTTCTATAGTAATTACAAAACCCTAGAAATAATCTTAATTACGTAACATTCTCTAATTCTTACCAATTCACTATAGCCTCAATCTTCTTTAGATCTATGCTAAGTTAGCCTAGTTTAATAATAAATTTAACGAAATTAGTCTTCCTAGTAAAGAACTCACATTTCTTAATTACTACTAGCATCTATTCTTCTTATAGTCTCTTTAAAACCCATTTAACATATTCCCCATATTCTTCCTTAGTTATTAAGTAGATAATAATATTATCAAGGTATACTATAATAAATTCATCTAAGTGTTCTCCTAATATATTGTTAATATACTTCTAGAATATTACTAGTGCATTTATAAGCCTAAATTGCATAACTAATAGTTTATATAGTCCTTCCTTTAACCTAAAGGCTGCCTTCTATTTATTACCTTCCTTAATTCTAATCTAATAGTACGCCCATCTTAGATCTATCTTTGTAAAGATTTATGCGTTACCTATCCTATCTTAAATTTCGCTAATTAAGGGTAAAGGATACCTATCCTTTCTAATAATACTATTTAACTATCTATAGTTAATACACAGTCTTAGTTTACTATTCTTCTTTAGTATAAACAGTACTAGATAACCCGCTAATAACTACGATAGTTTAATATATCCCTTTTATAAATTTTCCTAAATAAACTCTTTAAGTACTCTACCTTCCTCTTTAGTAAGCTTATAGATTAAAAAGAACCTTAAACTTATTCCTAGTTCTAATTCTATCTTATAGTCCTATACTATATACTCTAATAGTTTTTTACTTTCCAGTAACTATAGTTTCTTACCATACTTATAGTATCTCTTTAGTACATAACTTAAGCCTTACTTAGTCTCTTTATATATCGCTCTAACTTAATACTATACCAATTTAGCTTATTATTATATCTTACGGCGTTAAATATTTCTAATATTAATCTAACCTATAATCTAATCAATCCTTAGATTATATTCCTATAACTAAGGCATTCCTAATACTGCCTCATCCCATCCTAACGGTAGGATATTAAAAGACATCTTAATTTATCTTCCTTTAATAGTTATCTAAATAGGTCCTATTTTAAGATTAATAATCCCTCCTCTATAGGCTATTAGATCTCCTAAAATCATAACTAATAGGTAAGGTTCCTCCTTTTATCTATAAGGTAATCCCATTCTCTTAACTACTACTAATAAGATATAGTTCCTTATTACTCCACTATCTATTAGCGCTTTAAACTACTAATCTTACTATTTAATTTATAAATTTAGGTGTCGTCCTTAAATTCCTTTAAGGGTCTAAGGCTCTACTACTAGCTCCCTCTAGTCCCGTAGGCCTTTACTTTTCCCAACTATTAGCTACTTAATCCTTACGTACTTAGCTTGCTCTTCAGCCAATACCTAGTTCATTTTTTATCTTTAATATACCATAGACACATATTCTCTAGGTATTTCCACTACTATTATCTATCTAAGTATTCTTCCGTAAGGAATCTTCCTAGTTAAAGTACTAAACTTCCTTCCTCTTAAACTTCTACTGGATACTATCCATATATATATTTAGCATTCCTATACTATCGCTTATCTATTATCTAGTATATCCTTATAGGGTATTTCCGATTCTTTTCCTTTAGATTCTTATACATCTTATATATATTATCCACGCACGCAATCTATAATAACGTGTAGTATACTAGGTACTTTAGGTTAACTCTTAACTCGTCTTTATCCTTAAGTTTAAACCTTTATTATGCTAATCTAAACATTATAACTTTATTTACAGGTACTAAAATACGTCTCTCACTTCTCTAGTCCTCTAATCGTTCCTCTAAATCCTTTAACGTTATAATTAAGGCTCCTTTAATATAAGTTATAGCCTTTTCTATAATTAGGTAGTCCTAGATAACTTTCTTATCTAACTATATATAGAAATCTTCCCACTTATCGTTGTGCCTTTGCCTATACCACTTTTAGTATAGCTGCTAGAGTATATACGGCTTATCCGTAAGAAAGTATCTTTTTATTACTACGTTATAACAGCCCTTTATATGTCGTTCCTTAAACCTAGTTAGAATCCCTAGATCCTCCTTATCTTCCAGTTCAGTAAGCTACTTAGCTCTTAATATACCTACCCTAAGCCTATTAGTAATTCTTTATACTAGCGCTCTGTCCTTTATACGTCCTAATATACTAGATCTCTTATCTAGTTTCTGTTCTTACTATACAATAATTCTTTACCTAAATTCTTCTATAGTTTCTTTTAGTTTATACCTTACGCTTAGATCCTTAAAGTCTTTATACTTCTTAATCTTAGTATTAACTTTTCGATCTTTAGTCTAAACACTATATTTTACTAGTAAATCTTCTAGGTCTATATATTCGTCTCCTAGTCTAATTACTGTTTATACCACAGATTCTCTAATCTATAAAGAAGCTCCTTGCCTCTTACTTATAGGTATCCTAATTCATACTCCAAATTTTTAACCCTTTTAGATTCTTAATCCTAAGCTTACTTCTATCTTAAGCTTTACTCTAGCCTTAGTCCAACTAGGCTTACTTAGTATTCTCATCTTATCTTAAGAGTCTTAAATCTCACTCATCTCATCTTAAGAATCTTATGCCTTTAGGAAACTTCGTCCTAAGCTTATTTATATATTACTAAACTAAGCTATTGCTCTACTCCATCGGTTATTGTCCGTTGTAGGTCCTTAAGCTTACCTTATCTTATCTTAAGAATCTTAGTCGTCTCGCATCTCATTATAAGAATCTTAAGCTTTTGGCCTTTTACCTTTATTAAGTGCCAAAGTAGTTCACTATCCTACTTCTCTTACGTCTTATAAAGCGATAGACATCATATCTAGTGGGGTTTTAATCCCTACTAATGTTCCCTATTTTATAGTAGAATTATTCTCTACCTCTAGTATAATATCTCTAAGGTCTGCTTACTCCTAGTAAGCTGCCCTTATTACCTTATTATTATAAAATATTTCGCCTACGTTAAATTCATTATCCTTAATGTCCGATCTACGAACTAGTTCACTAGTTCCTCTACATCCTATAGGTACTAGCTCTTATAGCCAATAGCTTATACCGTACTTAGCGTCCTTATAAATTCGGCATACGTTATTATAACAAAACGTAAAACTTTTAATTAAACATTCCTTTGTTCCTTATAGCACATTATCGTCTTTCTATACATATATATCGTCTACTAGTCTTATACCCTTTACTATATAGTAACTCTACCCACTTCTACAGTCTCTAACGTAATAACTCTGTTTTCCGCAATTTATATAAGCTCCCTCTTTAAACCATTTCTCTTGCTATAAAGTCCGCCTAAATGTCTTCTACTATTAAAATCCCTAATTCGGCCTCTACTCCTTAGACCTTTAATCACTTAATCCTTATCCTCTAGGTTTCCACGGTTTCTTACTCCATCTCTTATAGGCTTCTTTAGTACCACTTAGGTCCATTAGCTCTACGCTATACCATAGTTTTTAACTTAGCTTTTGTTATTGCGTACTCTATACCTTATATAACTATAGAACTCTATCCTAACCTCTCTTAGTCTGTTCCCTTTAGTAGATCCAATTATTAATTTTAATCGCCTAATCTATTAGTTCCCTTAGGGTATCCGCATCTTCCATTAGGATAATTGCGTCCTAGACTTTAGCCTTAAGTCCCTATTTATACTATGCCATAAGCGCCCTATTATTCCACTCTACTTATATCGCTAACATCTAGAACTGCGTTATATACTTAATTACTAAGGTTTATTACGTAATATCTTAGAGTTTTCTTTCTACCGTAGTTATTGCCTCTAGGTCTTCGAATATTTATATAAGTCACTCTACAAATCTATTCTAGCTTAAGAACATAAACTATACCTCTTAGTTAGTAGTCGTTATACCGTTCGCTTATATTTCTATAAGGTAAGGCTTAAACCATTTAAGTGCTTTTCCTGTTAAGAATAGTCCTGTATATACTATTTAATCCATAGGTGTTACTAGCTTTACTCCTTCCTGCGCTACCTTAAAGTGCATTTATATAAGAAATTCTTTAAGCTTTAATCTCTCTCCTAAGTACCTTTTAATCAATAGTAACTTAACCTTTACTACGCCTATCCCGTTAATCCTATTTTCTAATATCGCATTATTTTCTATTAACTAGTTAACTATCTCTTATAGTTGTCCGACCGTTACAGGTTGCTATAAGTTAGTATCTACTATACTAGTGTCGTTAACTAACCTTAAAGTAGTTGCTGCCGTTAATGGCGTTATAGTGGCTGCTTTTAGTAGCATGTTATTCGACTTTCTATACTTATTACTATAACTAGGTAGTAATTATATAACAGAACCTTATAGCAAGAACTACGGTGGGCTCGTTAATAGGCTAGGTATATAGGTAAAGTAAGTTAAAATTAACAAAGTAATAATAACTAGTGGAGTGGTTGCCTAATAGATTAACTCTAATTATATTCTAAGAATTACTATAAGGAAGGAACTATCTAGGTAGGGACCGAGGGTCCTTAAATACACAACCGTACTCCTATAAAATCCTTCTTATACGTAATATACGTCTTATATATAAGGTACGTAAGTTCCTCCCATTCCTCTCGTTTAATACGTAGCATATTATATAACCTTGGTTACTATTCTTCGTCACATAATTCTACCGGCTCCATTCTGGACCGTGCCTAGATTAACCAACTAGCTTCTTCCGTCTCTTCTCTAAGTAGTTGTAATATTGTACTTAAAGCGTCCGTAATACTTTTAGGACAACTAGTCTAAACTGCTCCCCCTAATAGACTATACCTAAGCAACCCTACCCTATAACTCTATAAGGTTTGCCCCTATTTAGCTAGAAATAGGCTACTTACTTTATATAAGCTTTAACTAAAAAAGACTAGAATAACCCCAGACTATATATAAGAAACTATTTTATAGTAAGGCCTAGCAGTACGCTAAACGCTTAGAAGAGGCCTGGACGGTAGCCTATAAAAACTTAGAAAAAGCCTAAAGGTTAATAAAATAGTAGGTAAATAAACACTATAGGGAATCTAACTTTGCCCCTAGTAATAGGGTCTAGGTTATAATAAAGAATTGGAGGACTGAGCGGCTTAGCCATAAGCTAGACTACTAAATAGTAGGACTATATAAGGTCCTAGAGAAGGTAGGCAACTTATATAAGGTAAAGCTCCCGGATTTAATTAGAGTTTACCCTATTTTCTTACTAGATAAGCTATAGAAAGTTATAAGTAACTTACTACCTAAGTAGAAGAATAAGCCTCCCCTACTAATTTAAGTTAGTGGCGATAATAAATAGAAAGTTAAGGAAATACTAGTATATAAGCTAGTGTAAGGAGCGCTACAATACTGTGTTTAATGGAAGGGCTATAACCTAGACTTAACTTAGTACCCCGCTTAGAACTTTATAGGCTGTCCCTAAAAGCTTAAAAAGTTCTATAATTAATACCCTAACTTACCTAAACCCCTAAAGTACCTAGACGAGTGGATGGAATATTAGTATAATAAAGATAATAAGTTACCGGAAGAGTATAGAGATAAGAACGCCCTAAGGCCTAAGGAATAAAGCCTACTATAATATACGGCCACCTAGATTTACGCGTTACGTAAGGCCTTTAGATATTTAGGAACTTTGACCGCTAGTTAAAGTTCTCTAATTAGCTAGATCCTTACTAAGAGTTTTAATAGCTACCCTTTTCACTCTAGCGCTTCTATATAACCTACGGTCGCCTTATATACTTAGTCTAAACGCACTTATATTTCCTTTTTTTTAGTTTTACTTCGTTTCTAGTAAAGCCTAAAGGCAGGCTTTCTTTTAAAGAGGGGGTAATATTATAGCACTGTAACGCGTAGCCTGGACAGAGAGCCTAGTTAGGGGTTTGGCTAAGGACTTGGCGTTATAATGCGTATATATTACGCCTCTACCTCCTATATATACCTCTCCTCTTCTCCTTAGCTTAGTATCTTCGTAATACAGCATTCTACAAGCTTTAGTTTAGAGGTATTTATACGAGCTGTAATAGGCTTATATAGGCTTAATAAAGCCCTTATTTAGGTTATTAATAAAATACTACTTTATAGCCTATAATTTAGTAATAAACTGCTTATAAAGGGGGCTAAAGCTAAGTATATTTTCCTTACCCTACTTAATTTCGATCTTATAGTTATATAATTAGTAAAGTAGAAGTATATTAGACACTGCTTTAGAAAATATATTCTTAAATTTCTAGTATTAATAGGGCAGCTTTTATTTTACTAGTTCCTTATCTATAAGCTTAATTTTTTATCCACTAAGCTTGCTTTCCTTTTTCTTAATTATTTAATTAATTTTATATAAGCTTATTATAAAGGTAATTATAACGAAGCCTTGTAGCAGGAACTACGGTGGACTTATTAATAGGCTAGGTATATAGGTATAGAATAGTCAACAACGTAATAATAACTAGTGGAGTGGTCGCCTAATAGATTAACTCTAATTATATTCTGAGATTCACTATAAAGGAGAGAACTATTTAGGTAGGAACTGTGGTCCTTTATATATACAACCATACTCCTAAGAAATCCCCTTTATACATAAAGTACGTATTATACGTATTATACGTATATTCCTCTTATATACTTCGGATACTATATATAATGTTATATAACCTTAGCTACTATTCCTTATTATATGGTTCTACTAGCTCTATTTTAGACTGTGCCTAAATTAATTAACTAGCTTCTTCTAACTTCTCTCTTAGTAGTTATAATATTGTACTTAAAGCGTCCGTAATACTATTTGTTGGACTTATAAGGGGATATCACATAGCTACGGTTCGTAGATAGTATGATGATTATTGTTCTTTTTTTTCTTGAAGAAAGGGGTGAGGAACTTAAGGTTCCTTACCACGCTAGTGCTGCGGCGGCATGTGATGGCAACTTGCCGCACGTAACGGCAACTTGCCATATGTGACGGCAATATGCCTCATATGGTGACCGTTTACCTTTATTCCTAATACTGGCAACTCTTCTTTTGTGGTTGCCATCTATATATATATACCGCTTAACTAGCGGAACAAAAATTAATCCTCCTTACTTACTATTGCTATTGTAATATAAGTCTCGCTATCCTAAAATTTGCCTCTTAGTATGTAGTGCTTTCTTGCTTATAAGTTATGGGTAGGTATCTTATCAGTAGGGCCGCTAAGGCGCTAGCGGTAAGCGAGCTAATAGCGATTTTCCATCCCAGGGATGGAAAATCCTGATTGGCTAGTTTAAGTTAGGGTCTGCAGAATCTAACTAATTAGACAACTTTAACCGCTAGTTAAAGTTCCTAAATATCTTAAGACCTTATATAACTAAGAAATTTCTAGGGACTCCCTTTTAACCTAACCTTTAACTCGTACACATAGAGTATTTATATTAATAAATGTCTCTAGTGCCTTATTTGGGTTCGCCTTTATTATTATATCTACTAGGTTATCTTAGCTATTAATCCATTAAATCTTAAAGAGTTCTTAACGCTCGTAGGATTGCTAAAGTGCTATAATATTAATTATAAGGCGCTTTTCCTTCGTAGTACCGAGCTTAACTAAATACTTGTAGAGGGAAAATAAATTAGTGCACACGATTATAGGGATAATAGGAAGTTCGAGTTAATCTATAATTATCTTTAGGGTAGTTCCAATTATAATTGCTATATTAACTCCACTAACTATTTTATATATCTCTAACGCTAAAACACTTTGGGTAACGTGCTTGCTCTTAGTTAAGCTCTAATAGATAAGATTGCTATAGATTATAAAGTTATTCTCTCTAGTAAATTCGTTCGTGATAATAATCTTATATCCCAACTAGGAGCTAAAATCTTTATTATTTATAAATAATTCATCAACAAATATAAAGAGCTTAGCGGTAGGAAGATTAATAGGTATATAGAGTAATCCCCAATTAAGATGGTTTATTTACCAAAAAAGACGTTTATTTAGGGTAAGAACGTTATCCTTAGTTAGTTTCTAGTGTTAGGCGGTAACGGAGAGATTAAATAAAGCCTTGGGTTAATAAATAGAAGCAATATAAGCTTCGCGAGCGCGTTGCTCCACATATCCTTGCTTTAGGGAATTAATATTAATAATGTCAATCTTTTTACCTTAACCCTTCTAGCGCAAAGCAATAGAATCCTTATTTAGGGAGAGGATGCATCTATTAAAGAGTAATGGTGTTATTAAGTTAAGCTTTTCCTTTAGCTTTGCTATGAGATTTGCCTTTACTAGCTCATCCTCTTTAAGAGCTGAGAATTGGTCGTCTCCCAAGATAATTATATTATTAGTTTGTATACTAACGATTCTAAATAGGGTTCCTATGGTTATAATAAGGAAGCAGGGATTGAATATAGAAGTAGTTATTAAAAGCTTCTCTTTATAGTGCTTGCTGTAGGTAGCCCACTAGTAAGTTCCTGCCTCTGCGATTCTATACAATGGCTTAAGCACAACTATAATCGTGTCTTTAGGATACTGGTGGCGAATTTGCTCTAGAAGGTATGCTAATATTAAGCGCTAAAGGTGCGTCTCTAATTAGGTATAGGCTTAAGTGATATCTTATAAATAAACTGCTATTCTATTCTTTATTAAGGAGGGAGCTAATACAATAATAACTCACTAACTAGCTTGTTGAATTGTGGGAGATTATATAAGAATTATCTCTTTACTATTATCGTTATAACCTTAGATAATAAGCCTTGATTTCTTAAATGGGGCATTAATAGCTTTACCCTTAATCTTATTAACTATTCTTAACTTAAAGATGCGAACTCTATTAAACTTAATAGGGTCATATTTCTTAAATTTAAAGACTCCTCTTGTAATAAGACCGTCAATCTCCTGCTTGTCAGATGCTTGGAAAGGAGCTCCTAGGGTTATAATACAACCTTCCTTTTAGAGCTATTTTGCGAGCTTAAAGTTAGCCTTCTCTTTAGCTGTTATAAAGGCCATTAATAACTTAACTTTATTCTTAATGGCGGCAATAAATTGTTCTTTAAAATTAATAAGGTGTTGGTGATTTTATAATCCCTTTAGGCGACCTTTACCGCGTCGTAGTTATGGCGTATCTACTATAATTATATTAGGATTGTAGTCGCCTTCTAGAGTATATTAATCGTGGTTCTCTTCTAGGGCATCTTCTAGGGCATCCTGTAAAGGCTTAAAATTGTTATCTTTGTAGTAAGGCTTAATAACAGTTAAATGGAATTAGGTGGGTCCGTAAGGTATCTAAATAGTGCAAGTTTAACTATTAATTATAATAAGTTAATATAGGCCTAACCATCCTCCCCTTTTACGCCATACGTATACTTTAGACTGGAGTGGCAGATTAAGCGCAGTTAAGGTATTTAGGCCATTTCTTATTCCTAGTGCGTCATTAACCTAACATATAGCATAGAGGCGTCGTACCTCCTTTATTGCCTTATAAATCGCCTTAGCTCGTTACACAATAGAGGGAGATAGTAGAGAATCATCAGTTATTTATAGGTAGGCGCTAAAGACTAGTAATATAGGTATAAGTCCATCCGGGCTAGCGGAATTATTAATAGCTTTAACAGCTATTTATAAGGTAAGTTTTTTGCTAGCGTCCTTTAGTTCTAAAGAGATAATCTTATATACGCGGCGTAATGGCGCGTAATATCGCTCTACTTTTTTAATACTATTATATGCCTTAACAGGGACTTCCTTAACCTTAATTACCATTACCTTTATTTATTATCGGAACTCTATAGATAAGAAGTTCTTTCCTATATTATAGACGATTTAATTAGGGGGTCCTAGGTAGATATTAATCTAGTATAACTAAAGGGTATCCTATACGTTCCTGGCTAATATATCCTTTAAGAATCGTGCGGCTTGGAAGGAGGTTAAGAAGTTAATAACTTAGAGTACTGGCTTGCCGCTAAGGTATATAACGTCAACGATAATACAGAAGTTAAAGTTATAGTTATTTTTAAGGGTGAACTTGAATCGGCCAGGGGACCTCTGGTTTATTTAGTAGTGGTAGCAGTATTTTATAAGATGCTTAATTGCCTTAACCTTAACTTTATGGCCTACTTATTAAAGAACCCTAAGTAATCAGTAAACTAATAGGTGACTAAAATAACGGTATAGTTGGCGTAACTTTAACTTAGTTAAATAGCTCTAAGTAATACTCTTTTCTGGTTGTTAAAGGAGCAGCTAAGGGTGACCCTACTTACGTATAATAGGTACCCAATTATCTCCCTACATAAGCATATTCTTAAGGTTATTAAGCTTAACGCCTAGTTTATCTATATCTCTAATGCAAAATAAAAACGGGGTATTTATGGGAATAACGTAAAAAGTAATATACCCTAAGGGGGTTTAAACCCTAATTATACCAAGAGAGATTATAGTACCTTTCCTAAAACGAATTGTGTATTAGCCTACCGTTAAATAGTTAATCTAAATAGAGCTATTAAGCTACTAAAGGGCTCAAACTTAAGGTTCTCCTACTATAGATACTCCTACGGCTCTAGTATCCGGCATAATACCATAGAAGATATTTACTAAGTATCTATCGTCGAAGGAAAACGCGGAGCTCTCCTTTAGCTTATTAAAGATATTTAACTTTGTAATAAAATAGAGCGTAGATTGGTTATTAAGAACAGCAACGGTTTATATACTATTTACCTTACCATACTTAGTAAAGTATTAGTTAGGTAAGTAGTCCTCAATTTCTATATCTATAAGGAGCTATTCGGTCTTATTAACCTTACCCTTAAGGTCTTTTACGCCTTTATATTAAACTAGGAAGCTTTANAANTAGGCNNTAGTAACNTTATAATTTNNNACNTTTNTTATACTCTAACGGAACTTATTATATACCTCTTTTCGCTTATTAAGGGAGTGTCTAGTTAACTAGCAATTTAGCTTCTTACAAACGTAGCACTTCTTTTAGCAATTACTTTGAAATGAACCTCCATAAGGACCTCCATAATTACCTTATAGTCGATATTAATTATACCCTTTACCGTATTCCCTACTACGGCCGCTATATATTTAATTAGTCCAGTTATAATCATATTAGTTAGGAACGCTTAGTTAGGTAGGGCTTTTAGTATAGAGCTGTTAAGATTCTTATATTTGTATTACAGTACCTATAGCAGAGCGTAGCTCGGCATATACTCCTTTAAATATATCTATAGGTTTATATAGCGCTAAGTTACACTTAAGAACGCTACGGCATGCTAAGATAACCTAGTCCCTTAGACTATTCTTATTTTAGTAAGTTTTAGTAAAACTATATTAGATTTTCTAGAGTTTATTAAAAAGTAGTTAAAGACACTCTAGGTAAGTCGTTATTAGGTTAGAAGCGATAACTCTCTAGAATATAGTCTCCCGCTATTTAGATATATAGAGTTAGCGGTTCTTATTAGTTTTAAAGTAGGCTCTAGTAAGCTAAAGCATTATATTAAAGCTATAGTTTTTACCTATAATATAGTCGTAATAGAACGTTACCGCCCGTCCCTTTAATATAATAGAGAAAGCATAATGGAACTAGTAGCGTTAAATTCTAACCTTATTATAGCAGTTATAAAAGACCTATAGTTTTGCTCTAAGTATATCGTATAATTCTCCTCCAAACTTCTTCTCTTTATCTAAATATACCTTTATTAGATTCGTGACTTCTTAAAATAAAGGCTTATTAGTTAGCTAGAATAGAGGAGTTAGAGGTAATAGAGGTAGAGGAAGAGCACCTTTAGGTAGAAGAGCACCTCTAAGTGGAAGAGTAGTATTCTAGGGGTTTTATTCCGAATTAAAGTTGCCTTCTAAAGAATATAGGTTAGTTTTAGGTTTCCGTAGTTAACGTATAATCTTAGCTTCCGTCCATACTAGTTCTTCTATACTAGTAAGAACGGCATAAATATTACTAGTAATTGGGTTACTGTCCTTAGTAATATATACCCCATTCCTTTAGAGAAAGTCTTAAAAATCCTAAATAATATTAACATTACTAAGTGCCTAGGTGTCAGCGGTCTATTCTATAAAATCCTCCCTAAAGTATTCCCATAACTGTAAATCGGCGTAGTAGCTATCTTAGTAAAATAGAATATAGTATAGGAGAAAGCCGTTAACTTATTTTACGGTATAGGTTATTATATTAAAGGTGAATATATCCTAATCTTTATTAATAAGTTTCGCGTATATAGCTACCCCTAGTAGTAAGGAGTCTCTTTAGTTATTTAGAGTGGCCATAGTTATATCTTCGGAGGAAGGGAATATTAGTGGTATAGGGATTGTCGTTTAGTACGCGTTCGTAACATATATTTACGATTATAGGGCTTAGGACCAGTTCTAGCCTTAAATCGCGAAGACTTATAAAGCGTGTTATTCTACGTAATAGACGCAAGAATCCGTAATCTTAGAAAGGCTTAGGACTAGTTCTGGCCTTTAGATCCTTAGATTTATAGAAGAGTTCTATTTAAGGTTTAGGACTAGTTCTAACCTTAAAAGACAGCTTCCTTTAGCATAAGTAGCACTGGTATAGTGGCTTGTCTCTTCTTAGTGGAATACCTAGCTGCTCTATAATATAACAGTAAAGTTAACTACTAATTAGTGTTAGACTTATAAGGGGATATCACGTAGCTACGGTTCGTAGATAGTATAATAATTATTATTCTTTTTTTTCTTAAAGAAAGGGGTAAGGAACTTAAGATTCCTTACCACGCTAGTGCCGCGGCGGCACGTGATAGCAACTTGCCGTATGTAACGGCAACTTGCCACACGTGACGGCAATATGCCTCATATGGTGACCGTTTGCCTTTATTCCCAACACTATCTCCCTCCTTTTTATCTTTATTCTTAAAGATCCTAAATATCTCTAAGTTATTTACTAGAGGTATAATGTCCGTCTAATTAATTTAGTTAATATTGTTGCTTATTATACCTAAAGTTCCTTCTTCTTTATAGGCGCAACGTCGTGCTTATACTATTGCTGCGATATTGTCTTTTAGTAAGATTATATCGTCTCTATATTCTTATTATTTAAAAGAGGGGTTAGTCTATATTGCGTTAGTAAGTCTATCTTTATAATAACTATCCTCTTACTTAGAGTGCACTAAAGTAAATATTTATTCGTCCTGTAACGTTCGCTCTATCTTTAATGCTAAATATACACAACCTATTACTCTTAATAGTCGTCTAGTTCCTTAACTAATTTGTTTTAGGGTTTTATATTTAATCTGCTACTATATAGCTAGATAGTAAACTATTTTAGGCTCTTACTAAGCTAAAACGTTCTTATAATATAAAGCAGAAGGCCCTAAAAGCTTAAATTACAGCGTCCGCTTAGTTACTCCGTCTTAAAAAGATTTATAAGAAGGTTTATTTTAAGGAGTAAAAACGTATAAAATAAGGTTTATAGGAACTTAGTAATAAAAAAATAGATTCTCTTTTAGCCGGGAAAGAAATAGATCTAAGTAGTTTAGCAACTACTCTTCTTAGGTCCCCCTTAGGTGACTTATTTTTTAGCGATTATTTTTTATTAATGCTGCCTAACCTAATCTCTTCTAATACTCCTTTACCTTTCTTATAGCGTTCTTTAGATTCTCTAGTGGTTCTTAGGTAGTCTTAGTATAGCCTATCTACTTAATTTTATACTATATTTCGTCATCTATATTCTTATAACTAATAATCTTTAAAACTTACTATTTATTTTCTTCCTATTCTCTATATATGTCCGCCTTGTAAACTAGTGGCTTAATATTCCTATATACTAGTTCTAGTATTATAATATGCTGTATAGGGTAGATCTTTATCTTAGCTAGTAGGTTTAACTTAAATATAACCGGTAAAATCCTTTATATAATTTTAAAAGGTCCTAGTCTAACGTAGTCTAACTTCTTACTTAGTTGTCTACTCTTAAAGTTTTTATATAGTAGCTATACTTTATCTCCCTCCTTAAGATCTGGTCCCTTAGATCTCTTAGTATTATAGTACTTTTTTATTCTTTTTTATACTTTCTTTATTAATTCCATAAGGTCTATATAAAGATTTATTAACATCTTTATCCTTTCTTTAGCTGTGCTACTTGTTTTCTTTACTTATTATAGTAATAATAATATTCTTAGCTTATATCCATAATTTGCCTTAAATAATAATATGCCTATTTCTTTTTATAGTGTTATATTATATATAAACCGTATAACTAGTAATAACGATACCTAATTATTCTATGCATAATTAATATAATGCCTTAGATACTGCTCTAGCGTCTAATTTAATCTTTTTATTTAACCGTCTGTCTACGGGTAATATGCAATGGAAGTTACTACTTAAACTTCTTATTTTGCTAAGAATACTTCCTAAAATGCTGCTATAAATCTTAGATCTCTATCTAATATAATTTTACTTAGTGCTTTATGTCTTATAAACACTTCTTTAATATAGATTCTAGTGATATCCTCTACTAATATTTCTTCTGTGTATGCTATAAAGTAGCCCTATTTAGTTAACTTGTCTACTATTACTAGAATTACGTTATAATCCTATCCGGTAATAAGATCTCTTAACTTTAGTAACTTTATAATAAAGTCCTATAANATAACCTCCTATAGTCTCTCTAGTGTTTTAATAGGTTGTAGCCCTCTATATAGCTTATGCCTTATTAGTTTATTTCTTTAGCAATCTAAATACTCCTTTATTACTTTTTTTACGATACTCTAGATTCTATTAATAATATATTCTTCTTAAAGTCTTAACACTAAGCCTATTGCTCCGTTGTGTCCTTAAGTTATTCCCTTATAGCAATCTTCTATAAAATGTTCTACTATGCTTCTTAGGATATACTTTACTTCTCTATACTTATACAGTATTTCTTCCCCTAAATATTCTAACTATTCTTCTAGTTATGCCTTAAAGATCCTTTATACCTAAAAGCTCTCTAATATTTTATAGACTTTCCCTAATTCGTTATCCTCTTAAGTTGCTGCTAGCTTAGGATAATTATATCTAATTAATCCGTCACTGTTTTTGCGTAGTATTACTCCTAATGGTTTCTCATTATTCTATAGTTCGGCTTTTTTACTAAGTGTATCTGCCTTTATATTCTTAGTCCCTTTAGTATACTAAATTTTAAAATAGTATTCTGTAAGCATTTTTGCCTATCTAACTTGTCTTTAATTAAGTTCTTTTGTTATTAGGAACCCCGTTAGGTTTTTATAATCTGTCTTAACTATAAATAGTTTCTCTGCGCCTTATAAGAATGCTCTTTATTCCTTAAGTACTGTAACTATACTTAACAACTCCTTATTATAGACGTTATAGTTTAACTCTAGTAGTGTTATTTTCTAACTATAGTATACTATTGGATGCTATGCGTCCTTATACTTCTATAGTAAGTATACTCCTAGTATATAGTTTAATGCGTCTGTTTTTACAACCGTATCTAGTCCTAGTTAATAGATTTTAAGGATTAGCTCCTGGGTAAATAACTCCTTAAGTTCTTTAAATAACTTTCTTTATTCGTCTCCCTATACCTATAGTTCCTCTTTCTTTATAAGCCTAGTAAACGGTTTAATGTTTTTTTTAACTATTATGCTATAAACCTTTAATAGTAGTTGCAAAACCCTAAGAACGACCTTAACTGCGTTACGTTCTCTAGTTCTTGCTAACTCACTATAGCTTTAATCTTCTTTAGGTCTATACTAATGTGACCTAGTTTAATAATAAATCTAATAAAATTAGTCTTCCTAGTAAAGAACTTGTATTTCTTGATTACTACTAGTATTTGTTCTTCCTATAGTCTCTTTAAGACCTATTTAACGTATTCCCCGTATTCTTCCTTAGTTATTAAGTAGATAATAATATTATCGAGGTATACTATAACAAACTCATTAAGGTGTTTTCCTAATACACTGTTAATTCTTTTCTAAAATATTATAGGTGCATTTATTAATCCGAATTATATAACTAATAGTTTATATAGTCCTTCTTTTAATCTAAAGGCTGCCTTTTATTTATCGCCTTCCTTAATTTTAATCTAATGGTACGCCTATCTTAGATCTATCTTTATAAAGATTTGCGCATTGCCTATCTGGTCTTAAATTTCGCTAATTAAGGGTAATTAAAGGATACCTATTCTTTTAAGTGATGCTATTTAACTACCTATAGTTAATATATAACCTAAGTTTTCTAAAAAATTTAGTATAAATAGTACTAGATAACCTGCTAATAACTATAATAGTCTAATATATCCCTTTATAAGTTCTCCTAGATAAACTCTTTAAGTACGCTCGCCTCCTCTTAAGTAAGCTTATAGGCTAGAAAGAACCTTAGGCTTATTTTTGGTTTTAACTCTATCTTATAGTTCTATACTACGTAATCTACCAGCTTTTTACTTTCTAGGCTCCATAGTTTTTTGCTATACTTATAGTATCTTTTTAGTACGTAGCTTAAGCCTCGCTTAGTCTCTTTATATATCGCTCCGACTTAGTATTATACTAACTTACTTTGCTATTATATTTTATAGCGTTAAGTATCTTTAATATTAACCTGGCCTATAATCTAATCGATCTTTAGGTTATATTTTTATAACTAAGGCATTCCTAATACTGCCTTATCCCGTCCTAATGGTAGGATATTAAAAGACATCTTAATTCGTCTTCCTTTAATGGTTATTTAAATAGGTCCTATTTTAAGATTAATAATCCCTTCTCTATAGGCTATTAAATCTCCTAAAATTATAACTAATAGGTAAGGTTATTCCTTCTGTCTATAAGGTAGTCCTATTCTTTTAACTACTATTAGTAAGATATAGTTCCGCGTTGCTCTACTATTTATTAGCGCTTTAAACTGCTAATCTTGCTAATTAACTTATAAATTTAGATATTATTCTTAAATTCCTTTAAGGGTTTAAGGCTCTACTACTGGCTTTCTCTAGTTCTATAGGCCTCTACTTTTCCTAATTATTAGCTGCTTAATCCTGTTATATTTGGCTTATCCTTTAGCCAATACCTAGTTCGCTTTTTATCTTTAATATACTATAGATACGTGTTTTCTAGGCATTCCCACTACTATTATCCGTCTAAGCATTTTCTTATAAGGAATCTTCCTAGTTAAAGTATTAAATCTCCTTCTTCTTAAACTTTTATTGGATGCCAGCTATATATATACTTAGTATTCCTATACTAATGCTTATCTAGCGCCTAATATATCCTTATAGGGTATTTCCAATTCTTTTCTTTTGGGTTCTTGTGCATTTTGCATATATTATCCATATATACAATCTATAATAGCGTATAGTGCGCTAGGTGCTTTAGGTTAACTCTTAATTCGTCTTTATCTTTAAGTTTAAACCTTTACTATGTTAATCTAAATGTTATAACTTTATTCGCAGGTACTAAGATACGTCTCTCGCTCCTTTAGTCCTCTAATCGTTCCTCTAGGTCCTTTAACGTTATAATTAAGGCTCCTTTAATATAAGTTATGGCCTTTTCTATAATTAGGTAGTCCTGGATAACTTATTTATCTAACTATATATAGAAATCTTCCCACTTATTATTATGTCGTTGCCTATACTACTTTTAGTATAGCTACTAGAGTATATACGGCTTATCTATAAGGAAGTATCTTCTTATTACTATATTATAATAGCCCTTTATATATCGTTCTTTAAATCTAGTAGGGATCCCTAAATCCTCTTTATTTTCCAGTTTAGTAAGCTATTTAGCTTTTAGTATACCTACTCTAGGCCTATTAGTAATCCTTTATACTAGTGCTATATCCTTTATACGTCCTAGTATACTAAATCTCTTATTTAGTTTCTATTCTTACTATATAATAATTATTCGTTTAAATTCTTCTATAGTTTCTTTTAGTTTGCGTTTTATAGATAGATTCTTAAAGTCTTCTTACTTCTTAATCTTAGTATCGGCGTATTAATCCTATTGCTGGATTCTATTCGCAATTTCTTTAGTAGTCCTTATTTATTTCTGGAAATCTTAATCCTATAAGATTCTTAATCCTAAGCTTACTTCTATCTTAAGCTTTACTCTAGCCTTAGTCTAATTAGGCTTTACTAGTGTCCTTATCTCGTCTTAAGAGTTTTAATTTTTACTTATCTTATCTTAAGAGTCTTATATTCTTAGGAAACTTCGTCCTAAGCTTATTTATATATTACTAAACTAAGCCGTTACTCTGCTTTATCAGTTATTATCCGTTATAGGTCCTTAAGCTTACCTTATTTTATCTTAAGAATCTTAAGCTTTTAGCCTTTTGCCTTTATTAAGTGCTAAAGTAGTTTACTATCCTACTTTTTTTACGTCTTGCGAAGCGATAGACATTGTGTTTAGTAGGGTCTTAATCCTAACTAATATTTCCTATTTTATAGTGGAATTATTCTCTACCTCTTATATAACATCTTTAAGGTCCATATACTCCTAGTAAGCTATCTCTATTACCTTATTATTATAAAATGTTTTGCCTATATTAAACTTATTATCCTTAATGTCCAATCTACAAACTAATTTATTAATTCCTTTAAACTCTAATAATTTTAGCTCCTATAGCTAATAGCTTATACTATACTTAGCGTCCTTATAAATTTGGCATGCGTTGTTATAACAAAACGCGAAACTGTTAATTAAACATTCTTTTATTTCTTATAGTACACTATTATCCCTTTATACGTATATGTCTTCTACTAATCTTATTCCTTTTACTATATAGTAACCTTAACTACTCTTATAGTCTTTAATATAGTAACCTTAACTACTCTTATAGTCTTTAATATAGTAACCTTAACTACTCTTATAGTCTTTAATATAGTAACCTTAACTACTTTTATAGTCTTTAATATAGTAACCTTATTTTCCGCAATTTATATAAGCTCCTTTTTTAAACCATTTTTTGGCTATAGAGTCCGCCTAAACATCTTCTGCTATTAAGATCCCTGGTTTAGCCTCTACTTCTTAAACCTTTAATTACTTAAACCTTGTCCTCTGGGCTTCTATAGTCGTTTATTCTATTTCTTATTTTCTTTAGTACTACTTAAGTTTATTAGCTCTGCGCTATACTATAGTTTTTAACTTTAATTTTATTGCTGTGTACTCTACGCCTTATATAACTATAAAACTTTATCCTAACCCTTCTTAGTTTGCTCTCTTTAGTAGATCCTATTATTGATTTTAATTACTTAGTTAATTAAATTCTTAAGAGTATCCGCATCTTCTATTAGAATAATTATATCCTAGACTTTTGCCTTAAGTCCTTGTTTATACTATGCTATAAGCGCTTTATTATTCCATTTAACCTATATTACTAATATTTAAAACTATATCGTATACTTAATTGCTAAAGTCTTCTATACTAGGTTTTAAAGCTTTTTTTCCGCCATTATGGTTACCTCTAGGTCTTTAAATATCTGCGTTAGCCGTTTCGCGAACCTATTTTAACTTAAGAATATATACCGGACCTCCTAGTTATTAGTCGTTATACCGTATTCTTATATTTCCGTAAGGTAAGGTTTAAACTACTTAAGTGCCCTTTCCGTTAAAAATAATCCTACGTAAGTAACTTAATCTATAGGCGTTCCTAGTTTAACTCCCTTTTACGTAACTTTAAAGTGCATTTGCGTAAGGAATCCCTTAAGCTTTAACCTTTCTCCTAAGAATCGCTTAATTAAGGGTAACTTAACCTTAGCTGCTCCAATCCCACTAATCCTTTCTTTAAGTATTTTATTATTGTCTATTAATTAATTAACTATTTCCTATAGCTGTCCAACGGTAACTAGCTAAGAGTTAGTATCTTCTGCTATATTGGTATTATTACCTAATCTTAATATAGTTGCTGCCATTAACGGCATCGTTATGGCTGGTGCTTTTAGTGGTATATTATTTAACTGTTTTTACTGTAACCTTGGTAGTAAATATATAGCGAAGCCTTATAGCAGAAACTACGGTAGACTTATTAATAGGCTGGGTATATAGGTATAGAATAGTTAACAATATAATAATAACTAGTAGAGTAGTCGCCTAATAGATTAACTCTAATTATATTCTAAGATTTACTACAAAGGAGAGAACTATCTAGGTAGGGACTGTGGTCCTTTAAATACACAACCGTACTCCTAAGAAATCCCCTTTATACGTAAAGTACGTGTTATACGTATTATACGTGTATTCCTCTTATATACTTTATACACTGTATATAACGTCATATAACCTTAGCTACTATTTCTCGTTATATGGTTCTACTAGCTCTATTCTAGACCGTGCCTAAATTAACTAACTAGCTTCTCCCGACTTCTCTCCTAGTAGTCGTAATATTGTACTTAAAGCGTCCGTAATAGTAATGGTATTAAGCTAAACTAAGTTCTAGTAGAATCCTATAGTATTAATATAGTAAATATTAACTAGTGGGAGGTCTACTAGTTTCCTTATAGCCGTTTTCCGGACCGTATTTTACGGTTTAGGGTTTATAATTTTTTTAGCTCCTATTCTATCTTCTATAGGTTATCCCTTTAATTTATTAATTTAGTATAATATCTAATGTCCCTTATATTAAGAATCCTAAAATTTAAAGAAAACTACGTAATTAAGAAGGCCTATATAAAAGAGATTAATAAGGATAGGGAGGAACTAGTATCTAGTTCTAGTTCTAGTTCTAGCCCTAAAAACTCTACTATAAGACACCTTTTACAGCCAAAAACTTAACTACTATCTTTAGCTTCTAGAGTCTAGCAACTAATTCAAAATTGGAAAATAGAGAGAATCTCTCTAGATTGGCAAAAACCGTAGTCTCCCCCTATTTCTGCATTCTTTTCTATCTCTAGGGGTAGTAAAGAAGAAGCTATATAAGAACATTTAAGACTANTAGAAAATTTATAAGAATCCCTAGAATGGGACCTAGTAGATATATACTATATAGACGGCTCTAAAGATAGTAAATTAAGTATAGTGGCCGTATGTAAAATAGGGGAGAAAAATAGGATTAAATACGCAATAAATTGGAATCTAGGGCCTTATATAGAAATTATAGACGTAAAACTTTATGCAGTCTATAGGGCCCTAGAATATCTAAAATAATAAAGACTAGAAGAGAAATAAGTTTATATCTTTATAGATAGCCAAGCAGCTATTAAAAGATTATAGCTGTTGGAACCACGGTAGGGGGGTAATTAGTTTCAATTGATTTCTTCTCTCTCGCTCGCAGAGGATCGTAAGGATCGCGGTGCCTAAATAGGGGGGGCTGAGGTCGGACTATCTATCGGGCCGTAGGTGGTCAGGTGACCTACGCTACGCTATACAGCCCCTACCGCATACGCTCTGCGCGTAACACTATTTACAACTTCTATTTATACAGACAATAGCTTAATTCTCTTATAGGGGGATAAGAACTAGTCTTTAAAATTACGCAAAGCTGCTCTTATCTAGCTAGTAAGAATATCTTTATTAACTTTTACTGGGTTCCTAGCCACCTAGGAATCTATAGAAATGAAATAGCAAATAAACTAGCTAAAAAGGGCCTCTCTAAAAGAAAAATATAATCTTCTTATATATCCCTAGCCTATATAGGGAGAGCAGTAAGAGAAAAAATACTAGAATAGTAGAAAAGCAACTAGCAATAGAAAAAAAACAAAGGAAAACACTATACTAGGATCTCTAGAGGAAACTACTCTTTATTTCTTAAAGCCCCTAAGGATAAATATCTTAAAAGGTTATAATCAGCTTTATTTTAACTAAAATTAGGAAAAGGCTTTTTTAAATCCTTTTCTAAGACAATAGGGAAGGATAAAGAAGGTAGATGCTTTAAGGACTATAGAGCTATACAGACTCCTAAGCACCTATTACTAGAATGCAGACTATACTGGGGAGAGAGAAAAGAAATGCAAAGACAACTAAGCTCTTCTCTCTCCCTAGAGAAGCTCTTTTATATAGAGAAAGAAAGAAAGGCGCTTTTCCTATTCCTAAGTAAGACAAAAATAGCTACTAAAAAGTGGCTAATGGAAGCAGAAGCTTTAGAAGGAGGTAACTCCTACTAGACTTCTAGTAAATAGACAGTAATGAGTAAAAGGATAGAAATAAAATATAAAATATACAGGGGCAGGCGTTAGGATTCTTTTACCGTTTCTTTTACCGTTTTTTTACTATTTTAATATTACCTAATAGTTGTCGTAACCTAGTATTTTACTAGGGAGCAATAAACCTCTAGTTTAGAGGTTTATAAACTACTAGGACATAGCTACTAGTATATATTAGGCTGCCTAGAAAGGATTTATATATATAGAACTATAGCGCCATAGCCTAGAGGCTGCACGCGCAGTATTATACGTAGTACAATATAATGGATATAAAAAAATTAAATTAAATTAAAACGTCCTTTACTATTTTTTGTAGCTATATAGGGCCTAAGCTCTCTATAAGGGGCTTTTTTAGGTTACTACTAACTTCCTAGGTCTTTAATGCGGGTAGTATAATATAAGTAGTTTAGGGGCAATATAGTATACAGATCTGTTATAAATTAAGCTATATATCTTTCTTAAAGGCCTAGCCTCTATATATAGTATTAGCCTAGCAAATAGTACCAATCTAGGGCTATATAAGGTTTTCTATTATAATACTAATTTCTTTTATAAAGAAAGGGGTTAGGGGTAGGGTTTTAGGCTAGATAAGCCGTTTACTCTATATATTAAGCTATAAGCCTAAATAGGCTAGCTATTTTTACCCTAAAATTATATTATAGCTACCTAGGTCTGTAATAAGTAAGGGGATATTATACTACCTTCGTCTATTAATACGGAGGTAAATCTATAAGATAGTTATAATAGGTGGCCCTATCTGCCCATTATACCTATAAATAAAAATTAGTTTAGGCAGTTCTTTAATAGGTATATTTTCTTTCGCTTACCTAGATAGTCTCTTTTAGTATTCTTAATTTAAGTAGCTTTAAAGATAAGCTTTTTTTAAGAGGTAGGAATTTTACCCTTTTCTTATATAGCTTATTAAATTTTAGGTTATAACTTAGTAAGTAGCTAGTAGAGTTATATAGCGTTATCCCATAGGTTTAAGTAGGGTATATTATCTTCTAGCTCTTCTAAGTAGTTTATAAACTAGACTACACTCTAGCCTTCTTACTATTTGGCGTTATAGTATTACTAGTTATAATCTATCCCTTAATTAGTAGGGTCTTAGACCTAATTAACTAACTAAAACTTAAGTTCGCTAAATTTAAGGCGTGTGGTAAGTTTCTTCTTATAGTATATCTATAAACTCTTAACGGTACTATATAGGAAGGTAAAAGCAATTAGTATCTAATTATACTTATTAGAGTAATGTTTTAGGTTTAGCTAAAATTTAGTTTTATATTAACGGATAAAACAATTATAGTTTTAGAGACTATTACTATTATACTTATTAGGTTCCTTTATATAAAATTTAGGTTTTTCTAATGTTATAGCGTAGTATAGCGTTACCCCTTTAAGTCCGCTTCATGTTTAGGGTATCTATACTTCTTCTAATTATCCTTATAGTTGTTCTTAGTAGTCTTAATATACTTATCTTAATTATATCTCTAACTCCTTTATTTTTATAAGGTCTTATATAGTAACCGCTTTAATAACTCCTTAGCAGTAATTATTCCTAAGGGTCTTATAAGGTTAAATAGACTAGCTATAGCTTTCTAGTCTACTCCTTTATAAGTAAAAGGGATGCACTTCTCTAGGGAGACTTTATCAGCCTCTTATAGTAAGGGTATTATTTTAGGGGGTAAGGAGGTATAGCCCGTTATTGTTAATTAATAGCCGTACATTCCCTCCATAATAGATTATGCAATTAAAATTATAAGAGGCTAGTTTAATTAGAATGTATAATTATCTAATTAATAGTATAGAATAAGAGTTGTAAGTAAGTAGAAGATAAGTTAAGGTAGAATAAGCTTTATATAATAAAAGATAAATACTTTTTAACCTTTTTTATTTAGAGACTAATTGCTAGTTCTTCTCTAGAGGAGAACTAGCTCCCTATATAATCCTTCTAAGACGCTAGTAAACCCCTTTACCCCTTATCTATCTAACTATATCTTTTAGGACGTATTACGGCGCTAGTAGAAACTGGTGGATATTAGTAAAAACTAGTAGATTATAGCTAATGAATATTAGTAAATTATAGCGGATAGTTATAGATAGTTATAGATAGTTATAGATAGTTGCAGATAGTTTTATATAGTTTTAAATAATTGCTATTACGTAACTAGGGGATTATATATAACGTTAAGCGGCGCTACCCTTTATCTCCTTCCCTTTCTTTAGCTTTAGATCTCTATTTAATTAGAAATAGGTTACTTACCCTATATAAGCTTTAACTAGGAAAGACTAGAAGGGCCCTAAACTATACGCGAAAAACTATCTTATAAGAAAGCACGGCAGTACGCTAAGTGCTTAGAAGAAGCCTAAACGGTAGCCTGTATAAATTTAAAAAAGGCCTAAAAATTAATATAATAGTAGGCGAATAAGCATAGATAAGAGCCTAACTTTACTATAGAAGATATAGTTTAGGTTATAATAAAAAACTAAAAAAAATGGAATAACTTAGCCGTAAGCTAGACTATTAGATAGTAAGACCGTATAAGGTCCCTAAGAAAATAGGCAACTTATATAAAGTAAAGCTCCTAAATTTAATTAAAGTTTACCCTATTTTCTTTCTAGATAAACTATAGAAAGCTATAAATAACTTATTACCTAAATAAAATAAATTAACTTCCCCTATTAATCTAAGTTAATAGTAATAATAAATAAAAAATTAAAGAAATACTAGCCTATAAGTTTATAAGGGGAATATTAAAATATTATATTAGTTAGAAAGGGTATAACTTAGATCCTACTTAGTACCCTATATAGAACTTTATAGGTGGTCCCTATAAGCTTTAAAAGTTTTATAGTTATTACCCTAACAAACCTAGACCCCTAAAGTACCTTAATAAGTAAATAGAGTACTAAAATAGCGAAGATAATAAGCTGCCTATTAAGTATAAAGATAAGAATACTCTATAGATATAATACGGATGTATAAAGCCTAAGGGCAGGCTTTTTTTTAGAGGGAGGGGTAATGTTATAGCGCTGGTGGAAACTAGTGAATATTAGTAAAAACTAGTGGATTATAGCGGACAGTCGCAGATAGTTTTACACAGTTTTAGATAATTACCGTCACGTGACCGGGGGATTGTATATAATGTTAAGCGGCGCCGCCCTCCGTCTCCTTCCCTTTTTCTAGCTTTAGATCCTCATTTATAGGCTACCAATCGTATAGGCTTGCGCGTCCCTCTTGCCGTGCTCGTACCTCGATTGACTAAGTCGCTAACAGGACGTAGATAGAACATAGATAAAACCTCTTACTATCTTATCTAATATGTACCTTCTAGGGGATTCCGTTACAGTTTCCCTATACTTTTAATACTATTATTAGCCTAATAGAGTCTATTATCTACTCTAATTACTTAATTAATTAATTCCCTTATAGTTTTCGTATCTTCTATAGGTATTATAACAGTTTAGACTTTTACTTTTAGTCCGTATTAGTATTATATTATTAATACCCCTTTGTTTTAGTTAGTCTATACTACTAACGTTTAGAACTACATTATATAGTCTATTACCGATGCTTATTATATTAATTTATATAATTTCCGTTTTACTATTACTATTAATTCCAAATCTCTATATATTTATATAAATCTATTTATAAATCCTTCCTATATTAAGAATATATATTAAACTTATAGATTAGTAGTAGCTAACCTATTACCTTATATCTTTATAAGGTAGGGGTTTAACCATTTTAAAGTCCGTCCTATTAAGAATAACCCTACGTATGCGACCTAATCCGCTAAGGTAGATAGCTTAGTTCCTTTATATCGTATCTTAAGTTTTATCTATATAATAAATGTTACGGACGCTTTAAGTACGATGTTACGACTACTTGGAGAAGAGACGGAAGAAGCTAGTTGGTTGATTTAGGCACGGTTTAGGATGGAGCCGGTAGAACTATGTGATGAGGAATAGTAACTAAGGTCACATAATGTGCTACATATTAAACGAGAGGAATGAAAGGAACTTATATACCTTATGTATAAGACGTATATTATATATAAGAAGGATTTTATAGGAGTACGGTTATGTATTTAAGGACCCTTAGTCCCTACCTAGATAGTTCCTTCTTTATAGTAATTCTTAGAATATAATTAGAGTTAATCTGTTAGGTAACTACTCCACTAGTTGTTATTACGTTCTTAACTTTTATACTTATATTTTTTACACACCTAGCCTAATAACGAGCCTATCGTAGTTCTTGCTACAAGATTCCGTTATACAATCACTACCTAGTTATAGTATTAATATAAGAAGTTAAATAACATGCCACTAAAAGCAGCCACTATAATGCTATTGACGGCAGCAACTACTTTAGGAATAGGAGGTGATACTAGTATAGCAGATACTAACTTATAGTAACCTGTAACGGTCGGACAGCTATAGGAAATAGTTAACTAGCTAATAGCTAATAATATAGTGTTAGAAGAAAGACTTAATGGGATAGGAGCAGTAAAGATTAAGCTACTATTAATTAAGAGATTTATAGGAGAGAGGTTAAAGCTTAAAGGATTTCTTATGTAAATGCACTTTAAGGTCTTATAGGAGGGAGTAAAGTTACTTATACCTATAGATTAGATAGCCTATATAGGACTATTCTTATTAGGAAAAGCACTTAAGTGGTTTAAACCTTACCTTACGGAAATATAGGTAAATAGAATGATAACCACTAACTAAGATGTGCGATTTATATTCTTAAGTTAGGAAGGATTTATAGAACGACTTACGCAGATGTTTAGAGACCCGGAAGAAATAACTATAGTAAAAAGAAAACTCTAGAACCTTGTGTAATAAACTTTAGTAATTAAGTATATAATATAGTTTTAGATGCTAGTAATATAAGTAAAGTAGAATAATAGGGCGCTTATGGTATAGTATAAATAGGGACTTAAGGCTAAAGTTTAGGACGTAATTATTCTAATAGAAGATGTGGATACCCTAAGGGAACTAATAGATTAGGTAATTAAGATTAATAATTAGATCTATTAAAGGGAATAGGCTAAAAAAAGCTAGGATAGAGTTCTATAGTTATATAAGGCGCAAAATACATAATAATAAAAGCTAAGTTAGAAACTATGGTATGGCGTAGAGCTAATAGACCTAAGTGGTATTAAAGAAGCCTATAAGAGATGGAGCAAACTATAGAAACCTAGAGAATAAGGATTAAGCGATTAAAGGTCTAAGGAGTAAAGGCCAAATTAGGGATTTTAATAGTAGAAGATATTTAGGCGGACTCTATAGCAAGAGAAATGGTTTAAAAAAGGAGCTTATATAAATTGCGGAAAACAGGGTTATTACGTCAGAGACTATAAAAGTAGGTAGAGTTACTATATAGTAAAGGGCATGAGACTAGTAGACGATATATATATATAGAGGGATAATAATATGCTGTGAGGAACAAAAGAGTATTTAATTAAAAGTTTTGCGTTTTGTTATAATAATGTATACTGAATTTATAAGGACGCTAAGTATGGCGTAAGCTATTAGCTATAAGAGCTAGCACCTATAGGATATAGAGGAATTAATAAACTAGTTCGCAGATCGGATATTAAGGACGATAAATTTAATTTAAGTGAAACATTCCGTGACGATAAGGCAATAAGGGCCGCTTACTAGGAGTAAGTAGACTTTAAAGATGTTATACTAGAGGTAGAGGATAATTCTACTATAGAATAAGGAATATTAGTAGGGATTAAAACCCTACTAGATACAATATCTATCGCTTTATAAGACGCAAGAGAAGTAGAATAGTAAACCACTTTGGCACTTAATAAAGGCAAAAGGCCAAAGGCTTAAGATTCTTAAGACGAGATAAGAAACAACTAAGATTCTTAAGATAAGATAAGGTATACCCTAGGACCTATAACGGACGAAAACTAATGGAGTAGGGCAGTAGCTTAGTTTAGAAATATATGAATAAGCTTAGGATAAAGTTTTTTATAGATATAAGACTCTTAAGACAAGATAAGTGAGATTTAAGACTCTTAAGATAAGATAAGAACACTATAGACGCCTAGTTAAACTAAAGCGGGAGCTAAGCTTAAGTTAGAAGCAAGCTTAGGATTAAAGAATTTAAGGGACTAAGATTTTAGAGTATAAATAAGGGCACCTATAGATAAGAGGTAAGGAGCTTCTTTATAGATTAGAGAATCTGTAATATAAACAGTAGTTAGACTAGGAGATAGATATATAGACCCAGAAGACTTACTAGGGGAATATAGTGTTTAGCCTAAAGATTAAAAGTTTAATACTAGGATTAAGAAGTAAGACAACTTTAAGGATTAGGGCGTAAGGCGTAAACTAAAAGAAACTATAAAAGAGTTTAGGCAAAGAATTATCGTATGGTAAGAATAGAAACTAGATAAGAGATCTAGTATATTGAGATATATAAAGGATAGAGCACTAATATAAAGAATTACTAATAGGCTAAGAGTAGGCATACTAAGAGCTAAGTGGCTTATTAAACTGGAAAATAAAGAGGATCTAGGGATTCTAACTAGGTTTAAAGAATAATATATAAAGGGCTGTTACAATATAGTAATAAGAAGATACTTCTTTACGGACAGACTGTATATACTCTAGTAGTTATACTAAAAGTGGTATAGGCAAAGGCATAATAATAAGTGGGAAGATTTCTATATGTGGTTGGATAAAAAAGTTATTTAAAACTACCCGATTATAGAGAAGGCCATAACGTATATTAAAGGAGCCTTAATTATAATGTTAAAGGATCTAAAGGAACGTTTAGAGGACTAGAGAAGCGAGAGATGTATCTTAGTACCTATAAATAAAGTTATAACATTTAGATTAGTATAATAAAGGTTTAAACTTAGGGATAAAGACGAGCTAAGAGTTAACCTAAAGCACCTAGTATACTATACGTTATTATAAATTGCGTGTGTAGATGATATATATAAAATATATAAGAATCCAAAGGAAAAGAATTGGAAATACTTTATAAGAATATACTAGATAACGGATAAGTAATAGTATAGGAATGCTAAATATATATATAGATGGCATCTAGTAGAGGTTTAAGAGAAAGAAAGTGTAGTACTTTAACTAGGAAGATTCTTTACGGAAGAATGCTTAGACGGATAATAGTAGTAGGAATGCCTAGAAAATACGTATCTATGGCATATTAAAGATAAAAAGTAAACTAGGTATTAGCTAAAGAGTAAGCTAAGTATACTAGGATTAAGCAGCTAATAGTTAAGAAAAGTAGAGGCCTACAGGACTAGAGGGAGCTAGTGGTAAAGCCTTAGACCCTTAAAGGAATTTAAGGATAACACCTAAATTTATAAATTAATTAGTAGGATTAGTAATTTAAAGCGCTAATAGATAGTAGAGTAACGCGAAACTATATCTTACTAGTAGTAGTTAAGAGAATAGGACTATCTTATAGATAGAAGGAGTAATCTTACCTATTAGTTATAATTTTAGGGGATCTAATAACCTATAAAGGAGGGATTATTAATCTTAAAATAGGACCTATTTAGATAACTATTAAAGGAAGATAAATTAAGATATCTTTTAATATCCTACTATTAGGACAGGACGAGGCAGTATTAGGTATGCCTTAGTTATAGGAATATAATCTAAGAATTAATTGGATTACGGGTTAGATCGATATTAGAGATACTTAACGCCGTAAGATGTAATAATAAGCTAAGTTGGTATGGTACTAAGTAAGAGCAACCTATAAAGAAATAGAAAAAGGACTAAGTTATATACTAAAGAGATACTATAAGTATAGTAAAAAACTATGGTTACTAAAAAGCGAAAAGCTGTTAAAATATATAGTATGGGACTATAAGATAGAATTAGAACTAGGGATAAGTCTAAAGTTTTTTCTAATCTATAAGCTTACTGAAGAAGAAGGTAGAGCGCTAAAAGAGTTTATCTAGGAAAATCTATAAAAGGGATATATTAGACTATTGTAGTTATTAGCGGGTTATCTAGTACTATTTGTACTAAAGAAAAATAGTAAACTAAGGCTGTGTATTAACTATAGATAGTTAAATAGTATTACTAGGAAGGATAAGTATCTTTTATTCTTAATTAGTAAAATCTAAGATAGGATAGGTAGTGCGTAAATCTTTACGAAGATAGATCTAAGATAGGCGTACTATTAGATTAGGATTAAGGAAGGTAATAAATAAAAGGCAGCCTTTAGGTTAAAGAAAGGACTATATAAACCATTAGTTATATAATTTGGACTTATAAATATACTAGCAACGTTCTAAAAATATATTAATAATATATTAGGGAAACACTTAGATGAATTTATTATAGTATACCTTAATAATATTATTATCTACTTAATAACTAAGGAAGAATATAGGGAATACGTTAAATAGGTTTTAAAGAGACTATAAGAAGAATAAATGCTAGTAGCANTTAAGAAATACGAGTTCTTTACTAGGAAGACCGATTTTATTAGATTTATTATTAAACTAGGCCAACTTAGTATAGATTTAAAGAAGATTAAGGCTATAGTAAATTGGTAGGAATTAGAAAACATTATATAGTTAAGATTGTTCCTAGGGTTTTGCAATTACTGCAGAAGGTTTATAGCGCAGTAATTAAAGGATATTAAGCCATTTACGCGGTTAATAAAGAAAGAAGAACTATAGGCATAGGGAGAGAAGTAAAGAGAACTCTTTAAGAAAGTTAAAGAGTTGTTTACCTAGGAGCTAGTTCTTAAAATCTATTAACTAGGACTAGAGACGGTTATAGAGATAGATATATTAGACTATATACTAGGGGCGTACTTTATATAAAGGCATTAAGATGGATGGCACCTAGTGGTATACTATAGTTAAAAGATAATACCACTAGAGTTAAACTATAACATCTATAATAAGGAGTTATTAGGTATAGTTATAGTATTAAAGAAATAGAGAGCATTCTTATAAGGCATAGAGAAACTATTTATAGTTAAGACGGATTATAAGAACTTAATAAGATTCCTAATAATAAAGGAACTTAACTAAAGATAGGTTAGATAGGTAGAGATGCTTACAGAATACTATTTTAAGATTTAGTATACTAAAGGTACAGATAATACGTAGGCAGATGCTCTAAGCCATAAAGCTAAACTATAAAATAAGGAAAAGCTATTAGGGGCTTTATTGTAAAAGGATATAGACGGATTAATTAGGTATAATTATCTGGAAATTATAGTAACTTAAGAAGATAATAAACTAGAGAAAGTCTACAAGATACTGGAAAGCTTTTAGGTATAAAGAATTCTAGAAGTATAGCTAGAAGATCTATAGACGGATATATATAAAAATTGAGAAGTAAAGTATATCCTAAAAAGTATAGTAGAGTAGTTTATAGAAGACTTCTATAAGGGACTAACTTAAGAATATAATGGGGCTATGGGCTTAGTGTTAAGACTTTAGAAGGAATATATTATTAACGGAATTTAGAGGATAGCTAGAAAAGTTATAAAGGAATATTTAGATTATTAAAGGAATAAACCGATAAGGTATAAGCTATATAGAGGGCTATAACCTGTTAAAATACTAGAGAGATTATAGGAGGTTATATTATAGGACTTTATTATTAAGTTATTAAAATTAAAGAACCCTATTACCGGATAAGATTATAACGCGATTTTAGTAATAGTGGATAAGCTTATAAAGTAGGGATACTTTATAGCATGTATAGAAGAAATCTTAGTAGAAGATATTGCTAAAATCTATATTAAAGAAGTGTTTATAAGATATAGAGTACTAAGTAAAATTATATTAGATAGAGATCTAAGATTTATAGCAGTATTTTAGGAAGTATTTTTAGCGGAGTAAGGAGTTTAAGTAGCAACTTCTACCGTATATTATCCACAAATAGACGGTTAAATAGAAAGATTAAACTAGACACTAGAATAATATCTAAGGTATTATATTAATTATATACAGAACAATTGGGTATCGCTATTACTAGTTATATAGTTTGCGTATAATATAATACCTTAAGAAGGAATAGGTATATTACTATTTAAGGCAAATTATGGATATAAGCTAAGAACATTATTATTACTATAGTAAGTAAAGAAAACGAGTAGTATAGCTAAAAAAAGAATAAAGGATTTAATAAATCTTTATATAGACCTTATAGAGACAGCTAAGATAGTATAGTAAAGAATAAAAAGGTACTATAATACTAAGAGATCTAAGGGACTAGATCTTAAGAAGGGAAATAAAGTGTGGCTACTATATAAAAATTTTAAGAGTTAACGACTAAGTAAGAAATTGGACTATATTAGACTAGGACCTTTTAAAATTATATAGAGGATTTTATAGGTTATGTTTAAGTTAAACCTACTAGCTAAAATAAAGATCTACCCTATATAGCACATTATAATGCTAAAGCTAGTATATAGGAATGTTAAGCCACTGGTCTATAAAGCAGACACGTATAGAGGATAAGAAGAAGATAAATAGTAAGTTTTAAAGATCGTTAATTATAAGGATATTAATAATAAAATATAGTATAAAGTTAAGTAGATAGGCTATACTAAGACTACCTAGGAGCTACTAGAGAATTTAAAGAACGCTATAGGAGAGGTATAGGAGTATTAGAAGAGATTAGGTTAGGTAGTATTAATAAAAAAGAATTACTAAAGAATAAGTCACCTAAGGGGGACCTAAGAAGAGTAGTTACCAAACTACTTAAATCTGTTTCCTTCTCTATTAGAGGAGAATCCGTTCTTTTATTACCTAGTTCCTATAGACCTTATTTTATAAGTTTTTACTCCTTAAAATAAACCTTTTTATAAACCTTCTTAAGATAAAGTAGATAAGCAGATGCCGTAATTTAAGCATTTAGGGCCTTCTATTCCGCGTCATGGGAACATTCTAACTTAGTAAGGGCTTATAACAGTTTACTATTTAGCCGTATAGTAGTAGATTAAATATAAGACCCTAAGACAAATTAATTAGGGAACTAGATAACTATTAAGAGTAATAGGTTACGTATATTTAGTATTAGAAGTAGAGCGAATGTTATAAGATAAATAAATATTTGCTTTAGTACACTCTAAGTAAAAGGACGGTTGTTGTAAAGATAGGTTTACTAACGTAATATAAACTAACCCCTTTTTTAAATAATAAGAATATAGAGACGGTATAATCTTACTAAGAGATAATATTGCAGTAATAGTGCGGGCACGACATTGGGCGTATAAAGAAGAAATTGCTTTAGGTATAATAAGCAATAATATTAACTAAATTAATTAGATGGATATTATACCTCTAGTAAATAACTTAGAGATATTTTAAATCTTTAAAGATAAAGATAAAGAGGAGGGAGATGGTGTTATGGACGCTTTAAGTATAATGTTATAACTACTTAAAGAAGAGACGGAAGAAGCTAGTTAGTTAATTTAGGTATAGTCTAGGATAGAGCCGGTAGAACTATATAACGAGGAATAGTAACCAAGGTTATATAATGTGCTACGTATTAAATAAGAGGAATAAGAGGAACTTATGTACCTTATATATAAGACGTATATTACGTATAAGAAGGATTTTATAGGAGTACGGTTATATATTTAAGGACCCTTAGTCCCTACCTAGATAGTTCCTTCTTTATAGTAATTCTTAGAATATAATTAGAGTTAATTTATTAGGCAACTACTCCACCAGTTGTTATTACGTTCTTGACTCTTGTACTTACATTTCCTACACACCTAGCCTAATAACGAGCCTATCGTAGTTCTTGCTATAAGGTTCCGTTACAATAAATCCCTTAAGCTTTAACTTTTCGCCTAAGAATCGTTTAATTAAAGGCATCTTAATCTTTATTACTTTAAAGTCGTTAAGTTTGGTTTTAAAGCCTACTTAATTAACGTTTATACGATCTACTACTTCCCTTAATTGCGCTATCGTAACTACCTATAACTTGTCGCTACTCTCCGCTATACTTATCCCTTAACACGTTAAGTTCCTTAGAGTAAGTAGTCTGTACGGAATACCGTTTTTAAAACAACGCGTATATCTATATAGAATTCAATTATCAATTACACCGCCACTGTAACGTTTCCCGCCCCAACGTCGCCATTCGGCCAAAAAGACACGGAGTGCTTGCGATATTGTTCGCAAGCGCGGCGGGATCTAATATATGTACTCTTACAGCCACTATGCCTTCTAATTGTGTTAGAATTGATATAGACTTTGTTTAGAAGACTTAATATAACGTTCCCCTAAATAAGACGGCGAAAACAGCTCATCGTAAACCCTAGCCGTTGCCCGAATTTAAACCTCTCCATATTGACGATTAGGACGACCATAGCTTACTAAACCTCCCTTCTAACGTTGATATATACAATCCCTATCTAGCACTAGGCCCGTTCCGCAACTTCAATACTTCCTCCAACGTTTCCCTAGGCATATTTTTCATTTGAACTGAAGAGCCATTGCAGCATCGAGTACTGTAGCTGCTCTGGTTAACCTTGTAAAAGATTGATTCCCTTCCATGACTGGCGATTGATGTGCGCATGATAGTAACATCCTCATTACCAGTGACGTCTCTAATTTTGACGACTATCGACGTTATTTACCGGAGCACTGGTGCCCTATGCTGACAGTGATTGGTTCTGTTGGTTAACTTATCGCATCGCTGAACCGGTTGAGCGATTTGGCCTCCGTCATTTTGAGCTTCAAACTTCCGTATATGATCCTTCAAAGACCGCACCACTCGACTTCTCTCATCTGCTATTTCAGCAGTGGTAAACGTTGGGAGAAAGTCAAAGTACCAAATACCGGATCATATGTCAGCGTGACTGCGAAGGTCGTGAGTCGCACTACTAAGGAGAACCGTCTTGCTCTCTTCTCCACTCCCGTATCTTTCACCGGCTTCGACCCAATCAACTTCGTCAAAGCAACCAAACCGTTGGAGTGGTCGCGTCGAATCAGTAACACCTTCAAAGAAGATCCGCTATTCCGCTCCTGAAATGCAGTCTCCTCGAACACCGCCTGCTATTGAAACCGAACTTGGTCGGCAGTTGTCGTCAACGATGAATAATGTCACCTCCACAGACCATCCTCCTGCTTTGACTCTAATTAACGGCGAATCCGATGGTGGTGAACGACCCCAATGAAATCGTTGCCCACCAAAACAATTTTAGTGGCAGCAGGGTCAAATGTTGCCCGCTGCGAGGAGCGGCGATATATTGGTAGCGTGATAACTTATGATAGGTTATCATAGGATTTGATTGGATGTTGAATGGATTATATAGTGCCACCTTAAGATGCTTCAATGGGCTTAGCCGAGAGCGACCGATGAATACACTGTCCCTATTATTTGTTCCTCAATTACACCTTTCCTCACTCTACTATGTGCATATGCGGCACTCCCTCCAAATCGATTCCGAATTTCCTTGATGCTCTGCTCTTCTCCCTCAGCACAAACACCTCGCGTGTATCTTCCGTTCGATAAAACTCCAGAGTCTTTACAAATTCTGCCTTTGTGAACGTCTCGGGTATATTGATCGAATCCGCCGGTCCCGATCTTACAACAACAACATCACCGTATACTATCTGGCCACAGCACAAGCTAGCCACTTTGTTCTTTGTGAGTGTGTTCGCGCTAGAAGCTTGATCAGGCCCGTAGACGTAGTAGTACCAGGTGTCGCTGCCCTTCTGATCGTAGAATTTGCCAACCTCATCTACCACGGTCCAGCCCAATCTCCTCTTTAGCTCGGCCCTCTCGCCCATCTCGGTGCCGTAGTCATTCAAGGGGAAGGATTCGACGTGCGCCGCAAAGTTGGACGAGTCAGCGGTAGGGTTCGAAGGGGATGAAGAGGTAGCGCGGATGAGATAGCAGTTGCTCTTTTGAGCGGAGGCGCAACAGGCTTTGTGGGATCCCCAATCGCGCTTTTGGCACTCTTTGCTGCAATAACGGGATGCTGGAGTGGTGCAGCCAGTGCAGACAAGAGTGCCTGCGTTAGTGCATGAAGAAGCCGAACAGGTTGCTGTGGAGGGCATTGCTACTGGTGGATGAAAATTTGGAGGTTGTACGAGTAAGTACAGGGTATCCGACCTCCGGTGTCCATGTGTGCGCGCAACACACAGCAATTTCGCTTCGTACGCGCTAGAGAATTTCAAGTTTAACTCTTGTGATTAAGCTTAAAAATTCAAGGCTTTACCCCTCTTGCAGGTGGACAGCTCTTTTGGCAAGCGCACAGTATCTACGCTAGATGGTGCACTTGACTGGTGATTACCGAAATTGCTGTGTGCGCGCGCACACCAGGGGGGGCACCGGAGGTCGGATACCCTGTAATTACATTCATATATTCCTAACGTAAGCGATAGGATTATGACAGTCGGCACTACTCGTCACATGGTTCCACTAGGTCCGTGATGGCCCGTGCTACTGTCAGATAATCTGTATTCTCGGTGGCGTAGGACGTGCACTGGTCCGTGCACGGGTCACGTGTATTGTAAATATCTTCGTCTAAGCCCAGGGGCCCTAGGTCAAGCAACCATCAAGTCACGATCAAGATCATCAATCAATCAACCCATTTCATCAATGAATAGCTCTATATGAGTTATCTGACAGTTATGAGCCCGGTCCGCCGACACAAGAAGCTATTCAGCTATTACTCAATCATTTGAAGAAATTCTACCTCATCGTCAGACTCTGACACCTCATCGTCTCAAGACGACCCTAATCGAAATCCTACCTCAATTGTCACAGGACGAGATTCCACGAGATTCCACGAGATTCCACGAGACTCCACCTCAATCGTCAAAGGACGATCCTGATGATAAGGACGATCCTGACAACAAGGACGATCCTGATGACAAGGACGATCCTAATGATAAGGACAATCCTAACAGTAAAATACCATCTTAATTCCTCCTTTACCTATTAGTCAAATGACTCCACCAACTTCGAGTTCGTCTACTATAATCATCCTCAATAAGCTAGAAGACTGGGAGCAATAGATCTAGCAACTATAAGCCCTCGCGGATAAACAAATTTGGGCCTACGTTGACCTAGATAATATAGCACCTCAACGAGGTCTACTATAAGAACCACCCTATCTAGAAGTTATAGATTTTAATAAGAATGCAACCTTATATGTATAGCTCTCGACGAATCAACAGAGGGCGTATAAGAATAGTAGACGATACTATAACTAGGATATAAAGTATTTCCTAAAAAAAGAAGAGCACCTTTAAAAGATTTGCACCTAAATCACGTCTACAGTATTAAAAGAAGCTACTGCTTAACCCTTCCTTAACAGTTAAAGAATGGCTATCTTAACTAAAGGAGAATATAGAACCTACCTTATTATTTATTAGAAAGAAGGTACAACACTAGTATATAGAAGCCCTTAAGGGGTTTAAACACTTATTAAAATTAAATTAGTAATTAGATTAATAGGAATATATAATAGTACTAGGAGAGAAGTATAAGATCCCTTAAATATCCAATAGAATCTGGCTTTAAGAATTAGCAGAAGTTATTTAACCTTTTAGCGACGCCTATTATATAAAGTATACTACTAAGTTAAATAACCCTTAGAAGTTAAGATCTTCCGAATACTATAGAGTAGCAAAGGAGCTACAAGAAGGACTTAGAATACCCTTAAAGAAAGCCAATACTACTATAAGAGGGAGTACCTTTAATGTAGACTTCGCAGAGCAAGCTATAATAGATCACTTTAATACTACTAAAGGTCCAGAAAAAGGAACCTTAGCATATACTAGACGCTTAAAGAGAGCTAGGTTACTAGTAGACGAGAAGACATTCCATAAGAAGCTACTACCTATATGCTTAGCGTGTAAGAAATAAGGACATTCCCTATAGGACTATTAGTATTTATTTAAAGACAAGAGACCTAAAGGAGTTATAATTAGAGATACTCATATTAAAAGGGTGCTAAAAAAGGTAGAAAAGAATAAGGATCTCGCTGACTAAGTTATAAAGATTAGACTTAAAGAATAAGAAGACGAGGCTTAATAATAATACGTTAGGATTTTTTTTTTTGGGCACGTTGTCGCAAGCGAAAATCGGGGTCTGCAAAACCTGCGTAAGTCGCAATTTTGGCAATTTACGGCGATTTGCAGCGATTTACTATAAACACACAGGCTACTCGTGCAAATTGCCGCAAATTGCTAAACCCTAATTTTCAGCTGCAACAAAAATACCACAAAAGCTCTGCACGAAGCTCTGCACGGGGCTCTACACGAAGCTCTGCGTACAAAGGCTCTGCACGAGGCTCTACACAAAGGTCTGCACGAAGCTCTACACAAAGCTCTACACAAAGCTCTACACAAAGCTCTACACGAAGCTCTACACGAAGCTCTACACGAAGCTCTACATGAAGCTCTACACGAAGCTCTACACGAAGCTCTACACGAAGCTCTACACGAAGCTTTGCACGAGGCTCTACATAAGGCTCTACACAAAGCTCTGCGTACAGAGGGCTCTGCACGAGGCTCTACACGAAGCCCTGCACAAAGCTCTACACGAAGCTCTGCACAAAGCTCTACACGAAGCTCTACACAAAGCTCTACACGAAGCTTTGCACGAGGCTCTACACAAGGCTCTACACGAAGCTCTGCGTACAGAGGCTCTGCACGAGGCTCTACGCGAAGCTCTGCACGAAGCTCTACACGAAGCTCTACACGAAGCTCTGCGCGAAGCTTTACACGAAGCTTTGCACGAGGCTCTACACAAGGCTCTACATAAAGCTCTGCGTACAGAGGCTCTGCACGAGGCTCTGCGTACAGAGGCTCTGCACGAGGCTCTAACACGAAGCTCTGTACGAAGCTCTGCACGAAGCTCTACATAAAACTCTGCACGAAGCTCTGCACGAAGCTTTGCACGAGGCTCTACACAAGGCTCTATATAAAGCTCTGCGTACAGAGGCTCTGCACAAGACTCTACACGAAGCTCTGCACGAAGCTCTGTACGAAGCTCTGCACGAAGCTCTGCACGAAGCTCTACATGAAGCTCTGCACGAAGCTCTACACGAAGCTCTGCACGAAGCTCTACACAAAGCTCTACACGAAGCTTTGCACGAGGCTCTACACGAGGCTCTATACAAAGCTCTGCATATAGAGGCTCTGTACGAGGCTCTGCACGAAGCTCTACACAAAGCTCTGCACAAAGCTCTACGAAGCTCTACACGAAGCTCTACATATAGAGAGCTCTGCACGAGGCTCTGCACGAGGCTCTGCGCGAAGCTCTACGTACGGAGGCTCTCACGAAGCTGTACACAAAGCCTTTATGTGTGCGTGCGACACATTACTATCGGTCCCCGCTATATTCCCGATAGCCTCTACACGTGCCTCTGCCAAGTATACCCCCTATATCCACCTAGGTAGCCACCTCATTTTTTGCCTTCCTTCCTTACATCCTCCCTACCTAAGGAGACACCGGAACGACGGCCGCGGACGACCGTCGCCAGAGCCAGACGACCGTCGCCAGAGCCAGACGACCGTCGCCAGAGCCAGACGACCGTCGCCAGAGCCAGACAGCCGGAGCCAGAGCCAGATGACCGTCTCCAGAGCTAGACGACCGTCGTCAGAGCCAGATGACCGTCTCCAGAGCTAGACGACCGTCGTCAGAGCCAGACGACCGTCGTCAGAGCTAGACGACCGTCGCCAGAGCCAGATGACCGTCGTCAGAGCTAGAACGACCGTCGTCGTCGCCAGACGACCGTCGCCAGAGCCAGACGGCCGGAGCCAGAGCCAGATGACCGGTCAGAGCTAGACGACCGTCGTCATCGCCAGACGACCGTCGCCAGAGCTAGACGACCGTCGCCATCGCCAGACGGCCATCGCCAGAGCCAGATGACCGTCGCCAGAGCCAGATGACCGTCGCCAGAGCCAGACGACCGTCGCCAGAGCTAGACGACCGTCGCCAGAGCCAGACGGCCGGAGCCAGAGCCAGATGACCGTCGCCAGAGCCACACGACAACCGTTCGAACGACCAGCCAGCGAACACTATAAACGATTCGATCGATTGATCGAATTAAGGTGACATAGACAGGTAGGCATAGGCAGGTAGGTAGGCACAGACAGGTAGGCATAGACAGGTAGGCACAGACAGGTAGGCATAGACAGGTAGGCACAGATAGGTAGGTATAGACAGACAGATAGACAGACAGACAGGTAGGTAGGTAGGTAGGCAGGCAGGCAGGCAGGTAGATAGCTTTATATTTTATATAGTTATAATATAAATATATTTAAAAGTATATTATAGCAATCTATGGAAATATATAATAATTTAGTTACCATATAATATAATAATAATTTATATAGTTACAATTTGTACAGTTTATACAGTTTGTACAGTTTGCGCGCTATATAATTATAGGGTAGCAAAATACTAGCATTGGTTTAGTAGTTAAGCATTTTGCTGCGATTTGCTAGTAGACGCTATAAACTTATTGCGAAATGCGCGGTTTGTATAAATCGCTAACAACCATATACAACCGCCGCGATCGTACAGTTTGCGGCAATTTACGGCAAACCGCAACAACCTGCCACAAAAAAAAAATCCTGATGTAGGATAAGAGTTAGGAAGTTAAGATTAAGGGAGAAGCTAATACGATATTCCTAGAATTATACTATATAGGTTAAATTCATCCACTAAAGCTATTAACTATTCTTAACTTAGGAACCACTCTCTATATCTTTAATAACCTCTTTTATTTTTACAACTTTAGGAAAGCTTTAAGACTTAAATACGTCATTGCCGGCAGCTTAGAAGTGCCTATACTAGGCTATAGCAATATTACCATCTAAGTTACAAAACTAGATAAAAGTAAGGGAATCCTATATCTTAAGGACGTTACCTTTTATATAGACTTTAATATAAATCTAGTGTCGTTCCGTTTACTTTAAAAATAAAAGTACTACTAAGATAATAAAGAAGAGAATAATCTTCTAGTTTAAAAGGATAACTTAGTCCTATATTAAATGGAAGAACGTTATAGATAACAGACTATTAAATACGTCCGACTAGGAAGTCTATTAGCGTTTAATATAAGCCGACTATTACGCTAAAGAAAGCGTAGAGTATTATTAAGAGACGATCGTCTAGATTTAAAAGGAGATATATATCTATAGTATCTGCGTCTAGGTTATCCAGGACCTATAAGCCTTTATTATTTAGGTCTTAACGCCTTAAAAGTTAAGCTTTAAGGCCTAAAGACAACGGAATGTTAACATTATAGTCTCGCTAAAATTAAGCGTTAGGTTTTAAGAAGGTTCTTAAAATAAAAGATTAATAAACCCTATTTTAACCTCTATATTAACTAGACTAACCTTAAGGAAGCGTATACTGGATTTATACAAGTTATACTTATCTATAACACCTACTTAGGAAGATCCTTTCCGTACTTTATAACAATGCACAGTAAGAAGAAGGAGACACTATAAGTGCTTAAAGATTTTATCTAGTGGATTCGTCTAAGGTATAACCTTAAAGTTAATACTATTAGATTAGACAATGAGCTAGGGAAAAGGAGAACCCTTAAATAGCTACGGTCCTAAGGGATTATATTTAAGCCTTTAGCGCTATATACCTAAGCTTAAAACAGTACCGCCAAACGCTTAAGGGGTATAATTATTAAAAGAGCATAGGTAATAAGAATTACTGCTAATCTACCATATAACTTATAGAACGAGATTATTAACTATATAGTCTATCTTTAAGATTAAACGCTATAAGAAAGCAATAGATGGAAATTACTATATAAGAGGTTTTATACCTTCCTAGCTAATAGGAGATTAAGAAAGCCGTAACTAGCGTACCTAAAAGCCTACGGCTGTAGGGCGTACGCGATAACGTTAGACGCCTAGCTAAGGAAGAAAAGGCTAAGTAAGCTAGATCCGTAAGCCTATATCGGCTATCTTATCGGCTATAACTTTATTAATATCTATAGGATCTAGATCCTATATAAGGGTATTATTATCTCTATAAGGGATATTATCTTTAATAAAAAGATGTTCTTTAACGGTAAGTAAATGGATATCTTAGAGGACCTACACGCTAAATTAGATATACTAATTAAGAAGATTTAACTACTTAATACCTAGACTAAGAATAAGGTCCTTCTAAAAGACGATAAAGAAGTATTTAAACCATTAATTTAAGAGGAAGACGACGACGTTAATAAGCCAGTTTAAGCCTTTAATAAGTTAGCAGATCTTGAGCTTATAAGAGCTCTTAAAGATATATACTATACACCACCTCTAATAGAAGAAGACGAAGAATCTCTATATGCCTTTTACGTTAAGTATCCTATAAAGTTAGATATATAAGGTACTAATTAAGACGTCGCTTATTAAGTAGGAGATGCGTTTAACACTTAGGGGGTGTCTAATAACTTAGTTAAAGACTCATTTAAGGAAGCCAGCGATAATAGGTTTAAAGATTTTATTACTAAAAGGATCACGTTAGCCTATTATGGCGCCTTCTTAATAGGAAGGAAGTTTAACCTTAATAGTCGACTTAATAATAGTAAGCTAAAATTAGGCAGAATACGCGATATCAGATTATATAGGAAGAACCTACCTCCGCCACCCTAGTTAATTTAGGACCTTAATACGTATCCTCTTTAAGATTAGTTCTAAGAGGCTTAACGAGTCCATCTCCAATCTTATTATTAAATAAGGTCGTTTTAAGAAATAGATAAGAAGTATGTAAAGGGACAGTAGATCCTTAGCTTAATATAGGTATTTGTCTACAAAATAGATAAGTATAGATTTCTCTAGAAATATAAGGCACGCTTAGTAGTCTACGGAAATTAATAGGCCCTAGGAGACCTACCTACGAGAGCTACTATATTAGCTAGTACGACCTTCTAAACCCTTATAGCGATCACTATAAAATTCAACCTAGAGACGATATTGTATAATTACAGCACCTGTCGTACTAACCGCGTGCTTACGCGTTCGGTACGCCGAGTACGCGTTTACGCGTTTGGTGCACCAACCACCCGCTTACGCGTCTGGTGCACTTCTGAAGCACTAACTAATTAGGGGGGAAGGCGCATCAGTATATAGACTACGTAGTCTGCTTCATACAATCGACAGTCACCATCTAAACAAGTATACAATACTATATGTATTTCGTGCCCGTGGATACGACTCACTTATGCTATTAAGTTAGTATAAATACTGATTAGTGAGCGCGTATAGATCAGCAATTACTTAATACCTCCCCCGAGCGATACACACGACAGTGACCACCTGTTTAGACTCCTAGTACGACCTGCTGGAAGGTTGGAAGTTGGGGATTACGGACTTATCACCAACTCTATATACTTATTTAAGTCTTAGTATGGTTTACCGGAAGTTTATAGACGTGAATATAGACCTTTACGGAACCCCTCTACCTCTAAACCTTGAACCCCTATTCCTACTATACCCTCTAACCTCTTTTTAGACCCCTTACGGAGACCCCCTTACCCTTCTGCGAACCGTTATGGATATTAACTACCTTTACGGAACACTACAGGACCTCTACTACCCGCTACGCACTATAATATACTATATAGTATAGTAGACCTAAGAAAGCAAGTTAATAAAGGGCAAGAAAAGTAGAGGTAAGGAGTTGACCTTACGTCTATAAATAACATTAACGACTATATCAAATTTAAAGTTCTTAAATACCAATATTTTAAGCTTATAGATAACGATCTATAGGAGTAATACTAGGAAGACTTTGCGGACTTTACGGAAGCTATTTTTAAGGCCTGTAACCCTACTACCATCTATAACCTACGAGCCCTCTTACGCCACTAAGGCGTATGGGTTAAAAGGGACAAACAAGTTACTATTGTATAGTCTTTATATAATATAATACATAAGGAGGACCAAACGGAATGGACTAAAGAGGAAATTCTAGACTAGGTTAAAGCCAAAAATAAACTCCTTACTTCTTCTAAACTTAATAGAATCGCTAACCTTATACCTAACCTATTTAACTAAACTCGTCTTATAAACCTAAGTGATTTTAGAATTAATCTTACGGGCTAAAGTACACCCAGTACTTAAGTTACGGACCGTAATACCCCCATAAACCAAACTACGGACCGCAATACCCCTATAAACTAAAATACGGACCAAAACCTTTCCGCCGTTGTCTAAGTTATAGATCCGCAACCCACCTAACTAAAGACCTACGGTAAGGAGCTAGCTAACCTAGCTAAGCTCTATACCGACGAATCTAAGTACAGCGGCGAAAATAATAACTTTAACTTTAAACTAACCATCTTTATAGACCTCTACCAAAAGGCTGATATTCCTAAACAAGAGTTTAGCCAAGCCTACTCTACCATGCTGCGCGGCCTAGCACTCAACCACTACTACACCAACCTCAAAAGTAACCCCCTTGGTGTTCCTTTTGATAAGCTATGCGAAGCTACATATAACTACTTTAAAGGACTAGAATATAAGCGTAATATCCTTACCCAATGGAATACGACTAAGCTATGGACCGTAATAGATAAGAACACTAAAAAATCGACTATAGAGTGCCTGTAAATCCTTATTAAAGACCTCCGCCACTTATAGCACGGTCTTGATATTAAGCTTCAAACGGACGACTTCCTATACAATAAACTTATTACGGCCTACTAGGAAGTAGAGCCCTGCAAGTACGCCTACTATAAGCCTGCAGATACCTTAGCTGGCCTTATTAATAATCTACGCTCCTCTATTGCAACGTACGAAGTCTTAAACCCACTAGATAGCACTTAAGCCTTTATTATAGATATTTAATATCCGTAAATAGACTTAGACGTCTACTTTACGGACCGCCGCTACTGCTAGCAGCACCCGTACCGACTAAGTCCTACCCGTAACCCCTATAGCAACCCCTGTACAAAAATATACCCCCGCAGATAAACCAGCTAGAAGTGCTTCGTGTGCGGTAAGGAAGGATATTGGTCTATAAGGCATACCCAGGAAGAACGTGACAAGTCTAGAAAGAGACTTAATAGCCGTATCAACCAGTTCATTTTGGAATACGAAGGAGAGGAAGTAAAAGAGCCCCCTAATAAGTTAATAGAAGCCCTTATAATTGACTTTAACTTAAACGCTCAGGAATAAGAGACTTTAGAGACATTTTTAACCACTTTCGGACCTTTTACGGACAGCTAAGCCTTTAATATTACGACTATATTAGCCGACTGTTCCTTTATACACTTAGTTACACCCAAAAACCATTCCGTAAGCACCCCTATTATAGACGTTATAGATTATAAGTAGGACCTATTTGCATATATCACTATAGAACGCTATACCCCCAAAGAATTCTACGGTGTTATAATCGATATAGGTGCCTCTAAGAAGTCTACTACAGGTTACGGACAATACCTTATATATAGGACCACCGTAAATAATAATACGGACATTGATACTACATAAAATAGGGCTATAAATGTCCAATTCGGCATCGGCTCAACCGCATCAATTAGATTAGTTATAGTTAAGACTCTAATTAGCCTAGTTGACTTCCACATAGTAAAAGCGGACACCCCTTTCCTACTTTGCCTTGCGGACATGGACAGGTTATAGGTGTACTACAATAACGTCACAGACACCCTAATTGGCCCTATAACTACCCCAGGAAGCAAGCATGTTACCCTACCAATTATACGACGATTCGGACACCCGTTCCTTATATAGGGAGAGACTTTACAGACCTACATTTAGGAATCTTTTAACTATAACCCGTGCTACCTTACCAGTACAGAGATCTACCGTCTACACCGCCGTTTCGGCCACCCGTCAGCCAAAAAGCTATATAGAGTCCTTAAACGCTCTAGACACGACGACGTTAACAGGAAGGCAGTTAATTACCTAACTAAATACTGCTCCTTTTGCCAGAAATACGGACGTTCCCCAGGCCGATTTAAGTTCACCCTTTATAAGAACCTTGACTTCAACCACTTAGTATATATAGACATTATGTATATTAACGGCAGCCTAGTATTACATATAATTAATAAGGCAACCCACTACTAAGCCGCCCGTTAGTTGTAAAATATATCCGCAAAGTACACTTAGGATATTTTATAGACTTGCTAAATTAATATATACGTTGGACCTCCTAAGTATATCACCTACAACGCCGGTAGGAACTTCATTAGTAAGGAATTCTAGCAGTATACTACGGCCATGGCTATATTAACAAAAGCTATTCTAGTTAAGGCGTATTAGTCTGTCGGGCTTATTAAGCGAGCTTACCTAGCTCTATAGAGAGCTTATTAGATTATTACGGACAAGTGTAAGGATATCTAAAAGGAACTAGCTTTACAGATGGCCGTAAAAGCCGTTAACAACACCGCTGGCCCTAACGGACTAGTACCTACCCTCTTAGTTTACGGAGCCTACCTAAGGATAAGCAACCTAGGCCCCCCTACCCCGTCTATTATAGAACGAGCAGCTACAATACGGAAGGCAATAGCCGAAATAGTTAAATTATAGGCTAAACAAACTATTAATAACGCCCTACACTACCGCAACGGACCTAATACAACCTCAGTATATAACCTCCCGCTTAACTCTAAAGTCCTTATATAGCATAAAAGCGACAGTTAGAATAGACCTTACCGTCTACTAGCTATAGAAAACGAGACGTGCTACGTATAGCTTCCTAGCGGGCCAACTAGCTTTAGAAGCACGTCCGTAAAACCCTACTTTCGGCCCGAAAACACCTATGACGTTAAGCCAGACAAACTAGAAGTAACCGCCAAACTAGACGAACTAAAAACGACTGCCGAATTAGATAAACTAGAGGCACCCTTACCTACCCTAGAGGTCCCCTAGAAACCTACTAAACCTACTAAACCTACTGTAAAGCGTAGCCGAGGACGCCCCTATAAGAATCCCGTAATAGAGAACTACCTAACCTCTATAGGCATATCCGCAAAGCAATCTCCACCTATAAATATATTAGTTCTAGTATAGGAAACCCCTTTTACGGACTTATGGCGTAAAGAGATTAACGGACTACTTAAAAAGGGTGTCTTTATAATTATAATAGAGAGAGACGTTCCGCAAGGCGTCCGTATATTTAACTTACGCTTTATTAACAAGATTAAGCACCCTAGTATTAATAAAGCCTTTAAGAAATTAAGGCTCGTTATATAAGCTTATAATGACTAGGGAAAGGACCTAGTCCTTACGCAATTACCTACAATTTAACGGGTTAGTTAACGGATTATACTCGCACTTATGCCTAGACTATAGCAAACCAAATCTGTAGCCCTTTATTTACGGGACATCTCATAAGCCTACGTGTAGTCTAATACCTACCTAAGTAGGGATATCTTTATACGACTACCCTATGAGCTTAACCTATAACTAGGAACAATTTTATAGGTTATAAAACCTCTTTACGGAGTACTAGAAGCCGGAAACTATTAGTTTAAGATATACTACCAGCACTATATTAATAAACTTAAAATGGAGCAGTCGACCTACGACCCCTGCCTCCTATATAGCCCATTAAACGGCCTTAGTATTGTTGGACTCCAAATAGATAATACCCTCTTCTTAGTAGACCGGATATTTGCGGACGCTAAAGAGACTAAACTATAAGAAGCTAAGTTCCTAGTAAAGCCGCGAGAGTAGTTAACTAAGTAGACTCCAATTAAGTTTAACGGAGGCTTAATTATATAAAAGGGCAACTTAATCTAGCTGACCTAGAAACGCCAAGCTTAAAACCTAAAGCTTATTATAGCAAAGCCTACGGACCTCACCAGTTCCCGCGGAGAGACCCATAAGACCGTAAATATAAAGGACTAATACGCTGCATAGCGTATAAGAGGCGCCTATATTGCCATAGTCTATTAACCTAAATCTGCCTATAATCTGTTCTTTGCGGCCCAGGTAGTAGACCTATAAGAAGAAAATGTCAAGTAGCTTAATAAGCGCATCTAGTAGCAAATCAATAATGCAGTAAGGGGACTTACTTTTATACCACTAGACCTAAATTCCCTTAGCCTACTAGTATTTACAGATGTATCTTTTACTAATAATAAAGACCTATTATTACAAATCGGCTTTATAATTGTACTTACGGACTATAATTAGGACGCAAATATACTGTATTAGTCTTTAATTAAGTGCAAATAAGTAACCCGTAGTGTACTAGCTTCTAAACTATATATACTAGCTTATAGATTTAATATAGCAGCCGCAATTAAATTAACGGTCTAGAAGATTCTATAACTAGAGCAGTTACCCCTAGTTTTATACACCGATTTAAAGTCCCTTTACGACTGCCTAGTTAAACTAGGTACAACATAAGAGAAGAGGCTCATAGTCGACCTAATGTGCTTACGTCAGGCCTATAAATGACGTGAGATTACAGAGGTCAAATGGATCAGCAGCAAAGACAACCTAGTAGACGCCATGACTAAGGCAAAGCCGTATTAAGCTCTTAAAACCCTAATTAATACGAATAAGCTTAACCTAAAGGTTATAGAATGGGTAGAGCGAGACTAACGGAGCATTTACGGTTCAGCTACGGCCCGTTAGAAGGCCGTACGGTGCATTCACGGCCCGTTAAAAGGCCATATAGTTCATTTTACGGACCGTAAGCAGGACTTACGGCCAGCTTAGAGCACCATTTAGAAGGCAACCCAGAAGGCACCTCAGGAGGGATTTCCTATGTATTTTCTTATGTGTTTTATAGTTCTATTAAGACAATTACGGAGGCTATATATAAGTGGTTTCATTTTCCAAGTACCGCTAGTGTATAATTACAGCACCTGTCGTACCAACCGCGTGCTTACGCGTTCGGTACGCCGAGTACGCGTTTACGCGTTTAGTACACCAACCACCCGCTTACGCGTCTAGTGCACTTCTGAAGCACTGACTAATTAGGGGGGAAGGCGCATCAGTATATAGACTACGTAGTCTACTTCATATAATCGACAGTTACCATCCAAACAAGCATACGATACTACATGTATTTCGTGCCCGTGGATACGACTCACTCGTGCTATTAAGTTAGTACGAACAGATATAGATAGATATAGTTAATGCGTTTGTCCATTACGATCTCGATAAGGTCGTCTATATAAAGCTACCGCTAGGGTTTAATAAAGGAAAGACAGACAAAGTACTATGTTTAAGAAAAGCCCTATACGGACTACGACGATCACCACTATTATAGTAGAAGAATCTCACGAGCTTATTAAATGAATTGGGTTTTAAAGAAGTACCCTAGGAGCCGTGTATTATACTAAAAGGTGAAATAGTCATCTTCTTCTACGTTAATAATATTGTCTTCTACTACCAAAAGATAGATAAGAAGAAAGCTTAAGAAGTAATTAAGGAGCTAAGTAAGGAATACTAGATAAATACCCTTAGCGAGCTAAAATTGTTCCTAGAAATCTACGTACTACGCAATTATAGCTAGAGGCTCCTATAGCTATCCTAGGAAGCCTATATTAAGAAGATAGCTAACTAGTATAAGATAGATCTTAGAGGGCGTCTTTTAGACACTCTTATGGCAGAATTGGAACTCCTCCTTATTAATTACCATAGGACCTATTTAACGCGTCCGTCCCCTAATATAGACCTATTAGTCCGTTCTATATCCCTACTAGCTTCTACAATACTATATTAAAGAAAACTGGGTTTAGTACTCTATATAGCCACTATAACACGTTTAGATATTGCCTTTACAGTATTACGGCTAGTAAGGTTCAATTAGGACCTAAGCTAAGAGCACTATTAAGCGGCAGAAAGAGTTATTTAGTACCTATATAGTATGAGGAGTAGAGTAATCTACTATAGAGGAGATAAGGAAAGAATAAACAGTAGAGGGAAAGAATAAACAGTAGAGGGAAAGATAAAGGAATACGTAATTAAGGATAAAACGACGGAGACGGTAGAAATAAAGCGCAATTATTTATCTATACTAGCGACGCATTATTTACGGATAACTCCATTAATAAAAAGAGCTCGTAAAGATATATTATAAAGCTATTTAGGGGGCTAATCGCCTAGAGAGTAAATAAGTAGGGTATAGTTATAACATTAAGCATAAAAGCTAAGCTATTAGCCCTATTATAGACAGTAAAGGAAGCTATCTTTATTAGTAGGCTATTTAAAGTAATAACGTTATAACTAAATAAGCCTTTAATTATTAACTGCGATAACACCTAAACGCTCTAACTAATTATAGAAGATATGGTAAAGCTAATTACAAAGCTCCGATATATTGATATTTATTAATACTAACTATATTAGGAATATATAAAGAGACAAGTATAATTTTAATAGACAGTGACGAAGGAAATAATCGCTAATAGACTTATAAAGGCCCTACCTAAGTAGAGGTTTTAAAGCTTTATTAATATAATTAAGATAGTAGATATTAAGGAGTAGCTAAATAAGGAGAAGCAACTAGAGGACCTAAGGGAGAATATTAGAGCAAGACGGAAGAATTTAAATAAGATTATAGTTTAATTAACGCATTAACGGATACAAGAAGGTAGCTAGCTTCGTCCTTAACCAGGTTAAAGCTAAGGGGGTATATTAGATAATTTGTATTCTTAGTGGTATAGAATATGCACTAGTCTATATACGGATTACATATATTATAAATATCTTCGTCTAAGCCTAGGGGCCCTAGGTTAAGTAACCATTAAGTTATAATTAAGATTATTAATCAATTAACCTATTTTATTAATAAATAGCTCTATATAAGTTATCTAACAGTTATAAGCCTAGTCCACTAATACAAGAAGCTATTTAGCTATTACTTAATTATTTAAAGAAATTCTACCTTATTGTTAGACTCTAACACCTTATTGTCTTAAGATAACCCTAATTAAAATCCTACCTTAATTGTTATAGGACGAGATTTTATAAGATTCCACGAGATTCTATAAGACTCTACCTTAATTGTTAAAGGACGATCCTAATGATAAGGACAATCCTAATAATAAGGACAATCCTAATAATAAGGATAATCCTAATAATAAGGATAATCCTAATAGCAAAATACTATCTTAATTCCTCCTTTACCTATTAGTTAAATAACTCCACCAACTTCGAGTTCGTCTACTATAATTATCCTTAATAAGCTAGAAGACTAGGAGTAATAAATCTGGCAACTATAAGCCCTCGTGGATAAACGAATTTAGGCCTATATTAACCCAAATAATACAGCACCTTAATAAGGTCTACTATAAGAACTACCCTATTTAGAAGTTATAGATTTTAATAAGAATACAACCTTATATATATAGCTCTCGATAAATTAATAGAGGGCGTATAAGAATAGTAGACAATACTATAACTAAAATATAAAGTATTTCCTAAAACAAGAAGAGTACCTTTAAAAGATTCGCACCTAAATTACATCCACAGTATTAATTCAGAAGAAGCTACTGCTTAACCCTTCCTTAATAGTTAAAGAATGGCTATCTTAACTAAAGGAGAATATAGAACCTACCTTATCGTTTATTAGGAAAAAGGTATAACACTAGTACACGGAAGCCCTTAAGGGGTTTAAATACTTGTTAAAATTAAATTAGTGGTTATATTAATAGGAATATATAATAGTATTAGGACAGAAGTATAAGATCCCTTAAATATCCAATGGAATCTAGCTTTAAGAATTAGTAGAAGTTATTTAACCTTTTAGCAACGCCTATTATATAAAGTATACTACTAAGTTAAATAACCCTTAGAAGTTAAGATCTTCTAAATACCGTAGAGTAGTAAAGGAGCTATAAGAAGGACTTAGAATACCCTTAAAGAAAGCTAATACTATTATAAGAGGGAGTACCTTTAATATAGACTTTGTAGAGCAAGCTATAATAGATTACTCTAATACTACTAAAGGTCTAGGGAAAGGAACCTTAGTATATACTAGACGCTTAAAGAGAGCTAGGTCACTAGTAGATAAGAAGATATTCTATAAAAAGCTACTACCTATATACTTAGCGTGTAAGAAACAAGGACATTCCTTATAGGACTATTAGTATTTATTTAAAGACAAGAGACCTAAAGGAGTTACAATCAAAGATGCTCGCATTAAAAGGGTGCTAAAAAAGGTAGAAAAGAATAAGGATCTCGCTAACTAAGTTATAAAGATTAGACTTAAAGAATAAGAAGATAAGGCTTAATAACGATAAAACAAGAGTTAGGAAGTTAAGATTAAGGGAAATGCTAATGCGATATTCCTAAAATTATACCATATAGGTTAAATCTATCCACTAAAGCTATTAACTATTCTTAACTTAGGAACTACTCTCTATATCTTTAATAACCTCTCTCGTTTCTATAACTTTAGGAAAGCTTTAAAACTTAAATACGTTATTACCAGCAGCTTAGAAGTGCCTATACTAGGCTATAGCAATATTACCGTCTAAGTTATAAAACCAGATAAAAGCAAGGGAATCCTATGTTTTAAGGATGTTGCCTTTTATACGGACTTTAATATAAATCTAGTGTTGTTCCGTCTACTTTAAAAATAAAAATACTACTAGGATAATAAAGGAGAGAATAATCTTCTAGTTTAAAAGGATAACTTAGTCCTATATTAAATAGAAGAATATTATAAATAATAGACTATTAAATACGTCTAACTAGGAAGTTTATTAGCGTTTAATATAAGCCAACTACTACGCTAAAGAAAGCGCAGAGTATTGTTAAGAGATAATCGTCTAAATTTAAAAGGAGATATATATCTATAGTATCTGCGTCTAGGTTATCTAGAACCTATAAGCCTTTATTATTTAGGTCTTAACGCCTTAGGAGTTAAGCTTTAAGGCCTAAAGACGACGGAATATTAATATTATAGTCTCGCTAAAATTAAGCGTTAGGTTTTAAGAAGGTTCTTAAAATAGAAGATTAATAAACCCTATTTTAACCTCTATATTAACTAGACTAACCTTAAGAAAGTATATATAGGATTTATACGAGTTATACTTATCTATAACACCTACTTAGGAAGATCCTTTCCATACTTTATAACAACGTATAGCGAGGAGAAGGAGACACTATAAGTGCTTAAAGATTTTATCTAGTGGATTCGTCTGAGGTATAACCTTAAAGTTAATACTATTAGATTAGATAACAAGCTAGGGAGAAGGAGAACCCTTAAATAGCTACGGTCCTAAGGGATTATATTTAAGCCTTTAGTGCTATATACCTAAGCTTAAAATAGTACCGCCGAATACTTAGGGGGTATAATTATTAAAAGAGTATAGGTAATAAGAATTGCTGCTAATTTACTATATAACTTATAGAATAAGATTATTAACTATATAGTCTATCTTCGAGATTAAACGCTATAAGAAAGTAATGGATGGAAATTACTATATAAGAGGTTCTATACCTTCCTGGCTAATAGGAGATTAAAAAAGCCATAACTAGTGCACCTAAAAGCCTACGGCTATAGGGTGTATATAATAACGTTAGACGTCTAGCTAAGGAAGAAAAGGCTAAGCAAGCTAGATCCGCGAGCCTATATCGGCTATCTCGTTAGCTATAACTCTACCAATATCTATAGGATCTAGATCCTATATAAGGGTATCGTTATCTCTATAAGGGATGTCATCTTTAATAAAAAAATATTCTTTAATAGTAAGTGAACGGATATCTTAGAGGACCTATACGCTAAATTAGATATACTAATTAAGAAGATTTAACTACTTAATACCTAAACTAAAAACGAGGTCCTTCTAGAAGACAATAAAGAAGTATTTAAACCGTTAATTTAAGAGGAAGATAACGACGTTAATAAGCTAGTTTAAGCCTTTAATAAGTTAGCAGATCTTAAGCTTATAAGAGCTCTTAAAGATACATACTATACACCACCTCCAACAGAAAAAGACAAAGAATCTCTATATGCCTTTTATATTGAGTATCCTACAAAGTTAGATATATAAGGTACTAATTAAGACGTCGCTTATTAAGCAGGAGATGCGTTTAACACTTAAGGGGTGTCTAATAACTTAGTTAAAGACTTGTTTAAGGAAGCCAGCAATAATAGGTTTAAAGATTTTGTTACTAAAAGGATCACGTTAGCCTATTACGGCGCCTTCTTAGTAGAAAGGAAGTTTAACCTTAATAGTCGACTTAATAACAGCAAGCTGAAATTAGGTAGAATACGTGATGTTAGATTATATAGGAAGAACCTACCTTTACCACCCTAGTTAATCCAAAACCTTAATATGTATCCTCTTTAAGATTAGTTCTAAGAGGCTTAATATAAGAGGCTAGCTTAACCGGAACGTATAATTATCTAATTAATAGTGTTACCAGTAAGTAGAAGGTAAGTTAAAGGTAAATAGAAGGTAAGTTAAAGGTAGAATAAGTTTTATATATTAAAGGACAAATACTTCTAACCACTTCTATTTAGAGACTAATCGCTAGTTCTTCTCTAGAGGAGAACCAGCTCCCTATATAATCTTTCTAAGACGCTAGCAAAACCCTTTACCCCTTATCTATTTAACTATGTCTTCTAAAATATAGATAGAATATAGATAAGACCTCCTTCTAAAATATAGATGAGACCTCCTTCTGTCTTATCTAATATATACCTTTTAGGGAATTCCGTTATAATTACCTCCCCTTTAAAGGTCTTAGTCCTCTAAGACTTTACCTTTACTAAGCTTTTATAAAGTTCCGGCTAAAACCACTAGGGAAATTCTTAGTGGAAAGGTACTCTATAATGCGGCTTATAGCTAGTTCTTTACTAGCGTAGAACCTTACTTTATCCTTAGTTCCTTTACTCTTTTCCTACTATAGTTCCTTATAATACCTTTATAATAGAACTAAAATAATAATAATAAAAATTAGATAGGATTTACCTTTCTTATTATAAGAGTTTGTTATAAGTTAATCTAGAGGTTGTTCTATATAACGCGTCTATAAGCCACTATCCCTATTTACCTAAAATAGATTCTGATAATAACGTCTTTATTTTAATTTTCTTCTAGTTTATAAGCTATCGCCTCTTACGCGTCTTTTCATCAATAACACTATTTATCTCGTCTTTTAGCAGACTGTTTCCTTTATATCTCCGCTTTTAGCTTCCATATCTCTAGCTATTCTTTTATAGCTACTTTATTCTCTTTTTATAATACGTCTGTAAGTAATAGGATCCCTACCTTATCTTTTTATAACAATACTAACTTCTTAGAGTATTTTCTTATAATAGCTTATGGTCCCCAGACTAGCGGCAGTATTGTTAATCTCCTGGTAACGCCCTAGACAGCGTCTATTACTCCTATAGCAGTTTCCCTGAAATACTATTGTTGCTACGTTTATGCTCTTATATAGGATCCTTCCTATATCTATAAAATGCCTCGCTCCGGCAAAAATAAATTTAAGTGCTCCTATTATTATAGCAGGAGAAAGACCTACGTCCTAGTATTTCCTATTCCGTCCTATTCTAGATTTCGCTAATTATGCTAGATCCCCACTATCCATACGCATAAGACTTGTAGGCTCTAACGCGCCATCTAAGATTTCCGCTAATATCCTAATAGTAATAGGCGGGGATAGAAGGTGTTTTCCCTTACTTGCAGACTCTTTAATTCTATAAGGGTTTCCACTGCTGTGGAAACGTAACGTTCTTAAATATATAGTGTTTAGGAGCGTATATACAAACAGCTCGTCCTTATTAATAATAATATTTATACTCTTACGCGGGCTACTTTAGCTAGGTGAGTTTCTCTAGTAACTCGCTTAGGAACTATGCTAACTCCTTTAGCTAATATCTCTCTAATCCCTACTTAGACGCCAATTTAGAACCTAAGGATACTAAGAATAGTAATAAACGTTAAGATAAACGTTCTTCTCGCCAGTCTTCCGCCTGTGCTAGTCCTTTTAGTACCTATTATTCTAAGAAGAATATTAGTAGAAGTACTAATACTTCTAGGGATAGAGGAGCCGATAATACTGTTGATAATAACGTTAAGATGGAAGAGGAGGCTCCTGTTACTACTGTTAGTGTTTAAGTTATTACCTAGCTCTTTCCTTCTTCTTGTAGAATAGCTTTATATAGTGCCTCTTAGGTGCCTCCAGGATGCCCTATTATTAGGAATTGACTTTATACTTTAGGGATACCTTTGTTCTAAGCTTTGGTGACAATCTATATAAACGTAGTGCACTATTATAATCCCTATATGTGATAAACGGGTAGTATTCCTATAGGTGCCTTATAATTCCTTAAAATTTCTGATTCTTTATAGGCTGTCCTTTTGCTCCTCTTCGTATTATTAACTTTACTGCGTATCTTTAGTGCTAGGCTAGATACTCTCCTTTTATCCTTAGGGGATCTTTCTAAATCCCTAAGGCCACTTCTTATAGTGCTACTACTCCTTCTTATATAGCGTCTTCTTTAAATAGTATCCCTAGTGGTTCTCCTATAGATCCTTATAGGCTTCCTCTTATAGGATTCTAGGATCCCTATTATAATAGCGAAACATTTCCGTTCTTAATGCCTATACTTAATCTTATGGTTTTAATTTGTGGGGTCTTCCCTATTACTTTACCTATAGTATATCCGGAACTATTTCTAAGTCTTTACCTTTAGTTCTTAGGAAGGTTTTAATTACGGTATTACATCCTGGCTAAAGGTACTCCTTAAGTTCCTAACTATTATGCGCCTAGGAGTATCCTTCCTAACGAACTAAAAATTCGCGCTTTTTTTAGCGCCATCTTTAGTCTAAAATATCTTCTACATTCCATTCTAGTTCCCTATTAATTTTGCTAGGTAGGGGCGGTTCCGCACTATCTCTTCTCCGGTATAGCTTTAGTAAGGAAATATAAAATATAGGATATATTGGATAAGATTTCGGTAATTCTAATTTATAGGCTTGGTTTCCTTTAGTTTTCTTAACTATCTTAAAGGGTTTAAGCTACTGGTGATCCAGCTTCTTCTTAATGCGTTTTATTTAGATATTTTTTATAAATAGTAAGACTTCGTCTCCTATCTTAAGTTCTTTTAGTATATGTTTTTTATTATAGTACCTTTTTTATACGGCCTAGGCGTCTAGTAAGTGCTTTTTAAGTTCCTCTTTGCGAATTCTTATTTACTTAATTCTTTTGGACGCTACCGGTACCTCTCTTTTGGGAATAATGTCCTTAACATTCTAGGGGTTATTTGCTTTTACCCCAAATAATGCTTTATAAGGGGTCATTTTTATACTGCTATAGATGCTTATATTATATACGTGCTGCGCTAGAGCTAACTATAATGTCTAATTATCCTGTTAATAATTAATATAGTAGCGGAGGTAGTGTTTTAACAACGCATTTAGACGCTTTATTTGCCCGTCTATTTATAGGTAAAAGGTAATACTTATCCTTCGCCGTATTTTCAATAAGAGATAGAATAAAGACCAAAATGTACTATTAAATACGGTGCCTCTGTCAGACACGATTCCCCTTAGCGTGCTAAATAAAAGCTACTATTCTAAAAACAGGTCTGCTAGTTCTGCTGCTATAATCGTTATTATAATAGCAAAGTATCCTAAAAACTTTATATACCTATTAACGATTACTAAGATAGCGTTAGTAACCTCTCTAGTTCTTATCTTAGTAGGGGGTAAGCCTATAATAAAATCTATTATTAATTCTAATATAGGTCCCTACGGAATAGGAAGTACTAATAACTTGCTATATAGGCGATACCTAGATATCTATATCCTTTGGTACGTATTATACCTTAATATATAGTCCTTAACCTCTTTAGATATTCTATCCTAAAAGTATTTCCTTTAAACGGCCTTAAGGGTTCTATTAGCACTATAGTAACCCCTAAGAGAGTTGTTGTAGAAGACCTTTAGAATTTCGTCTTAAATTACTTGGTCCTTTGGGATATATATAGCACCCTTAAAGCGTAACAAACCCTTTTAGTCTTACTACTATAGCTTCTTAGTAACTCTAGCTAAGTTAGTCTCCACTATATCTTTCTACCTCTCCCTAGAGGCGAAAGTGTCCCTTTATTAAGCTTAAAGAAGAAGATCCGGAAAGGTTTTATATAGATTACTTACTTCTATTTTACCTGCCGCTATTATAGACTTAAGGCGTAGTATAAGACGTTTTAAACTATTAGTGCTAGTAGATTCTCCTACCATTATATAGTATGCCACGCTGCGGATAGGCATCTTACCTATTCCCCTTAGATCTAAAAACTTGCAGCTAATACGCTGTTAAGTTAAAGGTGCCGTAACACCTCTAGCATATCCCGCAGAATTCTCGCTAATTCTAGGGTACGCTAACTTTGTAATATCTGCTTAGTCTATAACCTAGTCTATAACTATATCCTACGGCTCTATAATTATATTGCTTTGTAGCTGCATTACTAGGACCTCTACCCTACTACGAAATTTTATAGTTTTAGGGAAAGAGTCTTCTTTCTTTCTAAGCAAATTTTGCAATATAGGGATTATTTCCCCTATGCTATTCTAGATCCTCCCTATCTTGTAATCTAGACGTCTTAATAACCTATTAGTAGGATTTATCTTTCCTAGGCGGTACGTAATCTTAAAATCGTACTATAATAGTATTTCTACCTACCTAGCTTATTAACCGCTTAACACCTTTATAGTTATAAAGTATTCTAGGTTGTTATGGTCTATAAGGACTTTAATAGGGTAATTGCTTCCTATACAATAATATCACTAGTACTTTATTACTGTGACTATCGCAAGTAACTCCTAGTCGTGCGTTATATAACGCTGTTCTATAGGGGTTATCTTCCTAGACTAAAACGCTATAGGATGCCATTTTCCGTCTCTTAATTAAGATATAATTGCCCCTAGGGTAAAGCCGGATATATCCGTTTTAAGGTATATATATAGCTCCTAATAGAAGTATATTAGGATAGGCGCTAACGTAAATAAATCCTTTAACTGGTCTATAGCCTACTTAGTAGCTTCCCTAAATATAAAGGGTCCTAACTTCTTGCTATTCTTAGATCCTTTTAATAGATTGGTAATTGGGAGTATTACTTATAAGTAGTAAACAATAAACGTTTGATAGAAGTTCGCCGTGCCTAAGAAAACCTATACTTCTCTAAATATTATAGGGTAGGGCTATTCCCTAATAGCGTCCACTCGACTTTTCTCTATTAATACTCCGTTGACGCTAATAATAAAGCCTAAAAAATTAATGCTAGTAGTATAGAACGTATATTTTTTCAGGTTTATATAGAGCTTATATTCCCGCAGTCTTTCTAGTACTATTTATACGTAGTACGTATATGCTTCGTAGTTATTAGAGTAAACTATAATATTATTAAGGTAGACCACACATATTGTGTCTAATAGGCCTAATAATGCCTTATTAATATAGGCCTGAAATATCACTAGTACGTTAGTAAGCCTAAATGGCATTACTAGGTACTTAAAGTAGCCGTACCATATTTAGAACGCCGTTTTCTATTTATCGCCGGCTTTAATCCGGATTCAATAGTATATATCTTTTAGATCTAATTTCGTAAATATTTTTACGCCCAATAGCCTATTAATAAGCTCCCCTATTAAGGGTAACGGGTAGCGATTCTTTATAGTAATCTTATTTAGCGCCTAATAGTTAATATAGAGGCGAAGGATCCTATCCTTCTTAGGTATAAATATAATTGGTGCCCCTGCCGGGCTTATAGAGGGCCAAATCTATCCTTTTTAAAAATTGTCTACTATATATTAACGTAGTACCGCCAGCTTATTTTCTAATAGGTTATATAGTGGTCCAAAAAGAGGTTATTTATCCCCTATATCTATCTTATGCTCAACCAACATAGGGTTAGGTAAGGTTTGTGTAGCCTCTTTACTAAAAACATCCTCTAAGTCCGTATATTCCTATAGAATCTCTAGTTCCTTAACTGCGTATAGCCGGATATCTAAAAATAAATATCCCGTGTCCCCGTTCTTAGTGTTAAAAGTGGTATATATAGCATATACCCACCCTTCTTCTTATATATGGTTTAAAAAAGTCTCCTAATCTTTAACTATAATGCGCGGTTAAGACTTCTGATATTAATACAAGGCTAAAGGCTAATTAATATCTGGATTAACTTAGTAAAGCTATAGGTATCCTAAAACAAGGTTATACCCCTTAATTTCTATAGCATAGAGGCGTATCTCCTGCGTATTCTATAGACCATCGCGGTCCTAGCTAGCTATAAAAAAAGCCTGTTCCCTATAGTATAGAATCTAGTAGCCTCTAATACTTTAAATAGTGCGTACCTACGAGCCGCTAAGATCCAAATCTAATTCTTTTACTAGTAATTAAGAAATGAACCCTATACTCGCGCCGCTATCTATAAGGCAGTCTTGCGTCACCTATTTATTATTAACTTAAATAGAGATAGGAATAACTATATGGTAGTTTACTCCCTCCTTTTTTTACTAGCCTAGTGTAAGGGAGTAAAGATTTACTAGGCTGTCTCTTTTCCTAATTAGGCCGACTCTTACTTCTTTTACTAGTAGAAGCGGCTTATATAGCCCTTTTTACCGCAGTTATAATAGGTGTATGTCTCTCGGTTCCCCTTTTACGGATTAGGTCTCTGCCTATTATTATTTTAGGGTTAACCAGCATTACTCTAGGGCTGCGAGGCCTACTCGCGTTATCCTTTTATAGAGCGGTTAGGTCGGAATCTGCCCCTATTATTAAAGCTAGGTCTAGTCCTATGCTCTTTATCGTTAGCGTTTTATTCCTTTCGCTTGCCTAGATGGTCTCTTTTAGCACTCTTAATCCGAGTAGCTTTAGAGATAAGCTTTTCTCAAGAGGTAGGAATTTCGCCCTTTTCTTATATGGCCTATTAAATCTTAGGCCGTAGCTTAGCGAGTAGCTGGTAAAGTTATATAGCGTCATCCTATAGATTTAAGTAGGGTATATTGTCTTCTAGTTCTTTTAAGTAGTTTATAAACTAGACTATAGTCTAACTATCCCGCTGTTTAGCATTGTAGTATTACTGGTTGTAGTCTATCCCTTAATTAGTAGGGTTTTAGACCTAATTAACTAACTAGGTCCTAAGTTCGCTAAATTTAAGGGGTATAGTAAGTTTCTTCTCGTAGCGTGTCTATAAACTCTTGACGGTGCTATGTAGGAAGGTAGAAGTAATTAGTGTCTAATTATACTTATTAAAGTAATGTTTTAGATCTAGCTAAAACTTAGTTTCGTATTATTAGATAAAACGATTATAGTTCTAAAGACTATTACCATAGTACTTATTAGGTTCCTTTATGTAGAATTTAGGTTTTTCTAATATTACAGCATAGTGTGGCGTTACCCCTTTAAGTCCGCTTCGTATCTAGGGTATCTACACTTCCCCCAATTGTCCTTACAATTGTTCTTAGTAGTCTTAATATGCTTATCTTAATCATATCTCTAACTCCTTTATTTTTTGTAGGGTTTTATATAGCGACCGCTCCGATAACTCCCTAGCGGTAATCGTTTTTAAAGGTCTTATAAGGTTAGACAAACTAGCCGTAGCTTCTTTATAGGAAGAGGGAATGCGCTCCTCTGGGGAGACTCTTTAAGCCTCTTATAGTAAGGGCGTTGCTTTATAGGGTACAAAAGTATGGTTCATTATTATCGATTAATAGCCGTACGTTCCTAATGGATTGTAAGCAATTAAAATTGTAAGAGGCTAGCCTAACCGGAACGTATAATTATCTAATCAATAGTGTTACTAGTAAGTAGAAGGTAAGTTAAAGGTAAATAAAAGGTAAGTTAAAGGTAGAATAAGTTTTATATATTAAAGGACAAATGCTTCTAACCACTTCTATTTAGAGACTAATTGCTAGTTCTTCTCTAGAGGAGAACTAGCTCCCTATATAATCTTTCTAAAACACTAGTAAAACCCTTTACCCCTTATCTATCTAACCATGTCTTCTAGGACGTAGATAGAATATAGATAAGACCTCCTTTTAGAATATAGATAAGACCTCCTTCTAGAATATAGATAAGACCTCTTTTTAGAACATAGATAAGACCTCCTTCTATCTCATCTAATATATACCTTCTAGGGAATTCCATTACACTTAACAAGTCTATCTCTAATCTCATTATTAAATAAAGTTATTTTAAGAAACAGATAAGAAGCACGTAAAGGGATAGTAGGTCCTTAGCTTAATATAGGTATTCGTCTATAAGACAGATAAGTACGGATTTCTCCAGAAATGTAAGGCATGCTTAGTAATCTACGGAAATTAATAGGCCCTAGGAGACCTACCTATAAGAGCTACTATATTAGCTAGTACGACCTTCCGAACCCTTATAGCGATTACTATAAAATTTAACCTAGAGACGACACAGATAGATGCAGTTAATGTGTTTGTTCATTATGATCTTAATAAGGTTATCTATATAAAGCTACCGCTAGGGTTTAATAAAGGAAAGATAGATAAAGTACTACGCTTAAGAAAAGCCCTATATAAACTACGACGATTACCACTATTATAGCAAAAGAATCTTACGAGCTTATTAAACAAATTGGGTTTTAAAGAAGTACCCTAGGAGCCGTGTATTATGCTAAAAGGTAAAATAGTCATCTTCTTCTATATTAATAATATTATCTTCTGCTACTAAAAGATATATAAGAAGAAAGCTTAAGAAGTAATTAAGGAGCTAAGCAAGGAATACCAGATAAGTACCCTTAGCGAGCTAAAATAGTTCCTAGGAATCTACGTACTATATAATTATAGCTAAAGGCTCCTATGGCTATCCCAGGAAGCCTATATTAAGAAGATAGCTAACTAGTATAAGATAGATCTTAGAGGGCGTCTTTTAGACACTCCTATAGCAGAATTAAAACTCCTCCCTACTAATTACTATAGGACCCATCTAACGCGTCCGTCCCCCGATATAAACCTATTAGTCCGTCCTATATCCCTACTAGCTTCTATAATGCTATATTAGAGAAAACTAGGTTTAGTACTCTATATAGCCACTATAACGCGTCCAGATATTGCCTTTACAGTATTATAGCTAGTAAGGTTTAATTAGGACCCAAGCTAAAAGCGCTATTAAGCGGCAGAAAGAGTTATTTAGTACCTATATAGTATGAGGAGTAGAGTAATCTACTATAGAGGAGATAAGGAAGGAATAAACGGTAGAGGGAGAGATAAAGGAATACGCGACTAAGGACGAGACGATGGAGACGGTAGAAGTAAAGCGTAATTATTTATCTATATTAGCGACGCATTATTTACGGACAACTCCGTCGATAGAAAGAGCTTATAAGGATATATTATAAAGCTATTTAGGGGGCTAATCGCCTAGAGAGCAAATAAGTAGGGTATAGTTATAACGTTAAGCACAGAAGCCGAGCTATTAGCCCTATTATAGACAGTAAAGGAAGCTATCTTTATTAGTAGGCTATTTAAAGTAATAACGTTATAACTAAACAAGCCCTTAATTATTAACTGCAACAACACCTAAACGCTCTAACTAATTATAGAAGATACGGTAAAGCTAATTATAAAGCTCCAACACGTTAATATCTATTAATACTAGCTACGTTAGGAATATGTAAAGAGACAAATATAATTTTAATGGATAGTAACGAAGGAGATAATTGTTAATAGACTTACAAAGGCCCTACCTAAGTAGAGGTTTTAAAGCTTCATTAATATAATTGGGATAGTGGATATTAAGGAGCGGCTAAATAAGGAGAAGTAACTAGAGGACCTAAGGGAGAATATTAGAGCGAGACGGAAGGATTTAGATAAGATTATGGTTTAATTAACGCATTAACGGATACAAGAAGGTGGCTAGCTTTGTCCTCGACCAGGTTAAAGCTAAGGGGGTATATTAGATAATCTATATTCTCGGTAGTGTAGGACGTGCACTGGTCCGTGTACGGGTCACATATATTATAAATATCTTCGTCTAAGCCTAGGGGCCCTAGGTCAAGCAACCATTAAGTCACAATTAAGATCATTAATTAATTAACCCATTTTATCAATAAATAGCTCTATATGAGTTATCTAATAGCTACCTCTCATAGCTTGTCCAGCTCCTCTTTAAGTAGCTGTAACACTTCTAATATAAGGCCCGTAACAGGATATCGTTCTATAGGAACGTGTCGATCGGAATATTAAAGAATAAGGACTCTGTCTATTGAATGTGGTTCTGGGGCCTCTATATATATATAAGAAAGGTATAGGCAATAGGAAAGGAAAGGGGCAATAGAAATAAGGGGTAGGTAATTTAGGTCGACAGAATGACAACTGCTAGCTATCCGCCCTACGGACTATTTGCTTACGCTTATAGTCCTACGCAGCTTAACGGAACACCGAGCTCAACGGAACACGAGCCCCACTATATAATTTTGAAGCCGTATATTTCTACGTAGGCTATATATATATAGAAATCCTTAGTGGAGCACCTTAAGTAATACCCTAGCTACAATCCTGCCAAATATTACGAGTCTAAGGCCTCTGCACGTTGTGTAGCGTCCTCCTTTGCCTACTTCTTTACCGTATATACAGCCGCCCTACCTGCCTTCTCTGCTTCCTTTTGAACTCGTTATGATACTTTAAGCCATCCATCTACTGTAGATATTAAGCCTCCCTTTTAAACAACCTGTTAGTTAGTCTTTTAACGCTTTATACGGGCGCGTACCGCTACCTACATTAAATGCAGGTCCTCCTCTACTAATGAGCGAAGCACGGTATTTTTCTTAGCGCTCTTGCAAAGCATTAACAAAGGATTCCTTACCCTATTAGGCTGCTTAATAATAAAGCTATAAACCCAGTTTATTGTTATCTGTAAGCTACACGGTATATTAGGTATTTATAGCACTATAAGTCGTGGCCGCGGTAGTTATAGTATTATAAGTGGTGGCGTAGATGGACGTACTATAGCTATTTAACGTCGTAATCTGGTTAATATAATTTTAGGATTATATAGAATAAGGCTAGTCTTTACCTATCCTAATAGAATAGATAAGGATTTAAATATAGCTATATGAATTTAGTGTAGAGCGTGGAGGAATTTAATAGTATTAAAGTTTGTATAGCCTATTTACACAGCCATCTTAACAGCTAATCTATGGTAGTGCTTAAACGGCTAGAAGAGAACAATATTAAGTAGTTGTAGAAAGTGGCTTATATAGGGCGGAATAGCTAATAAATATATATTCTTCTTTTTACAATATTCTACAAATTCCTTTATAAGGTATGAACTATGGCCATCTAGTAATAGCAGCCGATGCGCACCTATCTATTAAGCAGCGCTTTGCCTATTAAAGTGCTGAATCCAATTAAACGCGAGGTTGTTATTTAAATAACCTTTAGTTTAAGCGCCTAGCATATAGTTGCCAGGTATACTTATATTATTAAGGTATTAATGCATAATTTATTGGCCCTTAATAATAACTGCTAGAGTAAGTATAACTCTATTACCAGATATAGCCTCTAACACTAACGCGAAATCGCGATTTGTCTCGCTAGCTAAGTGCATTCTCTTAGTATCTAATATACGCGTAATTATCTACTGGCTGCTACTAATTCTAATATAAAATCTAGACTTGTTAAAGTTGTATTCGTTATATAGTTAAATACCCTATTGCTCCTTTATATTCCTATATAAAGTATACCATTTCTATATCGCGGTAGGATTGTTTACAGCAGCTTAATTAATCTTTATAGGCTTCTACTTAACCTTATACACTATTAGGTTTTATTTAAGGAATCTCTTAGTCCAGTTACGTCCAAGAGTAGGTGGTTTGGTGCCATTAGGCGTATGGAGCTTAAGGATACGCTGCGCGCAATTATAGACTTAGTGGAACAGCGCGCCGACTCTAAGGCGGTCCATTTAATTGATATAGGATAGGAGTATAGCCTTCTGGTGTTGATTAAGCATCTTATTACTACTAGGCCTCTATATCTTGCTCTTAATGCCGTTAACGCGGTTATAGACACGTTTAAATAGCGCGTTGTGTAGGCGGGCTGCTAATCGAATATTGGGTGTTTCCATGCGTGATAACTTACGAAGTGCATCTTGCACGCGTATCTCAATAATTTCGGATTCTACAGGCATGGTTGTGGTGGTTCAATTGTATGAGGAACTAGGTAAGGCTTAATCTTGGGTACACCTCGGTGTTCCGTTGAGCTGCGTAGGACTATGAGCGTAAGCGAATAGTCCGTGGGGCAGATACCTTATATTAAGCTACTTAACTCCAAAGATTAAGCCCGCATATTAATTTTATATAAAAATAAAAGTAATATTAAAAGCTTTAAATTCCTAAGCACGAGTCCTTGATTCTATTAATTTGATTGGTTTTGTTTGATGACGAGGTTGTGGGCGGCAAAAGATCACCCTCTTCAGGCCTTCTCCCATCTAAATTTGGACTGTTTTTTGTTAACGGGGCAACGCCGTCATGAAACACACCTTTTGCGCTTTGTCAATTTCAGCCCTGCATGCAAGGTCGGCGGTGCCATTTACAGCGTCCTTGCCGCTGCCGTCCCATGCCATCTTATTTTGACCCCAATGACCCCGAGCCTGAAGCGCAACCAGAATGACATCCCCAGATACGATTCACGGCAGCGATCGATGTGCTCGCGTTGAGGCTCATTGTCGTCAGAGTAGAGCCTCCAACCGCTTAATACAGCAGCTCCAGCGACCCCGCAGAAGGCGACCGCACACGTGCCTCAAGGAGCCCCATGCCCGCCCTCACTACATGCACCCGACCGCCAATTCCTCCGCCCGCAGAAAATCATCGCTATCGTCTAATACATCGTCGTCGTCGTCTCCTCCCGCTAGCCCTTGGCCTGTCCACCGCTCCAATGTCGCTGCGACCGACTCAACACACATTGCGTGGTTGTGGAAGAGGGTTATGCCATATTCTGACGACACACAGAGCTCAAAGGGGAAGAGGAGGGTAAAAGTGACTCCGGCAGGAAGCGCAACGTCGGCATCGGCGTCGACCTCTGGACAACACAGGTGGCAGACCCCCCCCACGTCGGAATCTTCGAGCTTCAGGAATAGGAGGGAGGTGGCTGCCAAAGTTGCTGATGCGGACTTTATGGAGACGGTTCTAGAACCTTGTGGGATTACCATCCAGAACAAGGGCGTGAACAAGAACCTCCACAAACACTTCCGCATCCAGGAGCTCCCCCCGGACCCTAAGGACCGCCCTGACGCCTACCGGGAAACACACACACTTAATGTCTGGCTAGACCCCGACACAGAGCGCATCCAGCGGGAGTACAAGGCTATGAGGGTGTACGAATGCAACGAGGCCGAACACTCGGCATACGCCTTGCGGGACATATTCCTCGACGAACCGAGACATCCATGGCTCCCCGAGGAAGACAGCGATCAACGTTGGCTGCCCATCCGCATGCTGCAGCTTGTTCGGAAGCTGCCGCAAGATGAATGGCTCGCTCCCCCACTCGTCGACTCGCCCAAGAAACGATACGAGTGGGACATTCGCCCGGACTGCGCATACCACGTCTCCCTCCAGGCCTTCCAACCTGGCTTCCGCCCGAGCGTTCGAAAACACGTCTCCATCGTGCAGAGGCGAGCCTTTTGCCCTTATCTGACCATCGAGTTCAAGAAGGATGAGGAGACTCTCGCCACGGCCCGCCACCAGGTCGCCGTCGCCTCAGCCATCGCCTTGTACAATCGTTATCGTTTGAAGAACTGCGCACTTCAGATGAGTGGGGGGAAGTGGTCGGAAGGAGACATGAACCAGATGCGCCACTACGGCATCACATTCACTGGATCCACCTGGGACCTGTGGTGCACTGTGCCGAAGACCTTTGAAACCTGGACTGGTTGCAGCATGTCCACCATATACTCTGGCGACTGCTGCATCCTTGCCGGCGTCCAACAGTTGATTAGCATCATCAACGACATTCATTACTGGGGATTGGTGGTCCATGGCAGGTCCTGTAAGGCTGACATTGCTGCTAAGATACACTCCGACCCGGATGCGGACACAAATGATATCACATTGCTGGAGGAGGATTAAATAATACCCACTGTTGATAACAATATCATTATTTGTCAAATCCTCTTCTCCTTATGACGGCGAATGGTCTTTATGGAAACATGCTTTAATCTCATTCATTCAGATCAAAATTTAATGTGATGTTCGGTTACCTCACAAACCAGTATGTATTTTATGCAAACACTATAGCATTCACGACATGTCTAATTAACTCGTCGTCTGATGACTTTTAAACTGCTTTGGTCGATCTAATTCGCCTCGCCACTATTGAAGTCATGACAATCCGATTCCTGCCCGGTGTCACATTAGGCCGGCCAAGTAATCCGATTCTTCTGGGAATAAAAGAAAGGTTGGCGTGGCTCCAAAATTCCGCGTTCAAAGGGGGTGTTTCTACTTCTACAAGGCTAGAAAAGACCTCTTCTACTTCATTGCCCTACTCACCTACCCTACAATTCCACGATCACAGCTCATTTCTACATTTGGTGTTGGCGGCATCGGCAATATCACTGTGGTATTGAATTATTATGGACCATTTCTGGGGTGTCCTCTATGTCAGCGACGCAACCAAAACTCGTTCTGCATGGAAAAAGAATCTGCTCCGAAAGGCTTCGAAAATATTTTGCTCGGCCTCCTATACGAGTAATCTAGAGGAGGATGACTCAGAAAGGACACTTTACTGGTCTTGGCTTCCGAGTGGCAACAGCGGATGCTCCCATAAACATACTACATCTACTAGGGACTCCTAACGAAGTCCACGATGTCATATCTCGAGTCAATCAATTTTCAATTAATCCACATGAGATGGAGTTTTTGAAGTTGGAACTGTTGGACGTATGAAGTGTCTGTTATGGTTGTATTGCCCTTAGCATGATCCGGCTCGCGGTGACGTATAAATTAACCTAGAATCTTAGAATGGTTTTAGCGCAAGAAATCTCCCAGTTTAGTCTTGTCATCAGCATTAGATGATTTCATAGAAGAGTTGGATGCTGCTTCGAATGGTGATACTCTTAAACGTTTTTGATTCTTTGGGGTCAGGTCTCACTAAGGTGGCCTAACAAAACAATGGAATTAAAAGTACAAATAATAGTACAAGCACCCCTTTAGCTACGATTATTTTGATAGGTGATGTCAAATACACTCCTGTTCAAGATCATGGATTGGCAAGCCAATGCTACACAAGTATATCTACTGCTCGCTGCGTTGCTCGGCAGTGCCGCACATATACGTGACATCGACCAAAAGACTGCGTCGCCCTAGATTATATTACATTTATTCAATTAATTAATTAATCCAAGAAAACAAATCCATTCAAGCCGACCCAAAAACGCGACACCGTGCACCGCGTTCTTATCGCTCCCATCCCAGCCTACGATATATCACCTCAGCTCGCGTACCGCCATCCCATCAAAACTCCAACATCATGCGAGTCTCCCAGAGACTCTCAAGGAAAAAAAACCTCCTGCTTTCTTTTGATGCTTTTGGGACGCTGTTTACACCGAAAGCCCCAATTACCACGCAGTATGGCGAGATTGCAAAATTCCATGGATTGGCGGGGTTTACTGATGACGAGTTGAATGCTTCGTTCAAGAGAGGTGAGCTGCTTGTCTTCAGATAACCTGCATTATGTAGGCGTTTTCCTATCAGTACTGATGATTTCGAGTAGCTTTTAAGAACGAGTCCAAGTTACGTCCGAACTACGGGAAGGTCGCTGGCTTAAACGCACAGATGTGGTGGGCGAATGTAAGCTATCCCAACTCCAATTCCCCTATATTTCTGCTTCCCTAAAAGATGCATCTGCTTTTACAACCTCGACGGATCTCATAGGACCAGTTCAACTCGGTGTATCAGGCTTGTGCTTCAGCTTTGTTACAGAACATCACAATCATGGAGAGCAAAGTTTCTATTCCGGAATTTTTTTTTTTAAAAAGAAACCGATTTATCATTCGACACCAACGCGTTCTAGAAACTAACATATTCAGGTAATCTCTAAAACCTTCGAACCGTTCCTCAAGGACAATGAGTCAGTCCCAAAGCCGCTAATATCTGACCTTCTCACCCGATTTTCGACTGACAAAGGCTACCACATCTATCCTGATGTGCTTCCGTTCTTCGAAATGCTAAGAAATAGTAAAAGGAATCCCTCCGGTACCACAGACAAGCAGAACCCCTGGCCCTGGGAGCGCACCGTCGTTGGTGTGGTCACAAACTTGGATGACCGCGCATCGGGAGTTTTAACCGCTTTAGGCCTCAATGTTGGGCCTAGGAAATTTGGAAGTAGCGCAGAACGGAGCACTGAAGCAAATATCGACGAAGATATCAGCTTCGTAGTACTAAGCTATGACGTGGGATACGAAAAGCCAGATCGGCAAATGTTCGATGCGGCAAAGCAACTCCTGAAGGAGGCCTTGGCCGAGGATTCTGAAAATACTGAACTGCAGCGTGTAGACCAATTTGAGATTCTCCATATTGGTGATGAGTTGGAAAAAGACTATTTTGGAGCAAAGAATGCGGGTTGGAACGCGCTCATGATTGATAGGACTGGGCGCTTTGAGGATTCTTTTTCGGCGAACGAACCAATAACCTCTGTTGAGGTGCGCTTGGGTAAGGACGGTGCTGTTGACTCAACAAGGAAAGTACAGGTCATTAAAGATTTGCAAGGACTAAGTGCATGGACTCCCAAAAGATAGAATATAAGGCTTTGACGATAATTAGACTGTCCTCCTTAAATCCAAAATCTCTGATAGTTTGACGTCACCTTTCCCTCCCCAGCCGGCAACGCCAGTTTCGACCTCAGGTCGAACGTGTACATACCATGACCACGAACGCCTATCAAGTTCAGCTTTATCAAGAGTAGCAAACCAGGATTGGTAAAGCAACTCCAATGCTCCAAGTAGAAAACTCAAATTGCGTTCCTTTTCAGCGACTTTGGTGGCATTTGATTGCTTTTTCGTGGTATTGGATTGTACATCGTTGGGAGGGAGAGGAGGGGTATCGAATGACTTTAACAGATATGCGCGTGCAGATTGGGCTGTGTATATTGGTAATTGGCTTGACGAAGAACCATGTGATCCAACCGTCAGTGGACCATTAGACTTCTTCAACGCCTCGAGGTCGAGACCCCAAAGCGCTGGCTGCTCATTACTCGAACTTTGACTCTGTTCATCCAACGTTTCCTGCGTTGCACCGGCTTCATCTTTGGCCTCCCACTCATAACCCCATCTCTTCATGACCCTAATTTCACGTCCCATGATCTTTGCCGTAGGCTGTCCTTCTCCCCACCCTTCGTCTTCAGCGCTCTTGCCGGACTCGAGGCCCAAGCTCACAGCTTTAGTTCTGCTATTGGCGCTGACTACAGCCTGTGCAAGGCTCAATCTACTTGAGAGCGGCTGTTCGGACATGGTGTACTTTAGTAAAGTAACTGCGAATGCTAGTACTAGCGGCGCTCTATTCGTAAAGAGAACCGTTTTGGAAAGCTCCTCTTCATTCATAAAGGGCTCTGGTAAGGCGAGAGATTCCTCCAGGGCTGCTGGAGTCAATGGCTCTCCATAAGATGCTTTTGACTTCTTTGATGGAGTAGTGGACGGTGTTTCGCCTGCTGCTCTCTTTTTCGTGACCCTCTTTGCCGCATTGAAAACATGCTTGGATATTTTCTCGTCCCCGAATATAGCTTTGACCTTCTCAACACTGGATTTGGATATTTCCGTAGGACTGAAGTAATTCAGAAATCAAGTATGACCCAAGATATCACGAGCTACTTACGTGCCAAGACCTGCCTTCTGGAGGTCTTTTATCTTACCCATTGCCGTAGCCAGACTAATTTTGGCATCCTGTGATAGAAAGCGCAATAGCGCCTGAATATCTCCAGCACTTGACATGTTGTTTGAGTTTTGATCCGCTAGAGAATCCGTTCGCCGCGAGAGGTTGAAGGCAACATAGGTGGCCCAAGCTTCTGTAGGGCTGAAGGCTGGAACAGAAGCTTGCCAAATTGATGCAGCCCTCTCCCAAACAACTCGACACCAACGACGCCGAGGCACCATGTCCGAGTCATCCAAAATCAGGGAGTTCCCCGAAATATCCAACAAGCTCACCGCGCCGACGAAGAAGTCCCTTTTCGAGCGCCAGAAAGCCGAAGCCGAAGCAAAACGTCTCCGCGAAGAAGCAGAAACTGCTGCGGTCCTCGAGGATTTCGTCAAGTCATTCGAAGGAGACGATGATGATACGCCAGCCTCTAAATTAGGCAGTAGGCCAGGCGATGGTGGCTTTGTACCAAGAGGGGGACTGGGAGGCATCAGTGGCCCGCCGAAAAGACACTTTGCAGGCCCATTGCGAAACAGTGGACCGGGCAGTCTAGGACCAGCTCCATCGCTATCACGGAAAAGGGCTTTTGATGGGTCACATCTACAATCGAGAGATAAGGAGCAGGGACTTTTCGCATATGAAGAGTCCTCATCAAGGCGAATTGATGCCGTGACCGAATTTCAAGCGTCAGATGGGGAAGACGAAATGGGAGCCTCAACCAAGGCTGCGGAACAAGAAGTGCGCAAACCGACCCTACACCTCTCATCATTGCCACCAGGGACATCAGTAGCCGTCATAAGGAGCCTTATACCCTCGAACCTGAATGTGGAAAGCGTCAAAGTCCTCCCACCAGCCGCTCCAAGTTCAACCGAACGCAAGTCTATGTCAGCTATAGTTATTCTGGCGAAAGGGACACCAGCGAGTGATATAGACTCCACGGTTAATTCACTACAGAAAAAATATCTTGGCTGGGGTTATTATCTGTCATTGTCTCGCTTCTTATCCTCTTCAGCTTTGGGGCCGATGACACAGGTCTCAGGCTTGCGAGACCCAGGAGTGTCATCCCTACCATTCGGAGCACGACCCGCATACTCTGGGCCAGGTCAGTCATTAAGCCGTGCTCCTCCTCCGGGCACACATCGGGGTGGCTTTGCGCCGCCAACATCATATAATGCTGGAGGTCCGGGCCAGTATGGACGAGGCCCAGCGCCTACACAAGTTCCCGTCACACCGCCATCTGATCTGAAGCAGCTCAAGCTTATACATAAGACGACTGAGTCTCTTATTAAGCACGGCCCAGAATTTGAGGCTCTCCTAATGAGCCGCGCAGAGGTACAAAAAGACGAAAAGTGGGCTTGGATCTGGGACTCACGAAGTGTAGGAGGTATCTGGTATAGGTGGCGAATCTGGGAGATCCTTAGCGGAATGCACCGCGACAGGGATTCTCGAAAACGCCTTACCGAGCCACAGCTGGTTTTTGATGCAAGTGCTCCTTGGGCAATGCCCGAGGAAGGTCTTCAATTCGAGTTCACGACGAAGCTCACCGAGTTTGTATCTGACTCTGAGTACAATTCTTCGGATGATGAGGACTCAGGCAATGAAGGCCGACGCCGTCATTACCACAGCGGCGCTCCACCGGAAGCCGGCATTTCCGAACAGACTCAAAAAGCCTATCTAAACCCCTTAGAGAAAGCCAGACTTACATGGCTTCTTGCTACCCTTCCCACCACCACAGCCAGACTGCGCAAAGGCGACGTCGCTCGTGTCACAGCCTTTGCAATTACCCACGCTGGCCACGGCATTGATGAAGTAGTCGAAATGCTAATATCTAATATCGAGAAACCTTTCGCTTGGAGCAGCGCCAATCCTGACAGGAAGAAAGACGAACAAGACCGCGAGAAAAGAGAACAAGATGACAAGCAAGAGAAGGAAGACCCTTCTTCCTCTAAACTGATTGCGCTCTACCTCATCTCCGACATCCTCTCCGCCTCATCAACCAGCGGCGTCCGCCACGCCTGGCGTTACCGCCAGCTTTTCGAAAACGTTCTCAAGCAGCGAAAAGTCTTCGAAAGCCTTGGCAGGCTCGACAAAGACATGGAATGGGGTCGCCTCAAGGCCGAGAAGTGGAAACGCAGCGTAAGCAACGTTTTGACGCTTTGGGAAGGCTGGTGTGTCTTCGGACAGGACTCACAGGCACACTTCATGGACGTCTTTGCCAGCCCGCCGCTCACGCAGGCCGAGAAAGATGTAGCGGCCAAGGCGGTGGCGGAGGAAGCGGCGGCGAAGAAAAAGGCGTCCAGTGCGTCGAAGGTGAAGTGGAAGAAAATCGACGCCAAGCAACAGCAATCCGTGCGTCCTAGTAACCCCGGCGGTGCCCCGTCGGCTGATGTTGATGGTGAACCCATGGATGAGGATATCGATGGAGAGCCTATGGCAGACATTGACGGAGAGCCGATGGCAGATATTGACGGAGAGCTGATGGTGGATATAGATGGTGAGCCTATGGCTGATACAGATGGAGAACCTATGGACGAAGACGTCGATGGAATGCCGATGGAGGAGTCAGAGGCCGAAATGAAGGAGAGTAAATCGGCAGATTCTACAGTGCCCACATCCAGTGCCCCGGCCCCATCCAAGGAGGAGAGAGCTGCAGCTAGAGCTCGGCGACAGAGACCGAAGGCAGAAGACATGTTTGCTGATTCTGATGATGATTAGTTGTTCTCTGTAGCATAAAACTATGTAATCTACCAAGTCAATGAAGTTACCCTTGGTGAGTTGAGAGAATAAGGCATTCTTTGCACTCCGCAATCCTACATGCAATTCCGTTTGCACATTTTCTACATGAAATACACTAATTTTCTAATTTTCTCACATACGAGATCATATTCAGTGCCTCTCTTAACCCCCTCTTACTTTACATGCAGTTGCTGATATAAAGCTTAGGGAAACAAGATATCAAACAGAGAACAAGGAGGGAGGAGGGAGGTGCAGAGGCAGAAACAGAGACAACAAAGAGGCAGTGACAGAGAGCTAGAGTCAGAGACACGAGCATAGGCAAAGTTAAAGGAAACGGTTGAGGTAGAAGTAACGGTAGCTTTTATAGTAGAGAGTATATTTTCTTTACACATGTATATACTATGTATGTATAATATAAATATAAAATATATAAATTTTTAATATAAGATGCATATAAAGTTTAGAAATGGAACTCCATAGATTGCATTAAAATCTAGCTCTAAAATGCATTAAATACCACCCTAAATCAACAACAAAAATCGACTCAAGATGCATTAAAAGCTACCCATAAAATTCGTCGGCCAGATACCGTAGGTATGTTGTGTAGTTAGAGATATTCTAGAATAGGCAATTGATCCGGAATCCAGACGATCAAAGTGATACACGAATTTGTTCCTTTTGAGGACGATTTGTTCCGGAATGAGGCACAAATAATCTGGAACGAGTCGTGTACCGGTATTAGGCAGAACAGTACCATATAGATTGCTGCCTCCTCCGCCGACCATGTTTTGTTTAATGCTACTCCCGATTATCCAACCCTTTCCCCAAACCCCGAACTCCACCCCTTTTTTTTAAGCAATATGGCAATTATAAACCACCACGGCTGACAGTACGCAAATCTAGGCTGATCAGCTTATCTACTTGTCTTCATAGCTACAAATCCGTAATGACCGAGGGATACCCGGCGCAACTGTCGAGCCTGTCCATTACCGGACATGGCGTCGACTTCTACCCCGTCGACGAACTTTGCGGAGAAGATTTCCCCTCCAAACAAAACGTTCTTAATAGTGCCATAGCCTAGAGGCTGCATGCGCAGTAGCGTACGTAGTACAATATAATGGATATAAAAAAAATATAAAAAAACGCTCTTAACGTCAATAGCCTTGGCAGGTACAATGCGGGGATTGCTACTTGCTTGTTACTCGGGGCATTGTTACAGCCCTGTTTGCAAGGTAATTATCTTTTTAAACATCCACAATGTACTCGTACCATATATGTCCATTGTGAGACGTGCTTCTTCCGTCTTGTAGCCTTTACTACACGCTGATGTGACACCGTTAGCAGCCGTGGCTTCTTATCGCATTTTTTTGGTATTGTCTTCTCTTACATGCCTCTATGCAGCAACTGTTCTTTATTGACCCGAGGTACGAGTGGTCTATACTTTCAGTGTTCCAATTTTCAAACTTTGCCAAGCCTGCTTTTAATTGGTCTAAAAAACCCGCGGGCGGTATCTACTTGCAGAATACACGTAACGAACTTCAAAACATTAGGTTCAACCAAAGCTCTGCAAAAGCTCTGCATCGAGCTCTACCAAAGCCCTGCAAAAGCTCTACACGAAGCTCCGTACGAAGCTCTGTAAAAGCTCTACCAAAAGCTCTACCAAAGGCTTTGCAGCACCCCTGCCCACCCAGTGTACTGGCCACGCAGTGAATGGGCGGTCCAAGGGGGTCTCCCCCTTAAAGCTCTGCTCGAAGCTCTGCTCGAAGCTCTGCTCGAAGCTTTACTCAAAGCCCTATACGGAGCTCCAAAGCTCTACTAACACGCAGCACTAATATACTAGGAAGTCTCACAATCGTCTCGACGAACGTCTCTACAAACACCTCTACGACGGCTCTACAATTGNCTGTACAATCGTCCGTACAAACGGCTCTACAAACGGCTCTACAAACATCTACACGATCGCCCGTACGAACACCCATACGACCGATCAATCAAACGTCTATATGATCAATCGATCAGACGCCCGTATAAACGTCTCTACGAGTGTCTATAAACGTCTCTACGAGTATCTATAAACGTCTCTACGAACGTCTACAATCGCCTATACAATCGTCCGTACGAACGTCTGTACGAACGCCTACACGAACGTCTACACGAACGCCTGCACGACCGCCTGCACGAACGCCTATTCAAAGCTCTGCTCAAAGCTCTATACAAAGTCGTTTATAAGGCCTTCAAAAACAAGCCTAAATACAAGCTCTATCAAAGCTCTACATAAGGCTCTATCAAAGCTCTGCATGGAGCTCTACTAAAGCTCTACAAAAGCTCTGCACGAACCTCTGTACGAAGCTCTACAAAAGCTCTGTATAAACCTCCGTACGAAGCTCTGCAAAAGCTCTACTAAAAGCTCTACTAAAGCCTCTACTAAAGCCTCTGCAAGAGCTCTGCCCACGCAATAAATGGAGCACGCAGTGCGTAGGGGGGTCTAAGGGGGTCTCCCCCTTGAGCTCAAAGTTCTACTCGGAGCTCTACTTGAAGCTTAATACGGAGCTCTAAAGCTCTGCTAACACGCAGTACTAATATACTAGGAAGGTTCTAAAATTGGCCGTACGAACGTCCATACGATTAATCGCCGTACGATCGTCTCTACGAACGGCTCTACGAACGGCTCTATAAAGTCTACACAATCGCCCGTACGAACGCCCGTACGAACGCCCATACGAACGCCCATACGAACGATCAATTAAACGTCTATACAATTGCCTATATAATCGTCTCTATAAACGTCTCTACGATTAATCGCTCGTACGAATATCTGCACGCCTATATATAGCTCTATAGAAGCTCTATACGAAGCTTTACACAAAGCTCTACACGAAGCTCTACACGAAGCTCTGCAAAAGCTCTACTAAACGCTCTACCAAAGCCTCTGCAAGAGCTCTGCCTACACAGTAAATGGAGCACGTAGTGCGCAGGGGGGGTCCAAGGGGGTCTCCCCTTGAGCTTAAAACTCTACTTAAAGCTCTACTTAAAGCTCTACTTAAAGCTTAATACGGAGCTCTAAAGCTCTACTAACACGCAGCACTGATATACTAGGAAGGCTCTATAATCGTCTACACGAACGTCTCTATAAACGGCTCTGCGAACGTCTGCACAATCGCCCGTACGAACGCCTATATAATCAATCAATCAATTAAACGCCTATACAATCGATCAATCAAACGCCCATACGAACGATCAATTAAACGTCTATGCAATTGCCTATACAATCGTCTCTACAAACGTCCCCGCAGTTAATCGCCCGTGCGAACGCCTGCATGTGGCTCTGCATAAGACTCTGCACGAAGGTCTACCGAAGGTCTATACGAAGGTCTACTAAAGCTCTACACGAAGCTCTACCGAAGCTCTGCACGAAGCTCTACTGAAGCTCTACATAGAGCTCTGCAAAAGCTCTACAAAAGCTCTACACGAACCTCTATATAAAGCTTTGCAAAAGCTCTACTAAACGCTCTACTAAAGCCTCTGCAAGAGCTCTGCCCACGCAGTAAATGGAGCACGTAGTGCGTAGGGGGGGGGGGGGTCTTAAATCTCTACTCGAAACTCTACTTGAAGCTTAATACGGAGCTCTAAAGCTCTACTAACATGCAGCACTGATATACTAGGAAGGCTCTATAATCGTCTATACAAACGGCTCTATAAACGGCTCTACGAACGTCTGCACAATCGCCCGTACGAACGATTAATTAAACGCCCACACAATTGCCTATACAGTCGTCTCTACAAATGTCTCTGCAATTAATCGCCAGAATAAATGGCTGCACGTCTATACGTCTGTACGTCTGCACGTGGCTCTGCGCAAGGCTCTGCACGAAGCTCCGCATGAGGCTCTACCAAAGCTCTACACAAGGCTCTATTAAAGCTCTGCACAAGGCTCTGCCCAAAGCTTACCCCCTGCTATAAAGCACGACGGAGGTATAGGATTTACAAAACAAATCCATACCTACTAGTATATGTTAATTAAGCTCTATACAATACGGCTCTAAATTAAAGTTTTAGGTTAATTAATCGGCTTGTTAATTATAAACTCGGGTCAAAATTTTCGCTGGGGGGTACCAACGATCCGCATGTTAACCTTTAGAAAAGCTTCAGATCTCTAGCCATCTCATATGGTCCACATCTTTTCTACCACAAGGTCAATGGAAATATTCGAAAGGCAACTTTAGAGGAAGATGTTGAAGCTATGTTCGAGGCAGGGCTTGGTGGTGCCCCTATTTCTGACGTGTACGCTGGTATACCTCAGGGTTCAATCGAATATGAGAGTGATGAGTGGTTGGATCTTTTGGTCCATACAGTCTATGCAATACGCCTGGCTACTCTGGTATTGGGAGCAAAAATCTGCCTGTCAATATGACAATGAAAGAGCTGGTATGGACGGAAACTCGGGTGAGTAGATCAGTCCTCTACACATCTACTATAGCCTTTCAGCAGGATGGGTGTCTACAAAGATCTCTTCACCTTTGCCTACCCTGCTCAGCCAGGCGAGGGAGTGGTCTTCCGAGATGCCCTGGTCAACTTGAGCCTTAACGGCCTGGTCTAAGCAACAAATATCGCTAGCACCACCAACTGGAGCATGCCACTGAGGCTAAGTTCTGTCGCTTCGTATATAGATCTCGCGATGAAAGACTATTTTACGGCCTAAGCGGTTGCTATCTACCGAATTCCGGGGCACCCAAAAACGCGTTCGACGGAGCCCGTAACTTCCCTCCATCTTGGACGTTGCAAGCCTCGAACGATACTAATACATGGACGAAAATCTCTGTTAGTGTTTCAGCTCCTGCTCTACGGCAGATGGACGCTCCATCCATTCTCACTTTCTCTGCTGTCACAGCCAAATATTATTGTTTCGTGCCCACAGGGCCGTCCTGGGTTACAGGTATTGATATCTCTTCATCACCGTGGCTTCCAAATTGGGCTGTCAAGGCCCATGGCGCTCCTGGAACAATTTCATTCGACCCACGTTCAATTTCAAACATTTCAAACATTAGCTCGAGTGTCGATCCTGTGCAACAATCATTGATATCAGCAGTAAGATGAGCTCCACTGGCATTCTCAGCTGGAACCCCCCCCCCCCCAATGGTACATATACTATAGTTCGGATGGGATATACTGTTACTAGACAGGAAATGCCAGCTACTCCAGGCGACTCCCCTGGTATGCGGATCTTCCGACGGTTTTGTTTATTGATTTTTAACAAGATTTTGTACTGTCAGTTGACTTTTTCAGCAAGGAGGCAATGGATGCTCATTTTGATACGCACCTAACTCGGATTATCAATGCACTGAAGAAATATATACCTCATACATTCTATGGGCTTGGGATTGGTAGTTACGAAGTTGGTAAGGCACTTTTAATAGTTTATCATCCTCTTTATCGTCTCGAACGTCGCTAAAAAAACTATGCAGGTCAGAAAGATTAGGGCGATGATCTCGAAACTGATTTTAAGAGACTTAGGGGCTATCCCTTGAGGTCCTAGATTTTAGCAGCGATGGGCGATTCCTCTTCGATTTCCGCCTAACTCACAAATCTCATGGCTTCGAATCGCCAACGGTTATTTTCAACAGCGCCTCACCGAAGAGAACTTGCAACTTCTTACCAATGGAATTGGCTAGCGTTGCTGATCTCGTTTATGGAGAATTTTGGGCCCATTACACCTATGGTTCAGATGGCTATTCGGAGCTAGGGTCCTCAAGCGACGCAAATAAGGCCATAAATATTCTTCCTTCCAAGGCTTTCACAGGTTAGCCAGATGACTCTGGATGGACAGAGCATCCATATCAGCTTAAAGCTGCGGCGGATCACTTGATGACTCTCAGCCCAAACAGGTTCTATCTTCATGAATATGCTCATCAGCTGGTAGATTCCACTTTCCCAGGAATGACCTTTGGATCCTTTGGATCACACTTCGATAGAATGAACACGTGGACGAAGCAGTCTGTCGGTTGGAGTCAACATCTTGTTAGGTCATCCCTGTTACTTCGGAATGCGGTAAAGGTTACCGAAGTTGCTTGCTTCGTTGGCGAAGAGCTATCAGCTTCTGTAACCAACTATCGGTACCAAAGCTTGCACTACCTTATGACTCACCACCCTGTTTCATGCCATCATATGTCTCACTACCTATTTCCATTACCTATTACCGACTAAGTGGCGCTGTTTACAGTGGCAATTGTGGATCATCGTCATCTTCTTGTCACTCACCTCGTGTATATATGGAGACTTTGGAGCTACACTCAAAATAAAGTCGCTCGTTCAATTCCCATACACCGCAAAGCTTACAGCTTCTCTAGCCATCACCTATAATAGCTCGTACCTTGTTCCACTGAAATACCAAGCAAGCATCCTCTCGCGAGCCAATCTTCTTAACATGACAGCTGTCAATAAAAGGGCATCTTATCCATCCGGTACTTCGTATAGTCTACTTGTGTTCCCCGATTTTCTCTCGGCAAGCGCTACCACTATGTCCAAAGTACTTGAACTAGCCCAAGGAGGCGTGCCTATCCTGCAGCTTGGTACTAGCGTCCCATCCACCGAGAGCGATTAGGTTGAATGACTCAAGTGCTAATGTCATATCCATTGCTGACAAGCTTTGGTCCATGGCTGGTGATGGAAATGTCTTCGTCAACAACACCAGAACAGCAGTGCTGAGCACCATCGGGCTTACACCCGACCTTACTTCACCTCTTCCTCCAATGATGTAGCAATCTATTTCTCACATAAAGCATCAGGCGGCGGGGATCTCTACTTTGTGAGCAACGGCCTTCGCAAGCCAGTCGAGGAGGTACTTAGCTTGCGAGAAGTAGGAATCCCTAAAATTTGGAATCCTCCGACAGGGGAAAACACCGAAATATGTGTCGCATCTGTATCCAGGGGATGAATTTCCATCTCGTATAATTTCAACTCGTCAGAAAGCATGTCAAACCTGGTATCACTAGTTTCAATATCCAAGGATAGACAACAGCCCTTCTCTACGACCCTATTCAAAGCTTTTATTAATATGCCATACGCAAATGTTTCCTCGTCATTTTTAATTTTAGTATGGGCAAAGCCTGAGATTGCGCAATTTGGAACAACTGGATATCTTTTTTATCCCTCAACAGCCTCATCATATGGATCAAATCACGCGCTCACATCTATAGCAATGGGTTGGAATGGGATAAAGCTGGAGAGGCCACCTCGTCGCCGCCCTCAACGGTTCTTAGCCTAACGGCTGCTACCAATAGCTTCACAATCTCTGGTTGGACCCACATTTGCGTTGTCTACAATAGCAATCTACTAAGTCTCTACATTAACGGAGAGCTAGTAGCGACAGGTCTGAAGTCTGCCTACACAGTTCATCCAGGTGTAGGGACACCAAATGCAACCACGAAGATGATCAATCGATTTGAAGGAGATATCGCTGGGCTGACGGTGTTGTCGAGTGCTCTCTCTGCAGTGGATGTTACTGCAATCTTCTCAAAAGGTCTTCCAGCTCCTACCTCCCCATATTCGGCAACTCTCCTTTCTGCAAATCAAATTCTGCTGCGCCAGAACGGCAAATACGTCTTTTCATCTATGTTGTTCAATCAGACCGTTAGTGCCAAATCAGTTACATCGATGCCTATAAACAGCTCGTGGACGGTTGGTTTTCTGGCGGAACGTATGCCGCCAGAGAGAGGCGGTATATCGATCACTTTAAAGTCCCTCTAATCTCTAAAAGATCATTCGGATTTTGACGTTGCGCATTTTTCCGGTACAGCAACCTACACTGCCTCATTTGCTCTATCGTCCATCGATAAACCGTCGTCAACACGCTATCTTCTCAATCTTGGTCGAGTTGAAAATATTGCTAGCGTCTCGCTCAACTCCAAGGACTTTAGCCTCTCTTAACTACCACCTTATGAGATTAACGTTACTTCGGTAATCCGGCGGGGTCAAAATAAGTTGCAAGTGGAAGTAACAAACTGCTGGCCTAATCGCCTAATAGGAGACGAAAACTTGCCGAAAGAAGCGACATATAACTCTACAATCCAAGACTATGCTGTTGAGGCCTAGCCTGCTTTCTAGCAGGGGGCGATGAAATCGGAGAGTAAGGCTGGCTCGATCTGGGGTACGAGATCCGGGGCTGTAGGAAACGAGCATGGGAATAGGGTGACTTTCAGCGCGTGGAAGCATTACAACAGCACTAACCTGCTGTTTGAGAGCGGGCTACTAGGACCCGTGACGCTAACGAAAGCGACTGTTGTAACTGTTGGTGTTTAATGAAAACGATGTGGGGCTATGAACATGGGGGAAGAGGACGTTGAAATGTTTTGCTGTGGAGAATCTGCACCCATTTTTCTAGTGCGCGTTCAAAGAACATAATTCCAATGAGGATTCCTTTCTGCCATTGTTCTCAAGATGTTCATATGAGACAATAGTGCCACTAACAGATAAGACGAGTTTTGAAATGAGAACGTGAGACCGGTGAGGTGACTGTCGGTCACCTATTTGGTGAATGAAGGCGGCCAATTTGAGGCGGGTATTGCTGGCAGTGGTTTGAAAATACGAATGGAGCTATAAAATCTCGTAGAAAAAGGGTTCGGATCATCTTTACTGTAATGGCTTCACAGATATAGTTCGTTGCAGGTAGCCTTAGATCATCCGTATTTTCGTAAATTTAAGACATGTAGTAAAGCTCCGACAACGTTGCTCCAAACGGCCGTGGCACTAGTTAGCTTCACCACCATGCACGACGGCAAGATGCGGCTGGATGGAACCAGCGCACGGGCCTTCAACACCTGACGTCCTTCGGTGTGGAAACTGAGACGCCCTGCCAACAGCTTGTAACTTGACCCAGAGCTTCAGAACATATCGATAGCACTCTTCCACTTCTCAAAAGCTACCCTGGCCTATGGCTGAGCCTCTTTCGCAATCTTCGTTCGTCCTGCGCTTCGTCTGAAGTAGCAAACATGGCGCAACAACCGGGCCCTCCACGCGACATTCTGGATCGGGTCTTCAACGAGCTCAAGTCAAAGTGAGCAGCTTGTCTTCCTCTCCTCGTAATACCCACAGCTAACACTTAGTAGGAATGATGAAGTACGGCTTAAGGCTGCTCATGCACTACGGCAAAACATAGAAGCTGCTCACAGAGGTGAGCTTGAGCTTCACAAAATCTCAGAATGAGTGCACTTCCTGACCTGCCTTCCAGAACTACCACCAGGTCAATTTGGGCCCTACTACAACGATGTAAACTCACGAATCTCCCTCCTTGTCGTTCAGGGTGCCGATACGAACGAACGTATCGGAGGTATTCACGCCCTCAACGCACTCATCGACTTCAAAGGCGACGATGCTGGTCAGAAAACCACTCGGTTTGCAAGCTACCTACGCGCCGTTTCACGAGGCCAAGACACTACAGCGATGATATTTGCTGCGAGAGCTCTGGGACGGTTGGCAAAGCCTGGGGGAACACTCACTGCCGAACTGGTTGAAGCTGAGGTTAAAAGCGCGCTGGAATGGCTACAGATGGATCGTCAAGAGAACCGTCGGTTTGCTGCAGTTCTAACCCTTCGGGAACTTGCCAAAAATTCTCCAACGTTGATGTATCAGTGGGTCCCTCAGATATTTGAGGTCATCTGGGTGGCATTGCGCGATCCCAAAGTCCTTATTAGAGAGTCTGCTGCTGAAGCGATCAGCGCATGCTTTGAGATTATCTCGCCGCGAGATTCTCAAATGCGACAACACTGGTTTGGAAGAGTTTATGAAGAGATTCTGAAAGGTTTTGCGCTTAACGGCAACGATGCCATTCACGGTTCACTCCTCACAATGAAAGAGCTCCTGGAAAAGGGGGCCATGTTCATGACCGGCCAAAAATATAAAGACGCCTGCGATATCGTCTTGAGGTATAAAGACCACCGAGAGGCACTTATCCGAAGAGAAGTCGTCGTCATTATTCCCATCTTAGCTGCCTATGCTCCTCAAGAGTTCGCCTCACAATACCTACATCAATGCATGTTGCATCTGCAAGGCCTCATAAAGAAAGATAAAGATCGGAGTGCCGCCTTCATTGCGGTTGGTCAGATTGCGAGCGCGGTAGGCAGCTCAATTGCACCTTACCTGGACGGCATACTTATGTATATCCGGGATGGTTTAACCTCAAAAGCGTAAGTAATATCTCTTATTTCTGATTTATTATACGTGTTAATGATAACTTGCACAGACGAAATAAAAACATCAATGAAGCACCAATATTCGAGTGTCTTAGCATGATATCTGCTGCTGTTGGTCAAGCACTGAGCAAGAACATCGAGCCTCTGCTTGATCCAATCTTCGCTTGTGGCTTGAGCGACTCTCTTACCCAGGCGCTTGTTGATATGGCTCATTACATTCCCCCGTGTAGACCGGTTATCCAAGAGAGACTTCTGGACCTTCTCAGCCAAGTTCTCTGTGGACGACCATTCCTGCCACTGGGGAACCCATATCATGCTGCGTCTCCTCCACAGATCTGGACCCGAGATCACAAAGACCCACAAATCATTGCACAAAAAGAAGCAGAGATTGCACTAGCTCTCCATACTCTTGGTAGCTTTGACTTTTCAGGTAAGGAAACCAAAGAGGAAGCTGAGCAACAACAGCCAGCATGCCCTGTGTATACTGAAATGCCTCAATCAGGCCACGTCCTTAATGAGTTCGTTCGAGACGTTGCAATTCGTTACGTTGAGGCAGACAACCCTGACATACGAAAGCGCGCTGCCTTAACTTGCTGCCAATTGTTTGTCAATGATCCAATTGTGCATCAAACGAGTCATCACGCAATCAAGGTTGTTGGCGATATCATCGAGAAGCTGTTGACCGTTGGTGTGGCTGACGTTGGTATGTAACTTCGAGTTCTCTTGTCATACTAAACACTTATTTGTTAAAGATCCGGAAATTCGATGGGAAGTTCTCATGGCTCTCGATGCTCGGTTTGATCGTCATCTCGGAAAGGCCGAAAATGTCCGAACGCTGTTCTTGGCACTCAACGACGAAGTATTTGCCATACGAGAAGCGTCAATGTCTATCATTGGACGTCTCACATCTGTGAACCCTGCATATGTGTTCCCGTCACTCCGTAAGGTACTCATTCAGCTCCTGACTGAAGTTGAATACTCGAACAGTGCGCGCAACAAAGAAGAAAGTGCTAGACTAATAAGTCACCTTGTTGGCGCATCTAACACGCTTATCAAACCTTATGTCGATCCAATGGTCACCGTCCTTCTACCCAAGACGCGTGACCAGAACCCCGAAGTGGCTTCGACCACCCTAAAGGCCATTGGTGACCTAGCAACAGTCGGAGGTGAGGATATGAAAAAGTATATTCCAGACTTAATGGCAATCGTCATAGAGAATCTACAAGATCTCGGATCAGACTCAAAACGCTTCGCTGCATTGCGGGCACTGGGTCAATTGGCGACAAACGCTGGTTATGTTATTGAACCATATAGAGAGTATCCGGAGCTGCTGACTATCCTAGTCAACATTGTGAAGATGGAACCAGAGGGCGATTTGAGGCGAGAAACTGTTAAGTTGATGGGCATACTAGGCGCACTCGATCCAGATGAGCATCAGGTAAGCCAAGCTCACAGAAGATATCCGCCATGATTTTGGCGTTCAATGGCGTAGCATTGTGCTGATATATAGCAGAAAATCATGGAGAAATCGCCGGATAGCAACCTCGTTGCGGAGTCTCAAGCAGTTACCGATGTCTCCTTGATAATGACTGGAACCACTCCATCCAACGAAGAGTATTACCCAACAATCGTGATCAGCACTCTTATGGGCCTGCTGAAGGATACTTCATTAGCTCAGTACCACTCCGCAGTTGTTGATGCGGTTATGAATATCTACGCCACAATGGGGCTCAAGTGCGTGCCGTTCTTAAGTCAGGTGGTTCCAGGTTTTCTGATGGTCATCCGCGGCGCTCCTCCTGGTCGTGTCGAGGGGTATTTCAATCAGCTCAGTCAGCTAGTTCGGATTGTACGCCAGCACATCCGTCCGTTCCTTCCGAGCATATTGACCACCATCCAAGATTTCTGGAGTGCTACACCTCAGCTTCAAGCAACTATTCTCTCCCTAATCGAAGCGATCGCTCGATCTTTAGAGGGCGAGTTCAAAGTCTATCTTGCTAGTGTCCTACCTCTTATGCTAGGTGTTCTAGATCAAGATCGGTCGGACAAGCGCCTGCCATCAGAGAGGGTACTCCACGCATTCCTCATCTTTGGTTCAAGCGCCGAAGAGTACATGCACTTGATAATTCCAGTCATCGTAAGAATGTTTGATAAGCCGGGCCAACCGGTAAACCTACGAAGGCAAGCTATTGAAACCCTAGGCAGGCTGTCAAGACAAGTGAACATCTCAGAGTTCGCTGCAAAGATCATTCATCCGCTTTCTAGGGTGCTTACTGGTAGCGAAACTTCTCTTAAGCAAACGGCACTAGAAACATTGTGCGCTCTAATCTTTCAGCTTGGTCCGGACTACATTCATTTTGTGCCAACCATGAACAAGATTCTTGTGGCTCAAAAGGTACCTCATTCCAACTACACATTGATCGTTTCGAAGCTCCAAAAGGGAGAGCCACTACCTCAGGACCTTAGCCCAGATGAGCGCTATGGCGATGATGACGAGGATATGAATCCGGCAGAGATCCTGATGAAGAAGCTGGCAGTCAATCAACAGCATCTTAAAAACGCATGGGAAGCATCATCAAAAACTACACGAGAAGATTGGATTGAATGGATGAGGCGCTTTAGCGTTGAACTACTCCGAGAGTCGCCCCAGCAGGCGCTCCGTGCCTGCACTCCGTTAGCCAGCATCTATAATCCTATTGCGAAGAGCCTCTTTAATTCTGCCTTCGTATCATGTTGGACGGAACTCTACGATCAATACCAAGAAGAATTAGTCCGATCTATTGAAACTGCGCTCACATCTCCGAATATCCCGCCAGAGATCCTCCAAATATTGCTCAACCTCGCAGAGTTTATGGAGCATGACGACAAGGCCTTACCAATCGATGTCCGCATTCTTGGTATGTACGCTGCGAAATGCCACGCATTTGCGAAGGCATTGCATTACAAAGAACTAGAATTCAACGCAGAGCAGAATGCAAGTGCGGTAGAAGCATTGATAAGCATCAATAATCAGCTACAACAAACTGATGCTGCGTTCGGTATCCTGCGAAAAGCTCAGAATTACCAAGACGTCGAGCTGAAAGAGACATGGTTCGAAAAATTGCAGAAGTGGGAGGATGCTTTGAACTCATACCAGAGGAGAGAGAAGGAAGAGCCAGAGTCATTCGAAATTACCATGGGTAAAATGCGCTGTTTACATGCCCTTGGCGAATGGGACCTCCTGTCTAGTCTTGCCAAGGATAAGTGGACACACGCCTCACCAGAGTACCGGAAAGCCATTGCCCCTTTAGCTGCCACCGCCGCCTGGGGTCTCGGCAAGTTTTCAGATATGAATAACTATCTAGTGGTCATGAAAGAGCAGTCTCCTGACAAGGCCTTTTTCGGATCCATTCTCAACATCCACAACAACCAGTTTGAGCAAGCCCAGGAACAGATTGAGAAGGCTCGAAAAGGACTCGATACGGAGCTGAGCTCACTCCTAGGCGAGTCATATCAAAGGGCATACCTGCCCATGATCCGAGTTCAGATGCTCGCTGAGCTAGAAGAACTGATTACCTACAAGCAAAACGATATGAACCCTGAGAAACAAGCCAGCATGCGAAGCACTTGGATGAAGCGTCTCAGAGGTTGCCAACCGAACCCAGAGGTTTGGCAACGGATGCTAAAGGTCCGACAACTTGTCATCAACCCGAAAGAGAGCATGGAAATGTGGATAAAATTCACGAACCTTTGTCGCAAGAACCAGCGGCATGGCCTTGCCGAGAAAGCTCTTCAGAAGCTTCTTGATATAGAAGGTCAAGATGTCTTCACCCATGTGCACGCCCATGCGAACGAAATTCCATACCCAATATCGTACGCCGTCTTCAAGTTCATGTGGTCGACCTCAAACCATCAACAGGAAGCTTTAGATGTCCTTAAGGATTTCACAGCAAGAGTTGCAGACGACCTTCAAGTCAGAGCTCGCCAGGCGACAGTCAACCCAATTGCCTCACCTAACGGAATTAATGGCATGAGCAATGGTCATGGCGTCAATGGATTAAATCCTTTCAGCATCACGAACGGCGTCAACGGCGTCAACGGCATGAACGGCATGAATGGATCGAGCATGCTCGCAGGATCTAATACATCTAATTCACCGGCTGACTTAGCTGAGTGTCACAAGCTCCTCGCGAAATGCTACCTTAAGCAGGGAGAATGGCAGACATTCCTCCATCATGGAGACTGGGACCACGAGTATGTTCATGATATTTTGTCTGCCTATGCTGCTGCTACAAGGTATAATCAAAATTGGTACAAAGCATGGCATGCTTGGGCGCTTGCAAATTTCGAAGTCGTTACCTCCATCACCTCTCAAGCCGATCGAGAAACTACGGAGATTCCTTCGAATATCGTACATGACCATGTTGTACCAGCAATACAAGGATTCTTCAAGTCAATCGCACTTTCCTCCACGAGCTCCCTTCAAGATACCTTGCGGCTGCTCACTCTCTGGTTCACCCATGGCGGCATACAAGAAGTTACTGGTGCTGTCACTGAAGGCATCAGCACTGTGGGTATTGACACCTGGTTGGAGGTCATGGCGGCATACAAGAAGTTACTGGTGCTGTCACTGAAGGCATCAGCACTGTGGGTATTGACACCTGGTTGGAGGTTATCCCGCAACTGTTAGCCCGCATCAACCAGCCAAATCAGCGAGTCAGGCAGTCTATCCTTAGTCTATTATCTGACGTTGGTCGAGCTCATCCACAAGCTCTGGTGTTTCCTTTGACAGTCTCAATGAAGTCGGACGTATCCCGTCGTTCACGCTCAGCTGCACAGTTAATGGAAACCATGCGCCAACACTCCCCGAAACTCGTTGAACAAGCTGATCTTGTCAGCCACGAGCTCATTCGAATCGCCGTTCTATGGCACGAGCAGTGGCACGAAGGCCTGGAAGAGGCTTCAAGACTATACTTCGGAGACCACAATATTGAAGGAATGTTCGCCACGCTTGCTCCATTGCATGCCATGCTCGACAAGGGACCTGAAACGTTGAGAGAGATCTCCTTCATTCAATCTTTCGGTCGCGAACTGCAAGAGGCACGAGATTGGTGCACGACGTTCCGCAGCTCTGGAGAAGTCGGGGATCTCAACCAAGCCTGGGACCTTTACTACCAAGTTTTCCGAAAGATTGCACGCCAGTTGCCGTCTCTTATGACTCTAGAGCTTCAATATGTCTCTCCAAAACTCAAAGCTGCGCAAGACTTGGATCTAGCTGTACCCGGAACTTACCAGAGCGGCAAACCGGTCATTCGAATCGTTTCTTTCGATCCAGTTTCCACCGTTATCCAGTCCAAGCAGCGGCCTAGAAAACTAGAGATGAAGGGAAGCGATGGCAAGACCCACATGCACATTCTCAAAGGCCACGAAGATATCCGTCAAGACGAACGTGTAATGCAATTGTTTGGATTGGTCAACACGCTTCTCGAGAACGATGCGGAATCTCGTAAGCGACACCTAAATATCCAACGATATGCCGCCATTCCGCTATCCACCCAATCTGGTCTCTTGGGCTATGTTCCAAACAGTGACACGTTGCATGTTCTTATCCGAGAATATCGTGAAAGTCGTAAAATCCTTCTCAACATCGAGCACCGAATCATGCTTCAAATGGCCCCTGACTACGACTGCCTTACCCTGATGCAAAAGGTTGAGGTCTTCGGGTATGCATTGGACAATACAACCGGACAAGATCTCTACCGAGTTCTTTGGTTGAAGAGCAAGAGTTCCGAAGCATGGCTTGACCGGCGTACCAACTATACTCGCTCATTGGCCGTTATGTCTATGGTTGGCTACATCCTTGGCTTGGGTGACCGGCATCCATCAAATCTTATGCTTGACAAAGTTACTGGCAAGATCATACATATCGATTTCGGTGACTGCTTCGAAGTAGCTATGCATCGCGAGAAATACCCAGAACGCGTTCCGTTCCGGTTAACCAGAATGTTGACTTACGCAATGGAGGTCAGCAACATTGAGGGAAGCTACAGGACGACATGCGAACATGTCATGCGGGTGCTTAGGAGTAACAAGGAGTCGGTGATGGCTGTCCTTGAAGCCGTAAGTTGCCCTTCACTGAACGGTTCCATTCCCCCAAAGCTAACAGACGTCTTAGTTCATTCATGATCCCCTGCTCACATGGAGGCTTGGTAACCGTGAATCTCCTCCAGAGCCGTCTTTCCCTTCGGAGCGTCGTGCCTCGATAATTGGTCCTGAGGTGGAGCGAGATACTAGTTCTTTCCGCCCTCGTCATCGATCCAGCGTTGCTCCAGCAAACGAAGCAGAGGCTAAGGAGGTGCAGAATGCTCGGGCCTTGCAAGTGCTGTCCAGGGTTAAGGAGAAGTTAACAGGACGCGATTTCAAGCCTAACGAAGAACTTAATGTGAATCTTCAGGTGGACAGATTGATTAGAGAGGCGACAAATTTGGAGAATTTGTGCCAACACTACATCGGATGGTGCAGTTTCTGGTGAGGTGATGTACAATGATACTGGCGACATTGTTTTCTTTCTTTGATCAAATATGGCGAACTACTGCTGGAGGGTGATATTCGAACACCTAACCGGTGGGTGTTAGGGTAGAGCGGCGCGGCTTCTTTAGTGGGGTTTCGTGGGGTTCGGCTGGATCGGGCTTGGGATAGCTTCGGGATCTATTGCTTTCCTTGAGCGGCATCTGATGGGCGCCAAGGTGTGAAGATTTTAGTGTCTTTCCAATTGCAGATATAGATTCAATTGACGGCTATACAAAATTATTACTTTATTAACCTTTTCGATTCCAGAAATTGGCATTGATTATCTCCTTTATCTGATTGAAATAAAATAAAATATTTTTTGAAGAGAAGCGCCTTTTCCATTCCTAGATAGGACGGGGTAGCTACTAGAAAGTGGCTAATAGCAGCAGGGTCTCTAGGAGGTAACTCCTACTAAGCTCCTAGTAGATAGATAATAGAGAGCAAAAGGACAGGAACAGGCGTTAGGATTTCTTATTTTATATAGTTTTTACTACCGTTTTCTCATTACCTAATAGTTGCTAATGACTTAGAATTTTACTAGGGAGCTGTAAACCCCTAGCCTAGGGGTTTATAAACTACTAGGACATAGCTACTAGTTTATGTTGAGCTGCCTGGGAAGGATTCATGTATATAGAGCTATAGCGCCATAGCCTAGAGGCTGCATGCGCAGTATATAATACAACAGATAAATTTTTTTTTTTTTTTTTTTGATTCCAGATCATCATCTTCTCTCGGCTAGCGACTCCCTAGTGGCTCGCAACTCACCACCAAATCGCGTCATTCTGTATTGGGCCCGAAGTTCAACGCTCCACAGAAGGCGCAGAATGTGTATCTTGCTCCTGTTATCTTGCTGCTATTCTGTTGAGGGTCTTCCAAGACCCCCAGAGACTTCTCCATAGTGGTGAACAACCTTTCAGCCATTCGAGGCCTTATCATCCTAATCGTCGAAAACGCCCGTAGCCCCTCAGTGACCTCCCTTGTGACCATTTTTCTTTTCCCTCCGATGCCTGGGACGCCTACCGAAAGCATTGAAAGAGATATCGAGAGGGATGCTGCGTCCTCGCCGAAATTGTCGTCTTCGAGCGCCTCCGAACAACACCCATGGCGGAGTCGAGAACAGATACAATGCCCTTCCCCTCTAGAAAGGGACTCTTCAGGAGATATGAGCAAGGAGAAATATGAGAAACATGAAAAACATGGCAAACATGTATCGCTAGATACGCGGCTGAGGCTGAAGGAGAGGATAAGACATTTTACGTGGACGTGGTTCACCATGACGATGGCCACAGGAGGCATTGCTAACGTTTTACACACTGGTAGGTAAATTCTCTACAACGGCTAGAGGCATGATGGCTAGGACACTGTTGAGTCTGCTTTATCCTCGGGTTCTGATTATGATGTCTGATCATATTCATGTAGTTCCATTCCGCTTCCACGGCATCTACGCTCTCGGCTGTATATTCTTCCTCTTAAATATCGTCCTATTTATGTTCGATGTTTTTATGATAAGCATGCGTTTTTACTTGTATCCATCCACTTTCAAGGCGAGCTTCCTCCATCCTACAGAATCGCTATTTATACCGGCCGCGGTGATTGGGTTCGGAACGATCTTGATGAACATTACGCAATATGGGGTTGGAGAGAAGACAGGATATTGGTTGAAAGAGACTATGACAATGATGTATTGGATATACTGTGGGCTAGCAGTGGTGTTTTCTTTCATAATATACCTAATAATGTACGTTATCTCTTTTTCTCTCCCCAGTTCATTCAAAGCCCCGCCGTTCTCACAATTCCTAGGTGGTCGACGCAAACATTCACAATCTCGCAAATGACGCCTGTCTGGATCTTCCCCGCTTACCCGCTCCTGATCGTCGGCCCGCATGCCGGCCAACTCTCTGCTAAAACAAATGGCAACCGCTCCCTCGACATTATCATCTCAGGCTACACACTACAAGGCATCGGGTTCATGGTCTCACTCATGATATACTCCGCCTTCATCTACCGCCTCATGACACAAAAACTCCCCAAAGAATCCCTGCGCCCAGGCATGTTCATCAGCGTGGGTCCCTCGGGCTTCACCATCGCCGGCGTCGTAACAATGGGCCAGAACCTGCCGCGCGTGGTCCCGCCCAACTTCATGGGCGCCGGCAACGGCGCCTTTGCGGCGCGCGTCAGCATGATCATGGCGAACTGGCTGGGGCTCTGGCTGTGGGGCCTGGCGTTCTGGTTCTTCTTCGTCAGCGTCGGCGCGCACTGGAGCTGCGCCGCGCGCGGGAAGATGGACTTCGCCATGACGTGGTACTCGTTCGTCTTCCCCAACACGGCGCTCACGACGGCCACGTTCGCCGTTGCGCGTGCGCTCGACAATAATCGCCCAATTCAGTATGTCGGGTGCGCGCTGACGGTCGGCTTGATCATTACGTGGTTGTTCGTGTTTAGCATGATGGTAAGAGCGGTCTGGCTGAAACAGATTCTGTGGCCGCAGAAACAGGAGGATAGGGATGAGGGCGGTTGGGCTGAGGAAGTGCTGCGCAGGCAGAGCAGGGATGAGAAGAGGTCGTTCCAGAATGGGAATCCGAACCAGTTGGACGCGGAGCCGGAACATCAAACAGTAAGGGCTCGGCCAGGTGATGCGGGGCCGATGAGGCAGCCGTCAACCATCCTGTCGAAGGTGAGGTCGCGGGGCTTGTCGATAAGGTAAAGGATAGCGCGATAAGCGTCTGTATGACCCGCTGCGAACCGTTTTTTATATTAATATTTAGTTTACGCAGCAGCAAAAATTGTATTCAGAAATTGTATTCAGAAATTGTATTTATAACGGCTTTTGGAAGTTGTTTAGGACAGCGCGCGACGCTGAGGTTTTCTGTTAGGCATCACGGCCAACTAGTATTGAGATATCCAATACGAATAACACCAACGTTTATATGCCCATCCCATCTTCATGTATAACTCCAATCATCCATTCATCCATTCATCGCCGCCTGTGCCATCTGTCCCACAATCCCCGCGGCCTCACTAAAGAAAATGCCCTTCAAGACTGTCTCGCCCTCCTCAACAGCCCACATACCCGCACTAGTCAGTTTCTCTTTCCACCTTGACTTCTCGGCCTGTGTTAGCTCGTCCCACTGCTTAGCCTCAGTGTGCGCCTCCACAACAGCCTCGTGATCCGAATGCACCTCCGTCGAAAGTGAGGAATCGGAGTCCGGGTCGTCCCTGACGACGAGGGTTTTTCGCTTTACCTCCTCATCGTGCTTGTTGTTGTGATGCAGGTGTAGAAGGTCCCGCAGTCTATGAGTTGCTTTTACAACGGGAACTTTGACGCCTTCGGGTACGACGTCCGGCTGGGCTGATCGGATCTCTTCAATGACTTGGCCGGGCGGCTTCAAGCCTCCTACGGCGTTGCGGATGCTTTCCGGAACAATTGCCGTGCTCCACGGCCCTTTGATATCGAGGAGAGATTGGACAAGGAGGAGGCCGATGAGTAGGACAAAGGCCGTGACGAAGTATGTAGCGGTTAGATGAAGCGCACGTGTTCTAGAAGAGCTAAGCACGTAGCGTGGGCGAGACTTTTTTGAGACACGCTGGAGTGTGAAGGTGTCGATAACAACTGTGTTGCCGAGAGATGTGGATGCAAGGCGGAGGTACTGTGGCCCGGGATTCTGAACTTTTTCGCCGTTAGGGCCTGTCCAGGGTGAGAAAAAAGGGCTGAAAATGAGTTTGGTCATCTGGACAGCGTGAACGTCGTGGACGGTTGTATACGAGTGGAATCTACCCAGGCAGTTATTGACTATGCCTTGGTAGTCCATGGTAAAAATGGTGGTGGAGATATCGATGCCGGCTACGGCTATGACAATTTGATATGCTCCGTTTTCGTCAGCGTCTAAGGCGCACACATCCATATCCACAGCTGCTTTGACATGTCGAGGAAGGCGTTTGCGGAGTGTGATGCTTCCTATGGTATCACCATAAAGCGTCAAGATAAGGAGCTCAACTCCCGTCCGGTTAGGTAAATTTGCGAGTAGAAGGATGTGAGACGGGCTCAGCCATCTCAAACACCGAATTTTAAATCGTCCTTTTGATTCAAATACATCCGGGTAAGGCACAGAATATTCGGAACGCGGTAGTAGTAGCTCCTGCCGAGGCTTTTTCCTGTCAAAATCATAAGGGATATTGCTAACAATGACCGAGTAATCGGTGCAGTATGCTAGTTTGAATTCGCCATCCTCTGGTCCCGCAATATCGATATCGTTCGCTTCCTTGCCTTCATGGGTGGGAAGCCTGTGTATTATATCTCCTGGCGATTCTGGTGATGATGTTGTAGCATTAAAGACGACTATTTCGTTCTCCTCTCCAGCGAGACTCGAGGCAATAGCCCCGATACGCTTGCTACCAGATGCGCTCCTCTTGGGTCGAGAAAGGCGCAAGATGCGCTGATATGCCTCGTTCTTCGCGATCGTAGACTTTACCGGTTTAAACAAGCTTGTTTTGCTTAGGAAAGATATCTTCGCTTCAGAGTTCTTGTCCGACCCTTTCTCTTCATCTTTCTTCTTCTTCTTCGGGTATTCGACTAGAAAAGACCTGAAGTGCTCATTCTTGTCGGCTAGACGGTCGTCTTCGGAGGAATTGATTCCTGCATACACCACCAGACCATCCTTTGTAGCCAAGTTGGCAAGACACGTCACCGAGTCTTCATCGCGGGATAGCTCTAGCTCTGCGGTAGGCTCGAGGGTTGCCGCTCGTGAGGTTACGTCAAATAGGGTAATTTTATTGCTAACTCCACTACGTCCTGAGCATATTTAAGTTAGCTGTAAAGCTCCAGTACTCTGTTTAATCGGCTAAATGGCATAAAATTACCAGAACCCCCACCGCCTCCTACTACAAGGCACCCAGGATGATTATGCGCAAATGTCGCGGCGAAGATGGGATAGGAGGTTTTCGCTTTGCTGAAAGAGGTTGGAGGGGACATCGGGCAGTAGTTCGTGTTCTAGTTCCTGGTAGAGTAATATATGATCCCCGGTTGTCCAGCAGACAACCACCCTCAAGATGTGATGCTGGGTAGCTATCAAGAACAAACACTTCCTTCGGAGATAATGAGGTCAGGGGTGGGGTACAAAGGGCGAAAACAAGTCGGTGGTAGGCACTGCTAGCAACTTGCTTTCGGGGGAAATACGTTGCGCCAAAAGCTGGAAGCTCTCTGCCTGGTATCGATAAAGAAAAAAACAGCTTAGTCATATATCAACGACAGGTTAGGAGCGTGTAACAAATGTTTCCAATCAGCAAACGTTAAAGCTTCTCCTAGCCGCTTTTTTTTCGTTCGAATACCCCATTTTCTCTACTCTCATATTCAACTGAATGTATATTTGGCTGTACCCTCACCCTTATCCCGAATATTTCTTCCTTGTTCTAGTAATCTTAAACTAAAACTGTAAAGATATCTCCAGCAGCTGCATTAGCTGCGTATGGTAGAAAAATTGACCTATTTTAAAACTTCACATTATTCTCTGCTCATGCATATGCACAATAATTTCCTCCCAGCCAAATGTGTGGGGCTACCAGGCTTTTCACCGAAAGCCAATCACCTCCTCAACTTTATCACATCATTGCATCAAAATTTTATTAGTTTCATAAGTGGCGATATATAGACATCACTATTATTACACTCGCTACACTATCATCATTCTTTCGTTCTGACACGTCGGAATCCTCTTTCTACGATGCCTTCAGCCGTTGAGTTAGTGATGAGCACAATTGAGCTGCTTGAAATAATACTTGTCCAACTTCCCATGTCCGACCTCCTCTTTGTCCAGGGTGTCTGCAAATACTGGCAGACCGTCATACGCAAATCAATCAAGATACAGCGCCGCCTCTTCTTCACCCCAGCGCCTAAGGCCTCGCCTGAGCTAAACCCACTTCCTCTCAAGCGACTCCTGATCAGGTGGAACGAAAACGGCAAGGATCCAAAAAACCATCCATCAAGACACACCCTGTGGGTCGATTTCAAAGGAAATTCCGTCGAAAAACTGCAAGTCGGGAGTTGGTCAGCATCATGGCGTCGTATGTTGCTCGTTCAACCGCCATGTAAATATGAAGTTCCGATAGCTCTAGGCTGGGAAGACCGCGCGACTGGAGGTGTCGCAGAAACCATATCGGGGAGGCTAGTTGAGAAGCAGGTGACTATCGGGGATGCATTAAGGAGGATGGTTGAGGCTAGCATGCCAAACACAAAGAAGATGCACTCCAGAGAACTCAGAGGGCGTAGTGCAGGATTTCGCGTATGAATATGCTGAGCGGTTCTGGATGAGGTATTGCAAGTTATGGCCAAGCTCCTAACTCCTCTCGGAATTTTGATATTGACGGGCTAGCGTATAGCTTACTTCTTAACCCTAAGGTGTATATGTAATGTGCACAGGATATTACTCGCCGAATATTTGTTTTTTGAATCTTGCGCGAGCGGATTTCGGAATACTAGCAGCGACACAAGGGTACAGGGGATAACTTTTGGGTGCTAGTTTATCAGTCAATCTCTCAACCATTGTGTTAAAAGCAATATCAAATAAAACGTCGGTATGTGGTGACATCTAATAAAGAGATCCGTTTATTGTCGTATCATCTCCCCAGTTCTACATGTCAGGCGATAAAAAGATTGGCGTTAGTACAACGTCAGAGCGGACAGTAATTAGTAATCATCCCGGAGAGAATAGAGATCTGTGATAAATGGATTTAGTTGGAGAAGCCATTTACTTCAACATACTAATTCTATGGCCGTTTGAGGATCTCTTAGCTGTTTTGTTGTACTGGAGTTGGGCTGGTTATTAGGCATTCAATTCCACATTTACAGGTGCTCTCCATTAAGTTATGTTTTTAATATTCTGAAATTTGATGTTCTGGGAGTAGTAACGTTACGCAATCTCAAAGCAATTCTGAAATTGGGAAATAAATTTTAATTTAATTAAGCACCGGATTGGGAATTTGGCAGTGTGGCCAACAGGCAGCGTTCAGCGAGCGACGATGCCTTCCGCTGACTGCAGAACTAACAGCGCGCTTATCCTAATCGGGTAAATTATATAAATCTAAGAGTCATAGAGTTAAATTCTAGATTTTTGGTAGCACCTCTGTATATGCAAATATTGATGTTGTCGGATCTTAGATCTACTCTAATTGGCCTCAAATAGTATCTAAATATCGTCGGATTCGATCAGCACGCTGTGGGGGCTTCAAAGAAGTAGGTATTTGTACCGGTAGTGACGTCAGTGGGGATTTGGGTTAGGTAGTTAAGCGGGCTCTATTTTAAGTTAGACTCTATTAAGGAACGAGCTTCGGTGAACCTACCTATCTTAGCTGGTGTTTCTACTACTATATCTGGCTTGTAGCTAATTAGGTCGGTGTTTAAATTCGCTAGCTAAGGCGTAGTTAAGTCATCGTTAAAGCTAACACAGTTAATTAAGCTACTTGGTAGAAGGCCTTTAAAAAGCCACTATTTCTAACATTAACCTGCTCTAATTGTGTCGGTATTTATAATGGACATGTCTATGTAGCTAAGCGAGCACTGCAGCAGCACCCCTGCATCTCAGCAACACTAATATCATCAACATTCACAAAATTGAGCCTTGCTTGCTTGCTTTCTATATTAGTCTTATTTAAGAGCTAATGCCTTATTTACTTAATTTCTAATAATTAATTGTTGCTGTTAATGACTTAACAACCTATACGCTCGTTTAAACCTTTGTAAATTGTCTATAAAAACCTTAAAAACTTAACTAACAACGACATACTCGACGAGCTAAACTCCTTAGAGGTTACCTACCAGTCTCCCTTACCTTCCCCTATACCTTTAGGCGATACGCCGGCGTTACAGTCTCCATTCTCTATAATGGTACCTTTCTCTGCGGCTTAACGCGAGACTTTAGCCGCTAAAAAAGCTAAAGAATGGCTCTAGTAACTATATAAGGAGGACCTAAGGATTAGAAGAGCTTAGGTAAAGAAGGTTAAGGACTAAGCAACTAACTGGAAAATAAGACTCCTTTAGGAATAGGAGGACTATACTAAAATGCTACGCGTCTAAAAAGAATAGGAAGATTAGGCGACTAAACTCCATATATTAAGCCTTGCTATAGTAATAATAAGATTAGCTACGGCAGTATTATCCTTAACCCTAATTAATAAACTAGGTAAGTTGCTCCTATTTCTAGCTAATATCCTAAATGCCTTCCTCCCTAGCGTCCTAAATAAAGAGATACTTAAGGTATTTTAGGGTACTTTTATAACGGAACCTTGTAGTAGTAACTACGATAGGTTCTGTTAATAGGCTAGGTGTATAGGAAATATAAAGATAATAGTTAACAACGTAATAATAACTAGTAGAGTGGTTGCCTAATAGATTAACTCTAATTGTATTCTGAGAATTACTACGAGGAAGGAACTATCTAGGTAGGGACTAAGGGTCCTTAAATATACAACCGTACTCCTAAGAAAGTTATTACTCTATCTACTCTATCTACTCTGTTTACTTTATTATAGATCTTATAGATTATATAGATTATATAGATTATATTATATGACTTTATTTACTATTCCTCGTTATATAGTTCTATGGGTTCTATCCTAGACCGTGCTTATATTAACTAACTAGCTTTTTCCAACTCTTCCCTAAGTAGTTATAGTATTATACTTAAAGCGTTTATAACATTATTTCCTTCCTTTTTATCTTTGTTCTTAAAGATACCTAGCATCTCTAAGTTGTTTATTAGAGGTGTAATATTTATCTAATTAATTTAGTTAATATTATTACTTATAATACCTAAAGTACCTTTTTTTTCTTCAACTCTTTATTATACGCGTATAGTTTCTTCTATACTATTGCTTAGTGAAGTAATACTATCTCTATATTCTTGTTGCGTAAAAAAGGGGTTAGTCTGTATTACGTTGGTAAGTCCTTTATTTTAATAACCCTCTTCCTATATAGAGTGCACTAAAGTAAACGTTTAATTGTTTTGCGATGTTTACTTAATTTCTAACGCTAAGTGTGCGCGTTTTATAACTCTTAATAGTCTCTAAGTTCCCTAAGTAATTTATTATAGGGTCTTATATTTAATCTGCCGCTGCAAAGCTTAATAATAAACTATTTATTACCTTAGTGGAACTTTGTTATTTACGTGACGCTAAGAAAGAGGCTGCTAATGCTTAATAATAGGCTCTTAACTCTTATCTTACTGCGTTTACTTAGTTAATTTATCTTAAGAAAGTTCGCAAAAAGGTTTGTTTTAAAGAGTGGAAACTTATAAAATAAGGTTTGTAGGAACTTAGCGATAAAAAAACGGATTCTCTTTTAATAGAGAAGGAAATAACTCTAAGTAGTTTAGCAGTCGCTCTTCCTAGGTCCCCCTTAGGTAACTTATTTTTTAGTAATTTCCCTTTATTAATGTTGCCTAACCTTTTCTCTTTTAATACTCCTATACCTTTCCTATAGCGTTCTTTAGGTTCTCTAGTAGTTTTTAGGTAGTCTTATTATAGCCTATCTACTTTACTTTATACTATACTTTATTATCTATATCCTTATAACTAATAATCTTTAAAACTTACTATTTATCTTCCTTTTATTTTCTATATATATCTGCCTTATAAACTAGTGGCTTAATATTCCCGTATGCTAGCTCTAGTTGTTAGCGACTCAGTCAATCAAGGCATGAGCACGACAAGAGAGACGCGCAAGCCTGTATAATTGGTAGTCTATAAACAAGGATCTAAAGCTAAAGAAAGGAAAGGAGAAGAAGAGCAGCGCCGGTCGAAGTAGGGTTCTTTTATGCGGTCCTCTAGTCACGTGACCTTAAAGTTCTGCCAAGTTCTACCAGTCAAGTTCTGCCAAGTTCTGCCAGTGCCGTAATATTACCCCCCCCTCCGCAAAAGCCTGCCCTTAGGCTTTATATATCCGTATTATGCCTATAGGGCGTTCCTATCTTTATACTCTTCCGGTAGCTTATTATCTTTATTATGCCAGCATTCCATCTATTCGTCTAGGTACTTTAGCGGTCCCAGTTTATTAGGGTAACGGCTATAGAATTTTTAAAGCTTATGGGGACTGCTAATAAAGTTCTATATAGGGTATTAGGTAGGATCTAGGTTATAGCCTTTCTAACTAACGCGGTACTTTAGCGTTTTCCTTACTAGCTTATAGGCTAGTATCTCTTCAATTTCCCATTCATTATCGCCACTGACTTAAATTAGTAGGGGGGGTTCGTTCTTTTATCCAGGTAATAGGTCGTTTACAGCCTTCCGTAGCTTATCTAGTAAGAAAATAGGGTAAACCTTAATTGAATCTAGGAGCTCTACTTTGTATAAATTACCTATTTTCTTAAGGACCTTATATGGTCCTGCTATCTAATAATTAAGCTTACGGCTAGGCCGTTCCGTCTTCTAGTTCTTTATTATAACCTAAACCATATCACCTACGGTAAAGTCGGGCTCGCGCCTATGCTTGTTTGCCTGCTGTTTTATTAATTTCTAGGCCTTTTCTAGGTTTATACGGGCTACCGTCTAGGCTTCCTCTAAGCTCTTGGCGTACTACTAGGCTTCCTTATAAGACAGTTTCTCGCGTACGGTCTGTGGTCCTTCTAGCCTATCCCAGTTAAAGCTTGTTTGGGGTAGATACCCTATTTCTAGTTAGATAGGTGCAAATCCCGTAGAGTTGTAGGGTAGGGTCGCCTGGGCGTAGTCCATTAGAGGTAGCAGTTTGCCCCAGTTATCTTAGAAGTAGTTAACGAAGGGCCGGAGTCTCTAGTCTAAGTATTGATTTATAATCTCCGTCTAACTATTTATCTGGGGGTGGTACGCCGTAGAAAGCTTTAGCCTAATTCCTAAAATCCGGGTAAACTCGTTCCAGAAAGCCGATATAAACTACGGTCCGCGGTCCAATACAATAGTGTCTGGTAGTCCGTAAATTTGGTAGATATAATGGATATATAGTTAGGCCGCCTCTTTAGCGTTAATATTTTTATAATAGGGGATTAAGAACAGGCGCTTGCTAAAGCGGTTAACTAGGATTATAACTATATCATATCCGTCGCGGTCTATAGGCAGCTTGTGAAAGTCTATAGAGATATACTACTAGGGGCGTTCTGGTATCGGGAGTGGCTTTAATAGTCCTAGGGTCTTATCTCACGGAATTATAAACCTACGGCAGTCGTTATAGTTCCGTATATAGCGGTTAATATCTATAACCATTCCGGGCCAGTAATATTAGTTACTAATAATTTTGCGGGTCTTATTCTTTCTAGGGTAGGCCGTAGAAACCTAGGTATGTGCTTCGGTAATAAGCCGAGTCCGTAAGTTCTATTTCTTTACTACTACTAGCCGTTCCTAATGCTTAAGTAATCCGTTTTCAAGGGACTATAGGCTAGTAACGTTCTTTGCCTTTTCACGGTACTCCTATAGAGAAGGGGCCGTACGGTTTATCTGCAGCAATTTATCGATTAAGTTAAGTCCTAAAGGGTTAATAGGATATATCTTAGCGCCTAAGGAGTCTGTACCCAGTTCTACCTATATTTGGGAGTTAAGGTGCTCTAGTTGTAGTAGTGTCTAAATCCGTAATAAGATCTTCGCAGCCGTCTAGTTACCTAGGTCTTGTTCGCGCCTTATAAAAGCATCCGCATAATTTATAGCGCCTAGTCTATATATAATTAAGAAGTAAAACTAAGATAGGATATCCGCCTAGCGTGCCTACCGGGCCGTAAGGGCCTTAGTTATTATGAAGTATTCTAGGGCCTTATAATCTAAAACTACCTTAATAGACTTAGGGGTCCCTTCTAGCTATACACGCCAGTGCTAGAAGCTAGAGATAATAGCCAGCATTTCTTTATTATAGATGTGGTAGTTTAGTTCGGCATCTATTATAGTCTTTAAATAGTATATAATAGGGTGCTATTCTCCATCCGGTTACTTCTGGGAAAAAATACTAGCTATTGCGCTGTCTAAGGTATTAGTTTCTAACATCGAGGGCTATTCTAGGTCAAAATGGGCAAGTAGGGGAGCCGATACCAGTCGTTTTTTAAGCTTAGTAAAGGCCTGCATATATATAGCGTTAAAGTAAAAGGGCTGGTCTTTCCTAGTAAGGCGGTTAAGAGGCTAAGCGATCCTGCTGTAATTCTTAATAAAGCGTCGGTAGAAGTTACAGAAACCTAAAAATAATTATACCCCTTTTACGGTCCGTAGGGGTGTCCACTGGTTAATTGCGGCCGTTTTTTCTGGGTCGGCCTTAATTCCATCTATACTAATAATAAAACCTAAGTACTTTATACGCTTAACACTAAATTCTAACTTCTTAATATTGGCCTAGAGGCTAGCTTCCTAGAGCCGTTATAGGACTTTATAGATATACTCCTAATGCTCTAATTTATTCTTAGAGTAGATTATAATATTATCTAGGTAGGCTGTGCAGAAGTTATCAAGGTAGTTAAATAGTATGTTATTTATATACCGCTAATATATAGCCAGTCCGTTAGTCAGCCTAAAAGGAAGTACTTTGCATTTATATATTCCGTAACAGGTCTAAAATATAGTAAGATCCTTTAATCCAGGGTCCATTCTAATCCGGTAAAAAGCCTAATAGATATCGAGCTTTATAAAGATCTTAGCTCTACTTATTTAGGCTAGAGTCTTATTAAGTAAGGGTAGTGGATAGCGGTCCTTGTGGGTTATATTATTAAGTTTGCGGTAGTCGATATAGAAACAAAGTCCTCCATTTAGCTTCTTGGCAAAGAGAATAGGTGAGTTAAAAGGGGCTTAGCTAGGCTCAATAAAGCCCTTATCTAGGTTATTAATAAGGTACTGCTTTGTAGCCTATAATTCGGCAGTAGACTGCTAACAGAGGGGGCTATAGCTAAGGGTGTCCTCCTTATCTGGCTCGATCTCAATCTTATGGTTATATAGTTGGTAAGGCGGAAGTATATTAGATGCTGCCTTAGAGAATACATCCTTAAATTTCTGGTGTTAATAAGGTAGTTTCTATTCGACCAGCTCCTTATCCATAAGCTCGCTTTCCTGTCCGCTAAGCTCACTTTCCTTTTCCTTAATTATTTAATTAATTTTATATAAGCTGGTAGTAAAGGCAACGGTATTAGGTTGGACCAAGTTCTGGTAGAATCCTACGGCGCTAATGCAGCAGATATTAACTGGGGGAAGGTCCGTAGGTTTCTTTACGGACTTTTATTAGGCCGTATTTTACGGTATAGAGTTTATAATCTTCCTTAGCTTATGTTCCATTTTCCATAAGTTATTCTTTTAATCTATTGGTTTAGTATATCGTCTAATGTTCCTAGCTATCCTTTATGGCTTTATAGGGCCTAAGTTCTCCTTAGGGAACTTAGGTAGATTACTACTAACTTCCTAGGTCTCTTGTGCGGGTGGCGTAGTATAGGTAACCTAGGGGCGGTGTAGTATACGGATCCTTTGCGGATTAAGCTATATATCCTTCTTAAAAGCCTAGTCCCTATATATTGCATCGGCCTAGTAAACGGGGTTTATCTACGGCCGTATAAGGTTTTCTATTATAATACTGATTTCTCTTATAAAGGAAGGCGTTGGGGGCATGGTTTTGGGCTAGAGAAGCTGTCTATTCTGTACGTTAAGCTGTAAGCCTAAATAGGCTAGCTATTTTCTTCCTAAGATCATATTATGGCTTCTAAGGTCCGTAATTAGGAAGGGGACGTTATACTGCCTTCGTCCGTTAACGCGGAGGTAGATCCATAAGATAGTTATAATAGGTGGCCCTATCCGTCCGTTATACCCGTAAATAGGAATAGGTTTAGGCAGTTCTTTAAGGGGTATATTTAGAAATTCAGCCAGCTTTACAGCATACTGGGTGTCTATTAAGGTAAAGGTATTTACTCTAGAGTTAGCTAAAGTAGAGGTTAAAACTTAATATCTATTACAGAATAAAGTACAAGGGATAGTGCAGCTTCTTCTACTAACTAGCCAACCCAGATCAATATATAATATATTAATTCCTTTTAACCCTAGAGAGGAGCCTTCCTCTAGGGTTTCTCTTTTTCCGACTCTGTACTATCCTCCTAAATTAACAGGACCTCATTTATCTTCGCCGCTGTTAGGCAGTTCCTTATAAAGTGGTCTTTTTAGCCGTATAAAAAGCAAGCTCCTTAATTGCTAAGGGCTTATCTATAGGGGTTACTGTAAGTAGGCCGAGTATATACCGGGCCCGCGGCAGGACTAGCTGCACGACTAGCTGCTAGGTTAATAGTAGGCTAAACGGTTGGTGCCGCGGGAGTTACGGCCCGTGTAGGGGTACTATTGGCTATTCTTATAGTGCTTATGGTCTGGTTTAAAGAGTTCCTAGCTTTATACCGCTTAGTACGTGCCTTAATTCGACGGAGGCCTTAGTTAATGGCCAGATAGTAGTCCGTAAGTACCTTTAGCGTCTATATAGTAGTAAAAACTGGCAGTACAGCGCGCTGTAGGTCTAGGGTAAGTTTGTTAAAGAGGTCTAGCAGTAGGTCTTTATAGGGAATTTAGGCTTAGCCAGCTAGGTACAGAAAGCGGGTCTAAAAGGTTAAAAAGGTCTCCGTTGTTTTTATGTTTAGGCTTTTATAATTAAGGCGGGCGTTTTATATCTTAAAGGGGTCCTTATAAACGGAAGATAAGTGGTTAATTATTTCTTCTTTAGAGATAAAGGGGTCTGTGGAGTCTGCGGCGTATCGCGGACGTAAATGCGTCTGTGCGTCCCTGCCGGTACGGCCGAAGATATAGGCCATTTTAGCTTAAGTAGTGGGGAAGTGGTCCGCATTAACTTTGAGCTTATCTTACAGTTAAAGCTTCTAATTATTAAATATAGGGTCGGTTCCGTCTATAAGCAATAGGGGGTCCGCGACCTTCGCAGATCGTGATAATACGGTACTTTAGGCTAGGGCCTTAAGGACCGTAGCAAGTCTGTCCAATAGGTTATCGCTAGAGGTAGGGGTGTCCCTAGTTTCCAGCAGTTCTTATAGCCGTTTAATTTTAGCATTAGCTGCCGCAAGTTCCGCCTAGGGGGTTAAGACAGTTATTGTTTCTTTATCTAAGGTATTTAAGGGTCCTGTAGCTGCTTTACTGGCTGCTATATTTCTTGGTATAGTGGTATAGGTGTTAGGTAATTCCGGGTAATTTCTTTAGGGGTTCTAGTCTATGCGCGTCCGGTTCTTAGGGTTCTTTTTATATTCCTTTTATATTCTAGGGGTTCTATCCTGTCCTTATGGTCCTAGTAATGTCCTTAGGGTCCTGTTTTATATCCTTGTCCTTTTTATAGCCTTGTAGATATATTTAAGTTCCTTCTTAGGAAGAAAGGGTAAGATGAGCTTTAGATAATGTTAGCGACTTAGTTAATTAAGGCACGAGCACGATAAGAGAGACGCGTAAGCCTATACAATTGGTAGTCTATAAACAAGGATCTAAAGCTAGAGAAAGGAAAGGAGAAGAAGAGCAGCGCCGGTTGAAGTAGGGTTCTTTTATACGGTCCTCTAGTCATATAACCTCAAAGTTCTACCAAGTTCTGCCAGTCAAGTTCTGCCAAGTTCTACCAGTGCCGTAACACTAGTATTACAATATACTATATAGGGTAAATCTTTATTTTAGCTAGTAGATTTAACTTAAATATAACTAATAAAATTTTCTATATAATTTTAAAAGGTCCTAGTTTAACGTGGTTTAACTTCTTACTTAGTTATTAACTCTTAAAATTTTTGTGTAGTAGCTATACTTTATCTTCCTCCTTAAGATCTAGTCCCTTAGATCTCTTAGCATTATAATACTTTTTTATTCTTTACTATATTACCTTAGCTGTTTCTATAAGGTCTATATAAAGATTTATTAAACTCTTTATTCTTTATTTAGCTATGCTATTTATCTTCTTTACTTAATATAGCGATAATAAGGTCCTTAGCTTATATCTATAATTCGCCTTAAATAGTAACGTGCCTATTTCTTCTTATGGTGTTATATTATATATAAACTATATAACTGGTAATAGCAATACCTAATTATTCTATATATGATTAATATAATGCCTTAGATACTATTCTAGTATCTAATTTAATCTCTCCGTTTAACCGTCTGTCTGTGGATAATATATAGTAAAAGTTACTATTTAAACTCCTTACTTTACTAAAAATACTTCCTAAAATACTACTATAAATCTTAGATCTCTGTCCGATATAATCTTGCTTAGTACTCCGTGTCTTATAAATACTTCTTTAATATAGATTCTAGTAATATCTTCCGCTAATATTTCTTCTAAATATACTATAAAGTATTCCTACTTTATAAGCTTATTTATTATTACTAAGATCGCGTTATAATCTTATCCGGTGATAGGATCTTTTAACCTTAGTAACTTAATAATAAAGTCTTATAATATAACCTCCTATGGTCTCTTTGGTATTTTAATAGGTTATAGCTCTCTATATAGCTTATACCTCGTTAGTTTATTTCTTTAGTAATCTAGATATTCTTTTATAACTTACTTAGCTAGTCCCTAGATTCTATTAATAATATACTCCTCTTAAAGTCTTAATACTAAGCCTATAGCTCTATTATATCCTTAAGTTAGTCCTTATAAAATAACTTAATAAACTCTTTTATAATAGATCTTAGTACGTATATTACTTCTTAATTTTTATACTGCTCTAAGTCTGGATCTTCTATTTATGCGTCTAGGATCTTTTATATTTAATTACTCTCTAGTAATTTATAGATCTTCTCTTCTTATATTACTGTAATCTTTAGATAATTATACCTAATTAATCTATCTGTATCCCTTCGCAATAAAGCCCCTAATGGCTTTTTATTATTTTGTAGTTTAGCCTTTTTACTTAGAGTATCTGCTTATATATTCTCCGTACCTTTAGTATACTAAATCTTAAAATGGTATTCTGTAAGCATCTCTGCCTATTTAACCTATCTATAATTAAGTTCTTTTGTTATTAGGAACCCTATTAGGTTCTTATAATCCGTCTTAACTATAAATAGTTTCTTTATACCTTATAAAAATAATCTCTATTCCCTTAGTGCTATAACTATACCTAATAACTCCTTATTATAGATGTTATAGTTTAGTTCCAGTAGTATTATCTTCTAACTATAGTATGCCACTAGGTGCTATTTATCTTTATATTTTTATAGAAAGCACGCTCCTAGTATATAGTCTAATGTATCCGTTTTAACTACTATCTCTAACTATAGCTAATAGATTTTAAGAACTGGCTTTTAGGTAAATAACTATTTAACTTTCTTAAATAGTTCCTTTTATTCCTCTCCCTATGCCTATAATTCTTCCTTTTTTATTAATCTTGTAAATGGCTTAATATTCTTTAACTATTAAGCTATAAACCTTCTATAGTAATTGTAGAACCCTAGAAATAACCTTAACTATATTATATTTTTTGGTTCTTGCTAATTTACTATAGCCTTAATCTTCTTTAGATCTATACTAAGTTGGCCTAGTTTAATAATAAATCTAATAAAATCTATCTTCTTAGTAAAGAATTTATATTTTTTAATTGCTACTAGCATCTATTCTTCTTATAGTCTCTTTAAAACCTATTTAATATATTCTCTATATTCTTCCTTATTTATTGTCGGGAATAAGGCAAGCGGTCGTCACGTGTCGTCACGTGTCGCCGCGGCACTAGCGTGGCGAGGAACCTTAGGTTCCTTACCCACCCCCTAATTCTTAACAACAAGCTTTATTAACCAACATCACTATAACCCTACTCGAGTAGTCGTTATTAGTAAGTTACCCTATATAACCAATACTAATTAATGGTTGAATACATAGTTAACTATAGAGCAGCTAGGTTTTTAAATAGAAGAGATAGTCTTATATAGGGGTGCCATATACGCTTATATGGAATGGATCCCGGTAATACTATACTACCTTAAACTTACGGAAAACTAGTAATAGAAGTGTTACTAAGTACTAAGAGATACTAAGTTGCGTCTATTATATAGAATAATCATATTTACGAAGATTTAGTTAAGTACTTTAGGTTAAAAGTATTACTAAACCTAAGGTCCTAAGTTAACGTCCAAAACGCGTTAAATAATATCTTAAATTACCTACCTTTAGATAGTAAACCTACGAGATCCTATAAAACCAAAAATCCTGCCTACCTTTAACGTATAATACCTCGTTAATTCTACCTACTATAGCGTTAACCTATCCAAAGAAGTATAAGAAAGATATTAACCCGGAGATATAGGATAGAGCTATAACTAACTTTATAACCGCTAAGCAATAGGACCTAAATGGATTTTTAATATACTATATAGAATACTATAAAGATAGCGAATATAATAATACCGCGCTATAGTATTATATAAAGGAGAACTTTATTAGATAGATAAAGGAAACATAGGTTCCTATAAATAAAGATATTATATAGGACTTCCGTAACTTCCTTTGGGAGTATAGAGTATTTGTCCCTATAGATAGGGGTAGTATTAGGGATAATATTTAGGAACACGTTATTAATATAAAGGAAGAGCATAAATAGACTTTATAAGAGATTAAGCACTAACTACGTACTATAAAGAAGCTTAAATTACAATGGAACCTAAGTAATATACTACTAGAGACGCGTTCTAACTCTATTACTCTAGGCACAAGTTCTAACATTCTATATCTATTGCCTTTACCTTTATCTTTAACTCCCCTATATTAACTAGCTTAACCTATAGCCTTAATTAATAACCCCTAATAAGCGTAAGATCCCCTTACTTCGCGGTCTAATAACCTTTAAACTCCGCTGACTAGATCTATGTTACTATTACAGCCTATAATATAATACAGCTAAATACTAATTAGAGGCACCTTAAAAATGCTTATAGAGCTTATAAAGCTCTATTTAGAATAGGAGAAGAAGTTTAGCAAAGAACTATATAATATCCTTAATTTAAAGTTACGTATCTTCTATAATTATTACTAAAAGGTTAAACTAGAACCCAATTAATACTATATTACTTATTTAGTTATGCTTAAGGGCTAAGCTAGTACCTTCTATTATAATCGTTTAGTAGGAAAAGGATATAATTTTAACTAAATAATATATAAAGTAAGATGCCATTTTAAAATAAAGGAGAATAAGTAGTAGTATATATTAGAGTAGAGAGAGACTACCTTTTTAAAAATTATTGCTATAAACCTAGGTGCCTCTTAACTTAATTATCTTTAAAAGCTCTTTAATTAACTCTAGATAATTTAGTATAGTTTATCCGAATTATATTAAGAGGACTTTAGCCTACGCGATTAAGTTATTAGCGTATACTAAGGTATTAAAGAATATAACCTTACTCTCTCTAACCCTATAAGTACTTATAAAGGAGTATATACTTAATTAAGATCCTCTATTAGCACCGCCCTACGCTCTTAAGAAGTATAGTAATTTAACGCCTAACTCTAACCTACTTTAATTAACCCGGTTAACTAATATAATTATAACTAGACTAATTAAATATATAGTAGTTGTAGCAGGGGATACGGTAGAGGGTATAATTAATATTAACTATAAAGTAATTATAGAGGTCCTTATAGAGGTTTATTTCATAATAATTAGTAGAAGAAATGCTACGTTTATAAGAAGCTAAATTGCTAGTTAACTAGACACCCCCTTAATAAATAAAAGGAGGTATATAATAAGTTTCGCCAGAGTATATAAAACGTTGGAAACTAAGAAGTTACTATAGCCTACTTTTAAAGCTTTTTGGTTTAATATAAAGGTAAAGAAAATCTTAAGGGTAAGATTAATAAGGCTAAATAGCTCCTTATAGATATAGAAATTAAGGACTACTTTCCTAACTAATACTTTACTAAGTATAGTAAGGTAAATAGTATATAAACCGTTGCTATCCTTAATAACTAATCTACGCTCCATTCTATTATAAGGTTAGATATCTTTAATAAGCTAAAGGAAAGTTTTACGTTCTCTTTTAACAATAGATACTCGGCGAACGTCTTTTATAGTATTATGCTAGATATTAAAGCCGTAAAAGTATCTATAGTAGGAAAACCTTAAGTCCGAGCTCTTTAGCAGCTTAATAGTTCTATTTAGATTAACTAATTAACGGCAGGCTAATATATAATTCGCTTTAATAAGGGTACTATAATCTTTTTTAGCATAATTAAGGTCCAAACCCTATTAGGATATATTACTTTCTATATTATTCCCGCGAATACCCCATTCCTATTTTACATCTAAAATATAGATAAATTAGGCGTTAAGCTTAACAACCTTAAGAATATACTTATTTAGGGAGATAATTGGGTGCCCGTTATACGCAAGTAGGGTTACCCTTAGTTACTCCTTTAATAGCTAGAAAGGAGCGTTGCTTAGAGTTACTTAACTAAGTTAGAGCTACGTTAACTACATTATTATTTTAGCCACCTATCCATTTACTAACTACTTAAGGTTCTTTAATAAGTAGGTTATAAAGTTAAGGTTAAGGCGATTAAACATCTTATAAAGTACTACTATTACTACCAAATAAACTAAAAGTCCCCCGGCCGATTTAAGTTTACCCTTAAAGATAACTATAACTTTAACTTCTATATTATTATAGATGTTATATATCTTAGCGGCAAGCCAGTACTCTAAGTTATTAACTTTTTAACCTCCTTTTAAGCCATACGCTTTTTAAAAAATATATTAGCTAGGAACGCATAGGATATTCTTTAATTATACTGGATTAATATCTACCTAGGACCCCCTAATTAAATCATTTATAATATAGAAAAGAACTTCTTATCTATGGAGTTTTAATAATAGGCAAAGGCAATAATAATTAAGGTTAAGGAAGTCCCTATTAAGGCATATAATAGTGTCGGAAAGGTAGAATAATACTATACGCTATTACGCCGTATATATAAGATTATTTCTTTAGAACTAAAGGGTGCTAGTAAAGAGCTTATCCTATAAATAGCTGTTAAGGCTATTAATAATACCGCTAGCCTAGATAGGCTTATACCTACATTACTAGTCTTTAGCGCCTACCCTTAAATAACTAATAATTCTCCACTATCTCCCTCTATTATGTAATAAGCTAAGGCAATTCGTAAGATAATAAAGGAGGTATAATATCTCTACGCTACGCGCTAGGTTAACAACGCACTAGGAATAAGAAATGGCCTAAATACCTTAACTACACTTAATCTGCCACTCTAATCTAAGGTACGCGTATAGCGTAAAAAGGGAGGATAGTTAGGCCTACATAAACTTATTACAATTAATAGTTAGACTTATACTCTTTAGATGCCCCATAGACCTACTTAATTCCGTTTAACTATTATTAAGCCTTACTATAAAGATAATAGTTCTAAGCCTTTATAGAATACCCTAGAAGATACCCTAGGAGATACCCTAGAGAAGAACCACGATTAACGTGCTCTAGAAGGCGACTACGACCCTAATATAACTATAGTAGATATACCGCAACTATAACGCGATAGAGGTTGCCTAAAAGGATTATAAAACCACTAACACCTTATTAATTTTAAAGAGCAACTTATTACCGCTATTAAGAATAGAGTTAAGCTGTTAATAGCCTTTATAATAGCTAAAGAGAAGGCTAACTTTAAGCTCGCAAAACAGCTCTAAAAGGAAGGCCGTATTATAACTCTAAAAGCTCCTTTCTAAGCATCTAATAAGCAGGAGATTAACGGTCTTATTACAAGAGGAGTCTTTAAGTTTAAGAAGTATAACCCTACTAAGTTTAATAGAGTTTATATCTTTAAGTTAAGAATAGTTAATAAGATTAAGGGTAAAGCTACTAATACCCCATTTAAGAAGTTAAGGCTAGTTATTTAAGGTTATAATAACAACGGTAAGGAAGTAATTCTTACGCAATCCCTTATAATTTAACGAGCTAGTTAGTAAGTTATTATTACGCTAGCTCCCTCCTTAATAAAGAATAGAATAGCGGTTTATTTGTGAGATATTACCTAGGCCTATACCTAATTAGAGATACGCCTTTAGCGCTTAATACTAGCATACCTTCTAGAGTAAATTCGCCACTAATATCCCGAAGATACAATTATGGTTGTGCTTAAGCCACTATATAGAATTGCAGAGGTAGGAACTTATTAGTGGGCTACTTATAGCAAGCACTATAAAGAGAAGCTTTTAATAACTACTTCTATATTTAATCCCTGCTTCCTTATTATAGCTATAGAAACTCTATTTAGAATTATTAGCATATAAATAGATAATATAATTATCTTAGGAGACGACCAATTCTTAGCTCTTAAAGAAGATAAGCTAGTAAAGGCAAATCTTATAGTAAAGCTAAAGGAAAGACTTAATTTAATAATACTATTACTCTTTAATAGATGTATTATTTCCCTAAATAAGGATTCTATTACCCTACGCTAGAAAGGTTAAGGCAAGAAGATTAACGTTATTAACGTTAATTCTCTAAAGCAAGGATATATAGAGTAACGCGCTTATAAAGCTTATATAACTTCTATTTATTAACCTAAAGCTTTCTTTAATCTCTCTGTTGCCGCTTAACACTAAGAACTAACTAAGGAGGATATCCTTACCCTAAATAAGCGTCTTTTCTAGCAAAGAAGCTATCTTAATTAAGGATTACTCTATATACCTATTAACCTTCCTACCGCTAAGCTTTTTGTATTTATTAATAGATCGTTTATAAATAATAAAGATTTTAGCTCCTAGTTAGGATATAAGATTATTATCGCGAACAAATTTATAGGAGAGAATAACTTTACAATCTATAGTAATCTTATTTATTAGAGCTTAACTAAGAGCAAGCGCGTTACCTAAAGTATTTTAGCGTTAGAGATATATAGAATAGTTAGTGGAGTTAATATAGCAATTGCAATTAAAACTACCCTTAAGATAACTATAGATCGACTTAAACTTCCTATTATCCCTATAATTATATACACCGACTTATATTCCCTCTATAAGTATTTAATTAAGCTTAGTACCATAAAGGAGAAGCGCCTTATAATTAATATTATAGCACTTTAGCAGTCCTATAAGCGTTAAGAACTCTTTAAAATCTAATAAATTAATAGCTAAGATAACCTAGTAGATGTAATAATAAAGGCAAACCTAAATAAGGCACTAGAGATATTTATTAATATAAATACTCTATATATATAAGTTAAAGGTTAGGTTAAAAGGGAAATTTAAAGAAGTTAAGATCTTACAGAACTTTAACCGCCGGTTAAAGTTATCTAATTAGTTAAATTCTTGCTAAGAGCGCTACGCCTAATTAATTTAGGTAGCGGTGTAGAGTTCTACTAACGCTATTTATTAAGCTAGCTAATTAGGATTTTCTATCCCTGGGATAGAAAATCGCTATTAGCTTAGCTAAGAGCGGTAAGTGGAACTAATATCTTCGCATAAACCCGTACATCTACCTACACTACCCCTTCCCCTTTATTTCTTCTTCTTCTTTTCCTTAGCTTTGTATCTTTATATATTAGCAATCTATAAGTATATATAGATAGCAACTATAAAAGAAAAGTTGCTAGTGTTAGGAATAAGGCAAACGGTCGTCACGTGTCATTACATGTCGCCGCGGCACTAGCGTGGTAAGGAACCTTAGGTTCCTTACCCACCCCCTAATTCTTAACAACAAGCTTTATTAACCAACATCACTATAACCCTACTTAAGTAGTCGTTATTAGTGAGTCACCCTATGTGACCAATATTTATTCAGTAGATAATAATATTATTAAGGTATACTATAACAAATTTATCTAAGTGTTCTTTTAATATATTGTTAATATGCTTTTAAAACGTTACTAGTGCATTTATAAGCCTAAATTATATAACTAGTGGCTTATATAGTTCTTCCTTTAACTTAAAGGCTGCCTTCTATTTATTACCTTCCTTAATTTTAATCTAATAGTACGCCTATCTTAGATCTATCTTTATAAAGATTTACGCGTTGCTAATCCTATCTTAGATTTCGCTAATTAAGGGTAAAGAATACTTATCCTTTCTAGTAATGCTGTTTAACTGTCTATAGTTAATATACAGCCTTAGTTTACTATTTTTCTTTAGTATAATTAGTACTGAATATCCTGCTAATAACTGTAATAGTCTAATATATCCCTTTTATAGGTTTTCTTAGATAAACTCTTTTAATACTTTACCTTCTTCTTTAATAAGCTTATAGATTGGAAGGAACTTTGGACTTGTTCTTAGTTCTAATTCTATTTTATAGTTCTATACTATATATTCTAACAGCTTTTTACTTTCCAGTAACTATAGTTTCTTACTATACTTGTAGTATCTCTTTAGTATATAACCTAAGCCTTACTTAGTCTTTTTATATATCGCTCCGACCTAGTACTATACCAACTTAGCTTATTATTATATTTTGCGGCGTTAAGTATCCCTAATATTAACTTAATTAGTAATCTAATTAATCCTTAGATTATATTCCTATAACTAAGGCATCCCTAATACTACCTTATTTCTTCCTAATAGTAGGATATTAAAAGATATCTTAATTCGTCTTTCCTTAATGGTTATCTAAATAGGTCCTGTTTTAAGGTTAATAATGCCTCCTCTATAGGCTATTAGATCTCCTGAAATTATTACTAATAAGTAAGGACGTTCCTTTTATCTATGTGGTAACCCCATTCTTTTAACTACTGCTAGCAAGATATAGTTCCTTATTGCTCTACTATCTATTAATGCCTTAAACTATTAATCTTACTATTTAACTTGTAAATTTAGGTATTGTTCTTAAATTCCTTTAAGGGTCTAAGGCTCTACTACTAGCTCCCTTTAGTCCCGTAGGCCTCTACTTTTCTTAACTATTAGCTACTTAATCCTATCGCGCTTAGCTTATTCTTTAGCTAATGCCTAGTTTATTTCTTGTCTTTAATATGCTATAGATATATATTTTCTAGGCATTCCTACTACTATTATCCGTCTAAGCATTCTTCCGTAAGGAATTTTCCTAGTTAAAGTATTAAGTCTCCTTCCTTTTAAACCTCTACTGGATGCCATTTATATATATATTTAGTATTTCTATACTATTATTTATCTATTATCTAGTATATCCTTATAGGGTATTTCTAATTCTTTTCCTTTAGATTCTTATATATTTTATATATATTATCTATATATATTATCTATAATAGCGTATAGTGTGCTAGGTGCTTTAGGTTAACTCTTAGCTTATTTTTATTCTTAAGTTTAAACCTTTATTATACTAATCTAAACGTTATAACTTTATTTATAGGTACTAAGATGTATTTCTCGCTTCTCTAGTCCTTTAATTATTCCTTTAGATCCTTTAACGTTATAATTAAGGCTCCCTTAATGTAATTTATCGCTTTTTCCGTAATTAGGTGGTTTTAGATAACTTTTTCGTCTAACTATATATAGAAATCTTCCCACTTATTGTTATATCTTTGTCTATACCACTTTTAATATAGCTGCTAGAGTGTATACGGTTTGTCTATAAGGAAGTATCTTCTTATTACTATATTATAACAGCCTTTTATATATTATTCCTTAAACCTAGTTAAAATCTCTAGATCCTCTTTATTTTCTAGTTTAGTAAGCTACTTAGCTCTTAGTATGCCTGCTCTTAGCCTATTAGTAATTCTTTATATAGGTAATCTATCCTTTATACGACCTAATATACTAGATCCTATGTCTAGTTTCTTTTTTTACTATATAAGGATTCTTACCCTAAACTTATTTATGGTTTCTTGTTATTTACGTCTTATAATTAAATCCTTAAAGTTCTCTTGCTTCTTAATTGCTATATTAACTCTTTAATTTTTAGGTTAAATACTATGTTTGCCTAGTAAGTCTTCTAGGTTTATATATCTGTCTCCTAATTTAACTGCTATTTATACTATAGATTCTCTAATTTATAGTAAAATCTCTTGCTTCTTTCTTATGGGTGTCCTTATTTATACTCTAAATTCTTAACCCCTTAGATTCTTTAACCCTAAGCTTACTTCTTTCTTAAGCTACGCTCTAGCCTTAGTTTAACTAGGCTTTACTAGTATTCTTATCTTATCTTAAGAGTCCTAGATCTTACTTATCTTATCTTAAGAGTTTTATACCTTTAGGAAACTTTATCCTAAGCTTATTTATATATTGCTAAACTAAGCTATTACTCTATCCTATTGGTTTTTGTCTATTATAGGTCCTTAAGTATACCTTATTTTATCTTAAGAATCTTAGTTATNTCTTATCTNATCTTAAGAATTTTAAGCCTTTGGCCTTTTACCTTTATTAAGTGGTAAGCTAGCACTAGCAGTTGTCTACTTACTTAATTATCTCTAAATATTACTCCTTCCGTCTTATAAAGNNATANATGCTATATCTAANNGTNTTATAATACCCGTTACTAAACCTTGCTCTATAGCGGTCTTAGTCTCTACTTTTATTGCGTTATTAAGGTTTAGATACCCCTAGTTAGTTCCTTTACTATCCTTATTACTGTTAATTAATAAGTACTCTAACTTTATTATTATTACTAATCTTTATCCGTATATTGCTGTAATATTTTAATCTAGCTTATAGAGTTAATCTTATTCTTTATCTAACTCTTTAGTTCCTTTAAGTCTTTTTAACTCTAACTCTTATAGCTAATAGCTTATACCGTACTTAGCGTCTTTATAAATTTGGTATATATTATTATAATAAAACGTAAAACTTTTAATTAAACATTCTTTTGTTCCTTATAGTATACTATTATCCCTTTATATATCTATGTTATATACTACTAGTCTAGTTTTTTTTACTATATAATAACTCTAACCACTTTTATAGTCTCTAGCGAAATAACCCTATTTTTTATAATTTATATAAGCTCTATCTTTAAACCATTGCTTCTGTTATAGAGTCCGTTTAAATATCTTCTACTACTAAGATTCTTAGTTTAGCCTATACTTCCTAGTCCTATAATTACTTAATCCTTAACCTTTAGGTTTCTATAGTTTCTTACTCTATCTCTTATAGGCTTCTTTTATACTACTTAGGTCTATTAGCTTTACGCCATACTATAGTTTCTAACTTAGCTTTAGTTATTATATACTCTATACCTTATATAACTATAGAACTTTATCCTAACCTCTCTTAGTCTATTCCCTTTAGTAAATCCTATTATTAATCTTTATCGCTTAATCTATTAGTTCCCTTAGGGTATCCGTATTTTCTATTAGAATAATTATATCCTAGACTTTAGCCTTAAGTCCTTGCTTATACTATGCTATAAGCGCCTTATTATTCTACTTAACTTATATTGCTAGTGTTTAAAACTATATTATATACTTAATTGCTAAGGTTTGCTATATAATATCTTAGAGTTTTTTTTCTACTATAGTAGTTGTTGCCTCTAGGTCTTTAAATATTTATATAAGTTGTTCCACAAATCCGTCCTAACTTAAAAACATAAGCCGTACTTCTTAGTTTATAGTTATTATTCCGTTTACCTATATTTTTATAAGGTAAGGCTTAAACCATTTAAGTGCCCTTTTTGTTAAGAATAGTCCTATATACGCTATTTGATCTATAGGTATTACTAGCTTTACTCCCTCCTATACTACCTTAAAGTGTATTTATATAAGGAATCCTTTAAGCTTTAATCTCTTTCCTAAGAATCTTTTAATTAATAGTAACTTAACCTTTACTACGCTTATCCCGTTAATCTTATTTTTAAATACTATATTGTTTTCTGTTAACTAGTTAATTATTTCCTATAATTGTCCTACCGTTATAGGTTGTTGCGAGTCAGTGTCCGCTATATTAGTATTACCCCCTAACCTTAAAGTAGTTGCCGCCGTTAATGGCGTTGTGGTGGCTGCTTTTAGTGGAATATTATTTAACTTCCTATATTTAATACTGTAACTAGGTAGTAATTGTATAACGGAACCTTATAGTAGTAACTATAATGGGTTCTATTAATAAGCTAGGTGTATAGGAAATATAAAAATAGTAGTTAATAACGTAATAATAACTGGTAGAGTGGTTGCCTAACAGATTAACTTTAATTATATTCTAAGAATTACTATAAGGAAGGAACATCGGGAAAATATTCGCAGGATGAGATTTAAGTAGACTTTGGTTTTCGCGTTTCGCGTAATTGACATGCAATTTAACCAACTTGACACGCAATTGACTAACTTAACACGCAGTTAACCTACTTAATATACAATTTAACTAACTCAACACGTAGTTAACCTACTTAATATGCAATTTAACTAACTTAATACGCAGTTAACCTACTTAACATATAATTTAACTAACTTAATACATAGTTAATCTACTTAATATGCAGTTAACCTACTTAATAACTTTAAAAGCTAACTGTATATCCTTTAATACGCAGTTAACCTACATAACAACTTTAAAAGCTAACTGTATATTTCTTAACGTGCGATTAAGGTAAAGTTATATACTATATATTTAACTATTATATATAATCTTATACAATCTTATACAATCTCATACAATCTTATAGTCTTATTACTTGGAGGCTCTACACGAGGCTCTACACAAAGCTCTACGTACAGAGGCTCTATACGAAGCTCTACGCATAAAGGCTCTACACAAAGCTCTACACGAAGCTCTGCGTATAGAGGCTCTGCACAAAGCTCTGCGCATAGAGGCTCTGCATAAAGCTCTGCACGAAGCTTTACATAAGGCTCTACACGAGGCTCTACACGAAGCTCTGCGTATAGAGGCTCTGCACGAAGCTCTGCACGAAGCTCTGCACGAGGCTCTGCGCGAAGCTCTGCATAAAGCTCTGCACGAGGCTCTGCGCGAGGGTCTACGCGAGGGTCTGCGCGAAGCTCTGCGTACAAAGGCTCTGCACGAGGCTCTGCGAGAAGCTCTGCGTACAGAGGCTCTGCACGAGGCTCTGCGCAAAGCTCTGCGTATAGAGGCTCTACACGAAGCTCTACATCGGGTCCCCGCTATATTCCTAATAGCCTCTACACGTGCCTCTACCCTATATAGCCACCTTATTTTTTACCCTTCCTTCCTTCTTTATATCCTCCCTACCTAGGGAGGCACTAGAACGGCAGCCAGTAGAGGACCGTTGCTAGAACTAGACGACCGTCGCTAAAACTAGATAACCATTACCAGAACCAGACAACTATCGCCAGCCAGACAACCGTCGCTAGAACTAGATAACCGTTGCCAAAGCTAGACAATCATCGCCAGAACCAGACGACCGTCGCTAGCCAGACGACTATTACCAGAACCAGACAACTATCGCTAGCCAGACGACCGTTACTAGAACTAGACAACTGTCGCCAGAACTAGACGACCGTTACTAGCCAGATAACCGTTACTAGAACCAGACGACCGTCGCCAGAACCAGACAACCGTTACTAGCCAGACGACTATTACCAGAACCAGACGACCGTTGCCAGAGCCAGACGACCGTCGCTAGAACCAGACGACTGTCACTAGAACTAGACGACCGTCGCCAGAACCAGACGACGACTGTCGCCAGAACCAGACGACTGTCGCCAGAACCAGACGACCGTTACCAGAACCAGACAACCATTGCCAGAGCCAGACGACCGTCGCCAGAACCAGACGACCGTTGCCAGAGCCAGACGACCGTCGCCAGAACCAGACGACCGTCGCCAGCCAGACGACCGTTACCAGAACCAGACGACCGTCGCCAGAACCAGACGACCGTCGCTAGCCAGACGACCGTTACTAGAACCAGACAACCGTTGCCAAAGCCAGACGACCGTCGCTAGAACCAGACGACTGTCACCAGAACCAGACGACCGTCGCTAGGAACCAGACGACTGTCGCTAGAACCAGACGACCGTTACCAGAACCAGACGACCGTTGCCAGAGCTAGACGACCGTCGCCAGAACCAGACGACCGTTGCCAGAGCTAGACGACCGTCGCCAGAACCAGACGACCGTTGCCAGAGCCAGACGACCGTCGCCAAACTAGACGACCGTCGCCAGCTAGACGACCGTTACTAGAACCAGACGACCGTTGCCAGAGCCAGACGATCGTCGCCAGAACCAGACGACCGTCGCTGACGATGGTTCTGGAAGAGTCCTCCACGTTCGTTGCCTGCTTACATAAGCAGATTCCCTTTGGTTCCTTTTTGGACGACGTCCGTAAGCAACCACTTATGACTCCGTAGGTATAGGCCTATATAAAGGCCTATATTCGTCGTAGATAGATTCATATTCATTCTTTATCCTCAGATCCAGTTCATCAGTCGCCAGCCAGACGACCGTTACCAGAACTAGACGACCGTTGCCAGAGCCAGACGATCATCGCCAGAACCAGACAACCGTCGCTAGCTAGACGACCGTTACCAGAACTAGACGACCGTCGCCAGAATCAGATAACTGTCGCCAGAACTAGATGACCGTCGCCAGCTAGACGACCGTTACTAGAACTAGACGACCGTCGCCAAAACCAGATAACCGTTACCAGAACTAGACGACCGTTGCCAGAGCTAGACAACTATCGCCAGAACTAGACAACCGTCGCTAGAACCAAACAACCGTCGCCAGAGCTAGACGATAACAACTAGCCAGCTAACACTATAAACGATTTAATCGATTAATTAAATTAAGGTAATATAAACAGGTAGGTATAAATAGGTAAATACTAACGGGTAGGTAGATATAGATAGGTAGGTAGATATAGACAGGTAAGCAGATATAGATAGGTAGGTAGATATAGATAGGTAAGTAAATATAGATAGGTAAGTAAATATAGATAGATAGGTAGATATTAACGGGTAAGCAGATATAGATAGGTAGGTAGATATAGATAAGTAGATATAAACAGGTAGGTAGATATAGATAGGTAAGTAGATATAAATAGGTAGGTAGATACTAACAGGTAGGTAAATATAGATAGGTAGGTAGATATAGATAGGTAGGTAAATGCAGATAGGTAAATATAGATAGGTAAGCGATGTAAATAGGTAGGCGATGCAGGCAGGTAGGTAAGTCAATAGGTAGATAGGTAGAAGAGAACCATCGCTNTATTATATTAAATTATCTAAAATAATAATATTTATTTTGCTAGCCTTATAAATAGCTTTAAAATAGCTTTTATTTATTTAAAATATATTATTAGTATAAAAGAGGTAAATATAATTATAGTTACCAAATACGTAGATTGCTAGCAGGTTGCGCGTAGGTTACGCGCAGGTTACGCGCAAGCTACGCGTAGGCTGCGTGTCAAAAAAACACAATATAGGCTAGTCGGTCGAGTTGCCAAATGCCCTCAACTGCGCGCCAATTGCGTCAACCACCAACCATTGAGGCCATTTAAAGGGTACCATATTTTGCCGATGAACTATCTAGGTAGGGACTAAGGGTCCTTAAATACACAACTATACTCCTAAGAAAGTCGTTGCTCTATCTACTCTATCTACTCTGTTTACTCTATTATAGATCTTGTAGATTATATAGATTATATAGATTATATCACGTAACTCTGCTTACTATTTCTCGTCATATAGTTCCACGGGTTCTATTCTAGACCGTGCTTATATTAACTAACTAGCTTCTTCCGACTCCTTTCTAAGTAGTTATAGCATTGTACTTAAAGCGTTTGTAACAACTTTCTTGCCTAATAACCTCTCTTGCCTCTGGATATACCAGCTCTGGTCTAAGCCTTAGAACAATATCCTTATTATTAACAGCGTCCTTTTTATAAGACCAAAAGAAGGGATAATAAAGGACTACCCGTCTATTAAAGTGACGTCAGGAAAACGGGAGGTGGCGCACGAAATTTGGTTTCGCTAAAAGTGATTTTGGGGCCTGGGGCCAGCTTTCCGCCATATTAGCTAACCCCTGTCAGATAATCTGTATTCTCTAATAGCGTAGACCGTGCACGAGTCACGTGCACGAGTCACGTGCATTGTAAACCTCTTCATCTTGGCCCGAGGGCCCTAGGTTTAAGATCAAATCAACCTCAAGACAAGATCATCAATCAATCAACCCATTTTCATTAATAAACAGCTTAATACGAGTTTCGTGACAGTTATAAGCCTAGTCCGCCGACTTAAGAAGCTATTTAGCTATTACTTAATCATTTAAAGAAATTCTACCTTATCGTTAGACTTTAACACCTTATCATTAAGGACGCAGACTCTAACAGAATCCTACCTTAATCGTCAAAGGACGATCCTTATATGAGATTCCACGAGATTCCACAAGACTTAACCCTATCGTTAAGGACGATCCTAATAACGAATTCCATCTTAATACCTATATGCCTATTAGCCAAAATAACTCCACCAACGTTGAGTTTGTCTACTATAATTATCCTTAATAAGCTAGAAGACTGGGAGCAATAGATCTGGCAACTATAAGCCCTTATAGATAAATGAATTTAGGCCCACGTTAGCCCTACTAAGGAAGCACCTTAATAAGGTCTACTATAAGAACTACCTTATCTAAAAGTTATAGATTTTAATAAGAATGCAACCTTATATATACAGCTCTCGACGAATTAATAGAAAGCGTATAAGAATAGTAGACGATACTACAACTAGGATATAAAGTATTTCCTAAGATAGGAAGATTATCTCTAACAGATCCGTACCTAGATTACGTCCATAATATTAATTCAGAAGAAGCTACTGCTCGACCCTTCCCTTATAGTTAAGGAATAGCTGACTTAGTTAAAAGAAAACACTAAGCCCTTAAGGAACTTTATAATAAGGAAGGTATAGCTATAATATATAGATTCGCTTAAGGGTTTTAAGCAGGCAAAAATTACCTAATGGCTTAACCGATGGGAGTATATAATAAAGATGGCTAAGAAGCACAATCTTCTATAGATAACTAATGGGATCTGGCTTATGGACCTTGAAAATGCAATACAAGCTATAAGCGAAACCTATTTTGTTATATACACTAAGTAGGCAAATAATACTAAAAAGGCTTACTTATTAGAATACCGTAAAGTAGCAATGGAGCTACAGGAAGCATTCGCAAACCTCTTAAAAGTCATACTATCCTTAACTACTAGAGGGAGTGCATTCAATATAGACTTCGCAGGAGAGTCTGAAGAGGATATCTCTATTACTGCTAAGGTCTAAAAGGAAAGAGGGAACAGCTTATCTTGCAGTCGAAAAAGGGCAGGGATAAATTTAACTAAAGAGACGTCTTTTAAGAAGTTAAAGAACCTAAAATACCTAGCATGCGATATAAGGGGACATACCCTTCCTAACTATTGGTATCTATTTAAGTACAAGAGGCCTAAAGGATTTAATACTAAGGGTACGCGAATAAAAAAGGTATATAAAAAGGTAGAGTATAACAAGGATCTAGCTGCCTAAGTGGAATGACTTAAGCTTAAGGAATTAAATATTAATAAAGCTTAATAACAATAGGATGAGAGTTAGGAGACAGTTAAGAAGATTAAAGGAGAAGCTAATATGATATTCCTAGAATCGTATTACATCAGTTAACTTCATCCACTAAAGCTATTAATTATTCTTAACTTAGGAACCACTCTCTATATCTTTAATAATCTCTCTTATTTCTATAACTTTAAGAAAGCTTTAAGACACGAATACGTTATTACTAGTAGCTTAGAAGTGCCTATACTAGGCTACGGCGATATTACTATTAAAGTTATAAAACCAGACAAGAGTAAAGGAATCCTACGTCTTAAGGACGTTACCTTTTATACGGACTTTAATACAAATCTAGTGTTATTCCGTTTACTTTAAAAATAAGGGTACTATTAGGATAATAAAGGAAACAATAATCTTCTTATTCGAAAGGATAATACAATCCTATATTAAATGGAAGAACATTATAGATAATAAACTATTAAATACGTCTAATTAGGAAGCTCGAAATCCATATTTAATATTAGCCGTTTAACGCGTTATTAACAGAAGCGGATATTATTAAGAGACGTTTATCTAGATTTAAAAGGTAATGCACGTCTATAGTATCTGCGTCTAGGTTATCTAGGACCTATAAGCCTTTACTATTTAGGTCTTAACGCCCTAGGAGTTAAGCTTTAAGGCCTAAAGACAACGGAATGTTAATACTGCAGTCTCGCTAAAATTAAGCATTAGGTCTTACGAAGGTTCTTAAAATAGAAAATTAATAAACCCTATCTTAACCTCTATATTAACTAGACTAACCTTAAGGAAGCGCACGCTAGTTTCGTACGAGTTATACTTATCTATAATACCTTCTTAGGAAGATCCTTCCCGTATTTTATAATAACGCATAGCGAGGAAAAGAAGACACTACAAGTACTTAAAGACTTTATTTAATGGATTCGTCTAAGGTATAACCTTAAAGTTAATACTATTAGATTAGACAACGAGCTAGGGAAAAGGAGAACCCTTAAATGGCTATAGACCTAAGGGATTATATTTAAGCCTTTGGCGCTATATACCTAAGCATAGAACGGTACCGCCGAACGCTTAGGGGGTGTAATTATTAAGAGAGCATGTGTAATAAGAATTGCTGCTAATCTACTACACGACCTATAGAAGGAGATAGTTAACTACGTAGTCTACCTTTAAGATTAAACGCCATGGGAAAGTAATGGTTGGAAATCGCTATATAAGAGGTTCTATACCTTCCTAGCCAATAGGAGATTAAAAAAGCCGCAACTGGCGCACCTAAAAGCCTACGGCTGTAGGGCGTACGTAATAACGTTGGATGCCTAGCTAAAGAAGAAAAGGCTAAGTAAGCTAGATCCGCAAGCCCATATCGGCTACCTTGTTAGCTATAACTTTACTAATATCTATAGGATCTAGATCCCATATAAAGGTATCGTTATCTCTACTAGGGACGTCATTTTTAACAAAAAGACGTTCTTTAATGGTAAGCGAACGGATATCTTAAAGGACCTACACGCTGAATTAGACACGCTGATTAAGAAGATTTAACTTCCTAATACCCTAACTAAGAATAAGGTTCTTCTGGAAGACAATAATAAAGTATTTAAACCGTTAATTTAAGAGGAAGATAATAACGTTGATAAGTTAGTGCAAACCTTTAATAAGTTAGCAGATCTTAAGCTTGTAAGAGCTCTCGAAGATATATATTATACACTACCTCTAACGGAAGAAGATGAAGAATCTCCATATGCCTTTTACGTTAAGTACCCTATAAGGTTAGATATATTAGATTAGGACATTATCTAATAAAAAGGAGACGGGTTTAACACTTAGGGGGTGTTTAATAACTCGGTTAAAGACTTATTTAAGGAAGCCTATAATAATAGGTTTAAAGACCTTATTACTAAAAGGATTACTTTAGCCTATTACGGCGCCTTTTTAGCAGGACGGAAGTTTAACCTTAATAGTCGACTTAATGATAGTAAGCTAAAATTAGGCAGAATATATAATGTTAGATTATATAGGAAGAACTTACCTCCGCTACCTTAGTTAATCTATAACCTTAATACGCATCCTCTTTAAGATTAGTTCTAAGAAGCTTAATAAGCCTATCTCTAATCTTATTATTAAATAAGGTCGTTTTAAAAAACAGATAAGAAGCATATAAAGGGATAGTAGGTCCTTAGCTTAATATAGGTGTTCGTCTATAAGACGGATAAGTATAGGTTTCTCCAGAAATGCAAGGCATACCTAGTAGTTTGCGGAAATTAATAGGCCCTAGGAGACTTACCTATAAGAGCTACTATATTAGCTAGTACGACCTTCCGAACCCTTATGGCAATTACCGCAAAATTTAACCTGGAGACGATATAGATAAATATAGTTAATGCGTTTATCTATTACGATCTTGACGAGGTTGTCTATATAAAGCTACCGCTAGGGTTTAATAAAGGAAAGATAGACAAAGTACTACGCTTAAGAAAGGCCCTTTACGGACTATAACGATCACCACTATTATAGCAGAAGAATCTCACGAGCTCGCTAATAGAATTGGGTTTTAAAGAGGTACCCTAGAAGCCGTGTGTTATACTAAAAGGTAAAATAGTCGTCTTCTTCTACGTCGACAATATTGTCTTTTACTACCGTAAGATAGACGAGAAGAACGCTTAAGAAGCGATCAAGGAGCTGAGTAAGGAATACTAGATAAGTACCCTTAGCGAGCTAAAATAGTTCCTAGGAATCTATATGCTATATAATCGTAGCCAGAGGCTCCTATAGCTATCCTAGGAAGCCTATATTAAGAAGATAGCTAACTAGTACAAGATAGATCTTAAAGGGCGTCTTTTAGATACTCCTATAGCAGAATTAGAACTCCTCCCTACTAATTACCAATTAATCCGTCTAACGCGTCCGTCCCCTAATACAGACCTATTAGTCCGTCCTATATCCCTACTAGCCTCTATAATACTATATTAGAGAAAAATGGGTTTAGTACTCTATGCAGCCACTATAACGCGTCTAGATATTACCTTCGCAGTATTATAGCTAGCAAGGTTTAATTAGAACCCAAGCTAAGAGCATTATTAAGCGGCAGACAGAGTTATCTAATACCTATATAGTATGAAAAGCAGAGCAATCTGCTATAGAGGAGATAAGGAAGAAATAAATAGCAGAAGAAGAGATAAAGGAATACGCGACCAAGGACGAGATAACGGAGACGGTAGAAGTAAAGCGCAATTATTTATCTGTACTAGCGACGCATTATTTACGGATAACTCTGTTAATAGAAAGAGCTCGCAAGGATATATTATAAAGCTATTTAGGGGGCCGATTGCCTAGAGAGCAAATAAGCAGGGTACGGTTATAACGTTAAGCATAGAAGCTAAGTTATTAGCCCTATTACAGACAGTAAAGGAAGCTATCTTTATTAATAGGCTATTTAAAGTAATAACATTATAGCTAAACAAGCCCTTAATTATTAAATATAATAATACCTAGACGCTTTAACTAATTATAAAAGATACGGTAAAGCTGATTACGAAGCTCCAATACGTTAACATCTATTAATACTAGCTACATTAGGAATACGTAATAAGACGAGTATAATTTTAATAAATAGTAATAAAGGAGATAATCGCCAATGGACTTACAAAGGCCCTACCCAAGTAAAGGTTTTAAAGCTTCGTTAATATATTGGAATAGTAGATATTAAGGAGCGGCTAAATAAGGAGAAGCAACTAGAGGACCTTAGGGACAGTATCAGAGCAAGACGGAAGGATTTAGATAAGATTACGGTTTAATTAACGCATTAATAAGCACAAGAAGGGTTGCTAAAGCGCTAGCCGTAAGCGAGCTAATAGCGATTTTCTATGCCGGGCATGGAAAATCCTAATTGGTTGGCAGAAGTTGGCAGAATTTAGTAGTAAGGTGGTTAGCTTTAACCTTAAAGAGCTCGAAGCTAAGGGGGTGTATTAGATAATCTGTATTCTCTGGTGGCATAGACCGTGCACAAGTTACATGTATAAGTCATGTGCATTATAAACCTCTTCATCTTAGCCCAAGGGCCCTAGGTCTAAGATTAAATCAACCTCAAGACAAGATTATTAATTAATCAACCTATTTTCATCAATAAACAGCTTAATACAAGTTTCGTGACAACCCCCCAGAGCTATACGCTAGCTTTTAGCCATATTAGCTAACCCCCTAGAGCTATACGCTAGCTTATAGCTATAAAATAAATATTGTTACTATTATTATATTTATTGCTATTAGGGTATTAAAATCCTAAAGGCCTCCTAGTAGGCTTTAAGCAGGCTNTAAGCAGGCTNTGGTAGGACTTTAATTTTCCTAATTATCTAAATTATCCTAAGTACCATCGGGTCCCCGCTATATTCCCAATAGCCTCTACACGTGTCTTTNCATACCCCTTATACACCTAAATGCCACCTTATTTTTTTACCCTTTCTTACATCCTCCCTACCTAGGGAGGCACTAGAACGATAGCTAGCAGACTNTGACCAGAACCAGACGACCGTCGCCAGAACCAGACGACAACGACCAGCCAGCGAACACCACGAACAATTCAATCGATCGATCGATCGAATCGAACCAGAGCCTCNATACAGCCTNTTACCGAATCAAATCGGATCAAGGCCTCCTAGGGAGGCACCCTAGATNACCACTGTTTGAACCAACTCCTCCCCTAAATTAAATTAGACACTGACACAGGCAGGCCCTAGGCCTAGTTAGGAAATCGGTACACGACCGGCAGATTATCGGGAACACCGCAATCGACTATTTGGAGCCTCTACGTGAGGTTCCCCCCTGCTCCTCAATCAATCGCTCGAAGCCTNAGCGGTAGTCTCCCTAAAAAGACGTAGAGCTCCTATAACAGACACAGGCAGGCAGGTAGGTAGGTAGGTACGCAGGTACGCAGGTACGCAGGTACGCAGGCAGGTATATAGGTACGCAGGCAGGTACGTAGGCAGGTACGCAGGTAGGTACGCAGGTAGGTACGCAGGTAGGTACGTAGGTACGTAGGTAGGTACGCAGGCACGCAGGCAGGTACGCAGGCAGGTACGCAGGCAGGTACGCAGGCAGGTACGCAGGCAGGTACGCAGGCAGGTACGCAGGTAGGTACGTAGGCAGGTAGACAGGTACGCAGATACGCAGGCAGGTAGACAGGTAGGTAAATAGGCATTNNACCTAGTTAGGAAATCAGTATACGGGTAGCGGATTATCTAGACTAGCTAATTAACGATTTAGAGCCTCTGTGAAAGGCTCCCCCCTTTAACTNCTATTAATTTAATTTTAAAANTTTTAATTTTATAAATATTATGGCTATAAGAAATATTATAAATATTGCAGTTATAGGAAATATTATAAATATTATAACTATTAGATATAAAGTGGCTAAAGTAGCTAAAGTGGCTAAAGTGGCCCTGGGCTAGCGTAAAGAAGTGTACATGAGCAGATCAGCAGATCCAGCTAAAATGACCCCAGGCCAGCCCCGGGCTAGCTCCTAGCTAGCCCCTACTACTCTCCCGTTTTCCTGACGAGTGTGGGTAAAGGGCTTCCTTAACTATATAATAATTTTAATCGTTATATATAAGAATCTTTTAGTAGATTTTATTCCCTAAATACTTGCCTTCTATAATTAAGTTATCTAGCTATCTACTACCTACTAAATTGCTCCCTTAATAACTATAGCCTTAGAGCACCATTTTATAGTTATTTAAAAGAACTAGTTAGAGCTAGCTAACTAAAAGATCTCTAGTAACTTCCTGGATATCTATTACAATCCTAGTACTTATAAATCCGTATTTATCTTAAAACGCGCGTAAGTAAGCACTAATATCTTAAGGACCTATTACAGCTTTAATAGAGGGAAGTGTAACCTAGGTAAGAATTATAAGTTCCTATATACCTATAGTAAGTGCGGTGGCCTATATACTGTAAGGAATTATAAGTAGCAATTACTAGAGGAAAGTGTTAATAAGGAAAAGGAAGAAAAGGAAGAGGATTTTATTAAGCTATACCTATACTCCGCCGAAACTGTGCTCTACCCTTATAGTATAGGTAGGCCGAATACTATACCATTATTTTTAGTTTTCCTGCCCTTCTCTCCTCTACAGGACTCTCCCTCCCCCTTAATTATTTAAGCGTGGGGGCGTTATCTATCCCTGTACCCCAGTAACCTCTAATATAATATTATTAGTATCTTAAAGTTCGGATACTAGATTAGGGTAGACCTAAAAATTAAGCTTCTTTCCTAGAAGAACTAAGCCTTAATAGCTATAAATATGGTCTTAATCTTAGAGAAGATTAGCGCCGATCTAGATATAGGTAGGATTATAATAGCAACGTCTCCTATTATATTCTTGCCGCTAGGTTTAGTACCTAAAGCGGATAGGGGATGGTGTTATATTTATAACTTATCCTTACTATTTAGCCAATCTATTAATAACTTAATCCCTATAGCATTTACTATACTATAATATTTAACAGTTAATTAGGTTCTCTAATATGTTATATATACAGGCTGTGGTTATATAATTGTTAAGAGGGATATTAAGGACGCCTTTTAGAATATCCTACTTTCTATTAAAGCTTAACGCCTTATGGGGTTCTTCTAGAAGGGTGTGGTGTATTTTAAACGTTGCCTCTTATTTAGCCTTTAAACTATACCCTTTTTATTTAATCTTTTTATAGAGGGATTCTACTAGATACTTATCTAATATATCATAAACGCCGCCTTAGAGCACTATTTAGATAACTTTATTTTTATACTCTCTAACGCTTCTATCCTCCCTTAATTGCTTAGTGTATATAACTAATTAAGTAATAAACTAGGTATCCTATAAAACGAATTAAAGAATATTAAAGGCACTACGGCTAAAGTTCTAGGTTATATTATAGATACTCTAAAGTCTAAGCTACGTCTTTCTCCTTTAAAATAGGCTACTATAATTAAGGAGATTAATAAAGCGTTAAGTGGTAGATCCCTAACGCTAGTTTAGAGTTAAAAACTGGCTAATAGACTTGCTTAGAGTGCCTAGGTAATTAGGCTTAGGTATTTATATAACCGCTCTATTTAGGAGTTTATCTCTACTTTTATAAAGGTAGGTAGTTATCCTCGCTAACGGCTAATAGCTGAACTTCGCTAAGACTTATTATGGTAGAGGGATACTCTTACCCTTTTAAATAGTATCCTCTTCTTTAATAATATGGATTAAAAATAATTCTATCTCTTCTTAGACGTATCTAGGATTCTTAGTTATAGGGCCTTCTTCTTCCTTAAGGATTCTTAAGGGATAATATAGCCGCCCTATTCGGTATCTCTACCCTAAAACAATTCTTTAAGCTGCTACCCTAATGTAGAATACCACCTTGCCCTAATTAATAAGTGGGAGGTTTAAGTAATTATAACCTTATTCTAGCTCTAGGTAACGTAGTAGGAGTATAGCTTAGTCTATATCTATATAGATAATACGGTAGTACTCTTAGGATTCTAGAATACGGTAGTAAAAGGATTAGGTAATTACCCGCTTTATAAGATTCTTTAACTAGCTATAGCCTATAATATTATGCTCTATATAGAGTAGGTTTTCTTTACAGAAAACGGGCTAGCTAATACTTTATCTTATTTTAATCGCGATAGGGTATTATTACTATACCCGTATTAGGATACTTTTAATTTACTATTACTATACGCTTCTTTATTATATTTAATCTAACACTAAAATAAAAGACCTAGTCCCTCTTAAAGACCCCCTACCTAATTTCTGGATTAAGGTAAAAGCCCCCTTAGAATACTTTGGCTAACTATTATAGCACGGCCTCTCTAATAGAATAAGAGATTTATACCGTCCCGCAATTAAGAGTTAGGAGGGCTACTGCGACCTTTATAGAGTAGTAAAGTACCTAGCGCCCCTCTATTACCTGGGAGAATGGATTACCTAATAGATTTTTAGTAATACTAGTCCAGGAATAAGCTGTATTAAGCCTACTATAGTTAAAGCCTATATCTCCGTAATTCGATCCCACTATATTAACGCTAATTATAACACCTCCGTCTTTAATAATTCTATTATTAAGAGGATCCTAGATGGTGTAACATCTATAAATCCCTCTACTATGGCTAAAAGATTACTAATTACTAAAGATATCCTTGCCTAATTAGTTACCCTAAATGCCTAATCCGTTAAGGATCTTAACTTTAACGCTACTATTACTATAGCCTTTACGGGATTCCTTTATTTAGGCGAGATCACCTATACTAAGGCTTAGAAAGATAGCTACGCCTTTTTTGCTATAAAATATACTAGAAACGATATAACGCTAATAGAGGACTATATAATATTACGTCTAAAGCGTAGTAAAACGGACGTTAATTACTAAGGAGTCTTAATTATAATTGCTGCTTTAGGGCAACCTAAATACGTAGTTTATGTAACGGAGCCTTATAGTAGGAACTACGGTGGACTCGTTAATAGGCTAGGTATATAGGTATTACAAGTAAGTTAACAACGTAATAATAACTGGTAGAGTGGTTGCCTAATAGATTAACTTTAATTATATTCTAAGAATTACTATAAGGAAGGAACTATCTAGGTAGGGACTAAGGGTCCTTAAATACACAACCGTACTCCTATAAAATCCTCCTTATATATAATGTACGTGTAGTATATAAGGTACGTAAGTTCCTCTTGTTTCTTACGTTTAATACATAGCACGTTATATAACCTTAGCTACTATTCCTTATTATATAGTTCTACGGATTCTATTCTAAACCGTACTTATATTAACCAACTAGCTTCTTCTAACTCCTCTCTAAGTAGTTATAATATCGTACTTAAAGCGTTCGTAATACCATCTCTCTCCTCTCTATCTTTATCCTTAAAGATACCTAGTATTTTTATCCTTAAAGATACCTAGTATCTTTATCCTTAAAGATACCTAGTATCTTTATCCTTAAAGATACCTAGTATCTTTATCCTTAAAGATACCTAGTATCTTTAAGTTATTTATTAGAGGTATAATATCCGTCTAATTAATTTAGTTAATATTGTTACTTATAATACCTAAAGCACCTTCTTCTTTATACGCGCAACGTCGTGCCCATACTATTACTGTAATATTATCGCTTAGTGAAATAATACCGTCTCCGTGTTCTTGTTGTTTAAAGGTAGGGTTAGTATATATCGCGATAGCGAATCCTTTATTTTAATAACCCTCTTCCTATTTAGAGTGCACTAAAGCAAACGTTTAATTATCTTGCGATATTCGCTCTACTTCTAACGCTAAGTATACGCGTTTTATGACTCTTAATAGTCTCTAAGTTCCCTAAGTAATTTGTTATAGGGTTTTATGTTTAATCCGCTGCTGCGAAGCTTAATAGTGACCTAGTATAGGCCCTTATAGAGCTTAAGCGTTTTTAGGATGCGGAATAGAAGACCCTAGATACTTATATTATAGCGTCTACCTATCTACTTTGTCTTAAGAAAGTTTATAAAAAGGTTTATTTTAAGGAGTAGAAACTTATAAAGTAAGGTTTATAAAAGCTTAGTAATAAAAAAATGGATTCTCTTCTAATAGGGAAGGAAATAACTCTAAGTAGTTTAGCAGTCGCTCTTCCTAAGTCCCCCTTAGGTAACTTATTCTTTGGCGATTTCCCTTTATTAATATTACCTAACCTTTTTTCTTCCAATACTCCTATACCTTTTCTATAGCGTTCTTTAGGTTCTTTAATAGTTTCTAGGTAGTCTTATTATAGCCTATTTGTTAGGAATAAAGGCAAGTGGTCACTATATAAGGTATATTGCCACCACGTATAGCAAGTTGCCGTTATGTGCGGCAAGTTGCCGTTACATGCCGCCGCGGCACTAGCGTAGTAAGGAACCTTAAGTTCCTTACCCCTTTCTTTAAGAATAAATTAAGAAGAAGAAGAACAATTATTATACTATCTACGAACCATAGCTATGTGATATCCCCTTATAAGTCCAACATTAATTAGTGGTTAACTTTACAGTTATGCCATAGAATAGCTAGGTATTTACTAAGAAGAAATAAGCCACTATACCAGTGCTACTCGTGCTAAGGGAAGCTATCTTTTAAGGTTAGAACTGGTCCTAAACCTTAAATAAAATTCTTCTACAAATCTAAGGATCTAAAGGCCAGAACTAGTCCTAAGCCTTCCCTAGATTATAGATTCTTACGTCCATTATACAGAACAACATGCTTTATAAGTCTTCGCGATTTAAGGCTAGAACTAGTCCTAAGCCTTATAATCGCAAATATACGTTATAAACGCGTACTAAATAATAATCCCTATACTACTAATATTCCCTTCCTCTAAAGACATAACTATGGCCACTTTAAATAACTAAAGAGACTCCTTACTACTAGGGGTAGCTATATACGCGAAACTTATTAATAAAGATTAGGACGCATTTACCTTTAATATAATAACCTATACCGCAAAATAAGTTAACGGCTTTCTCCTATACTATATTCTATTCTACCAAGATAGCTATTACGCCGATTTACAGTTATAGGAATACTTTAGGGAGGATTTTGTAGGATAGACTGCTGATACCTAAGCACTTAGCAATATTAATATTATTTAGGATTTTTAAGACTCCCTCTAAAGGAATAGGGTGTATGTTACTAAGGATAGTAACCCAATTACTAGTAATATTTACGCTGTTTTTACTAGTATAAAAGAACTAGTATAGACGGAAGCTAAGATTATACATTAACTACGGAAACCTAAAACCAACCTATATTCTTTAGAAGGTAACTTTAATTTAAAACAAAACCCCTAAAACGCTACTCTCCTACCTAAAGGTACTCTCCTACCTAGAAGTGCTCTTCCTCTACCTTTACTATCTCTAACTCCTCTATCCTAGCCAACCGATAAGCCTCTATTTTAAGAAGTCACGAATTTAATAAAGGTATATTTAGACGAAGAGAAGAAGTTTGGAGGAGAATTATACGATATACTTAGAGCAAAACTATAGGTCTTTTATAACTGCTGCAACAAAATCGGAATTTAACGCCATTAGTTCCATTATACTTTCTCTATTATATTAAAGGGACGGGCGGTAATATTCTATTATAACTATATTATAGGTAAAAACTATAGCTTTAATATAATGCTTTAGCTAACTAGAGCCTACTTTAAAACTAATAAGAACTGCTAACTCTATATATCTAAATGGCGGGAGACTATATTCTAGAGAGTTATCGCTTCTAACTTAATAACGACTCGCCTAAAGTATCTTTAACTTCTTTTTAATAAACTCTAGAAAATCTAATGTGGTTTTACTAAAACCTACTAAAATAAGAACAGTCTAAGGGACTAGGTTATCTTAGTATACTATAGCATTCCTAAGTATAACTTAGCGCTATATAAACCTGTAGATATATTTAAAGAAGTATATACTAAACTACGCTCCGCTATAGGCACTATAATATAAACATAAGAACCCCAACAATTCTATACTAAAAACCCTATTTAAACTGGGATTCTAGACTAATATAATTATAACTAAACTAATTAAATATATAGTGGCCGAAGTAGGGGATACGATAGAGGGTATAATTAACATTAACTATAAAGCAATTATAGAGGTCCTTATGGAGGTTTATTTCGGAATAACTGTTAGAAAAAGTGCTACGTTTATAAGAAGCTAAATTACTGGTTAAATAGACACTCTCTTAATAAGCGAAAGGAGGCATATAATAAGTTCCGACAGAGTATAAGAAATATTAGAAATTATAAGGTTACTACAGCCTACTTTTAAAGCTTTCTGGCCTAATATAAAGGTATAGAAGACCTTAAGGATAAGGTTAATAAGGCTAAACAGCTCCTTATAGATATAGATATTAAGAACTACTCTCCTAACTAATACTTTACTAAATATAGTAAGGTAAATGGCATATAAACCATCGCTATCCTTAATAACTAATCTATGTTCTATTCTGTTATAAAGTTAGATATCTTTAATAAGCTAAAGAAAAGTTCCGCGTTCTCCTTTAACGACAGATACTCAGCAAACGTCTTCTATGGTATTATGCTAGATACTAGAGCTATAGGAGTATCTATAGTAGGAGAATCTTAAGTTTGAGCTCTTTAGCAGCTTAATAGCTCTATTTAAATTAACTAATTAACGGCAGGCTAATATATAATTCGCTTTAGTAAGGGTACTATAATTTCTCTTAGCATAATTAAGGTCTAAACCCTATTAGGCTGTATTACCTTCTATATTATTCCCATAAATACCCCATTCCTATTCTATATCTAAGATATAGATAAATTAGGCGTTAAGCTTAATAACCTTAAGAATATACTTATTTAGGGAGATAATTGGGTGCCCATTGTATGTAAGTAGGGTTACCCTTAGTTACTCCTCTAATAACTAGAAAGGAGCGTTGCTTAAAGTTACTTAACCAAGTTAGAGCTACGTCAACTATACCGTTATTTTGGCCACCTATCTGTTTACTAACTGCTTAGGGTTTTTTAATAAGCAGGTTATAAAGTTAAGGTTAAGGCAATTAAGCATCTTATAAAGTACTGCTATTACTACTAAATAAACTAGAAGTCCCCTGGCCGATTTAAGTTTACCCTTAAAAATAACTACGACTTTAACTTCTATATTATTATTAATGTTATATATCTTAACGGCAAGCCAGTCCTCTAAGCTATTAACTTATTAACCTTCTTTTAAGCCGCACGTTTCTTAAGGGATATATTAGCTAAGAATATATAGAATACCCTTTAGTTATACTAGATTAATGTCTACCTAGAACCCCCTAATTAAATTATTTATAATATAGAAAAGAACTTCTTATCTATAGAGTTTTAATAATAGGTAAAAGTAATAGTAATTAAGGTTAAGGAAGTCCCTGTTAAGGCATATAATAGTATTAAAAAAGTAGAGCGATACTATACGCTATTACGCTAAGTATATAAGATTATTTCTTTAGAACTAGAGGACGCTAGCGAAGAAATTATCTTATAGATAGCTATTAAGGCCGTTAACAATTCCGCTGGCCTAGATGGGCTTATACCTACGTTACTAGTCTTTAGCGCCTACCTTTAAATAACTAATAATTCTCTACTATCTCCCTTTATTATGTAATAAGCTAAGGCTATTTATAAAGTAATAAAGGAGGTATAATATTTATACGCTACGCGCCAGGTTAATAACGTACTAGAAATAAGAAATGGCCTAAATACCTTAATTATGCTTAATCTGCCACTCTAATCTAAAGTATAGGTATAATATAAAAAGGGAGGATGGTTAGGCCTATATAAACTTATTATAATTAATAGTTAAACTTATACTCTTTAGATGCCCTATAGACCTACTTAATTCCGTTTAACCGTTATTAGGCCCTATTATAAAGATAATAGTTCTAAGCCTTTATAGGATGCCCTAGAAGATACCCTAGAAGATGCCCTAGAGAAGAACTATAATTAATGTACCCTAGAAGGCGACTGTGATCCTAATATAATTGTAGTAGATGTGCCGTAACTATAACGCGGTAGAGGTTATGTTACGGACGCTTTAAGTATAATATTACGACTACTTGGGAAAGAGACGGAAGAAGCTAGTTAGTTAATTTAGGCACGGTCCAGGATGGAGCCAATAGAACTATATGACGAGGAATAGTAACCGAGGTTATATAATGTGCTACGTATTAAACAAAAGGAATAAGAGGAACTTACGTACCTTATATATAAGACGTATATTACGTATAAGAAGGATTTTATAGGAGTATGGTTATATATTTAAGGACCCTTAGTCCCTACCTAGATAGTTCCTTCTTTATAGTGATTCTTAGAATACAATTAGAGTTAATCTGTTGGGCAACTACTCCACCAGTTATTATTACGTTGTTGACTTTTATACTTATATTTCCTACACACCTAGCCTAATAACGAGCCTATTGTAGTTCTTGCTATAAGGTTCTGTTATATAATTACTACCTAGTTACGGTATTAATATAAGAAGTCGAATAATATGCCACCAAAAGCAGCCATTATGATGCTATTGACGGCAGTAACTACTTTAAGGACAGAAGGTAATACTAGTATAGTAGATACTAACTTATAGCAACCTGTGATGGTTAAACAGCTATAGGAAATAGTTAACTAGTTAATAGCTAATAATATAGTGTTGGAAGAAAGACTTAACGGGATAGGAGCAGCAAAGATTAAGCTACTATTAATTGAGAGATTTATAGGAGAGAGGTTAAAGCTTAAAGAATTCCTTACGCAAATGCATTTTAAGGTCTTATAGGAGGGAGTAAAGTTACCTATACCTATGGATCGGATAGCCTATGCAGGACTATTCTTATTAGGAAAAGCACTTAAGTAGTTTAAACCTTATCTTATGGAGATATAGGCAAATAGAATGACGACCACTAACTAAGATATGCAATTTATATTCTTAAGTTAGGAAGGATTCGCAGAACGACTTATATAGATGTTTAGAGACCTAGAAGAAATAACTATAGTGGAAAGAAAACTCCAGAACCTTATGTAATAAACTTTAGCAATTAAGTATATAATATAGTTCTAGACGCTAGTAATATAAGTAGAGTAGAATAATAGGGCGCTTATAGTATAGTATAAATAGGGACTTAAGGCTAAAGTNTAGGACGTAATTATTTTAATAGAAGATGCGGATACCCTAAGGGAACTAATAGATTAGGCAATTAAGATTAATAATTAGATCTACTAAAGGGAATAGGCTAAGAGAGGCTAGGATAGAGTTCTATAGTTATATAAGGCGCAAAGTACGTAATAATAAAAGCCAAGTTAGAAACTATAGTATGGCGTAGAGCTAATAGACCTAAGTAGTACTAAAGAAGCCTATAAAAAATGGAGTAAACTATGGAAACCTAGAGGACAAGGATTAAGTAATTAAAGGTCTAAGAAGTAAAGGCTAAATCAGGGATCTCAATAGCAGAAGATATTTAGGCGGACTCTATAGCAAGAGAAATAGTTTAAAGAAGGAGCTTATATAAATTGCGGAAAATAGGGTTATTATATCAGAGACTGTAGAAGTAGGCAGAATTACTATATAGTAAAAGGTATAAGACTAGCAGACAATATATACGTATAGAGGGATAATAATATACTATAAGGAATAAAAGAGTATTTAATTAGAAGTTTTACGTTTTGTTATAATAACGCATGCCGAATTTATAAAGACGCTAAGTATAGCGTAAGCTATTAGCTATAAGAGCTAGCACCTATAGGATATAGAGGAACCAACGAACTAGTTTGCAGATTAGATATTAAGGATAATAAATTCGACCTAAGCGAAATATTCCGTAACGATAAGGTAATAAGGGCCGCTTACTAGGAGCGAGCAGACCTTAGAGATATTATACCAAAAATAGAGGATAATTCCACTATAAAATAGGAAACATTAGTAGGGATTAAAACCCCACTAGATATGATATCTATTGCTTTATAAGACGTAAGAGAAGTAGAATAGTAAACCACTTCGGCACTTAATAAAGGCAAAAGGCTAAAGGCTTAAGATTTTTAAGATAAGATAAGAGATAACTAAGATTCTTAAGATAAAATGAGGTATACCCTAGGACCTATAACGGACAAAAACCGATAGAGTAGGGTAGTAGCTTAGTTCAGAAACATATAAATAAGCTTAGGATAAAGTTTCCCATAGATATAAGACTCTTAAGACAAGATAAGTAAGATTTAAAACTCTTAAGACAAGATAAGAACACTACGGACGCCTAGTTAAACTAAGGCGAGAGCTAAGCTTAAGTTAGAAGCAAGCTTAGGATTAAAGAATCTAAGGGACCAAGATTTCGGAGTATAAATAAGGACACCTATAGGTAAGAGGTAAGAAGCTTCTTTATAAATTAGAGAATCTATAATACAAATAGTAGTTAGACTAAGAGACAGATATATAGACCTAGAAGACTTACCAGGGGAACGTAGTATTTAGCCTAAAGATTAAAAGTTTAATACCAGGATTAAGAAGCAAGATAACTTTAAGAATTAGAGCGTAAGGCGCAAACTAAAAGAAACTATAGAAGAGTTTAGGTAAAGAATTATTGTATAGCAAGAACAGAAACTAGATAAGAGATCTAGTATATTAGGACGTATAAAGGATAGAGTATTAGTATAAAGGATTACTAATAGGCTAAGAGCAGGTATACTAAGAGCTAAGTGGCTTACTAAACTGGAAAATAAAGAGGATCTAAGGATTCTAACTAGGTTCAAAGAACGACATATAAAGGGCTATCACAACGTAGTAATAAGAAGATACTTCCTTACGGACAGACCGTATACACTTTAGTAGCTATACTAAAAGTAGTATAGGCAAAGGCACAATAATAAGTAGGAAGATTTCTATATATAGTTGAATAAAAAAGTTATTTAGGACCACCTAATTATAAAAAAGGCCATAACGTATATTAAAGGAGCCTTAATTATAACGTTAAAGGATCTAGAGGAACGTTTAGAGGACTAAAGAAGTAAGAGACGCATCTTAGTACCTATAAATAAAGTTATAATATTTAGATTAGCATAATAAAGGTTTAAACTTAGGAATAAAGATAAGCTAAGAGTTAACCTAAAGCACCTAGCACACTATACGTTATTATAGATTGCGTGCGTAGACGATATATACAAAATATATAAGAATCCAAAAGAAAAGAATTAAAAATACCCTATAAGAATGCACTAGATAACGGATAAGTAATAGTATAGAAATGCTAAATATATATATAGATGGCATCTAGTAGAGGTCTAAGAGGAAGGAAGTATAGTACTTTAACTAGGAAGATTCCTTACGGAAGAATACTTAGACGGATAATAGTGGTAGAAATGCCTAGAAAACACATGTCTATAGTATATTAAAGATAAAAAGCGAACTAGGCATTAGCTAAAGAGTAAGCTAAGTATACTAGGATTAAGCAGCTAATAGTTAGGAAAAGTAGAGGCCTATAAAACTAAAGGGAGCTAGTAGTAGAGCCTTAAACCCTTAAAGGAATTTAAGGACAATACCTAAATTTATAAATTAATTAGTAAGATTAGTAGTTTAAAGCGCTAATAAATAGTAGAGTAACGCGAAACTATATCTTACTAGCAGTAGTTAAGAGAATAGGACTACCTTATAGATAAAAGGAGTAATCTTACCTATTAGTTACAATTTCAGGGGATCTAATAACCTATAGAGGAGGGATTATCAATCTTAAAATAGGACCTATTTAGATAACTATTAAAGGAAGACAAATTAAGATGTCTTTTAATATCCTACCATTGGGACGGGATAAGGCAGTATTAAGTATACCTTAGTTACAGGAATATAATCTAAGGATTAATTGGATTATAGGTTAAGTCAATATTAGAGATACTTAATACTATAAGATGCGATAATAAGCTAAGTTAGTATGGTACTAAGTAGGAGCAACCTATAAAGAAATAGAAAAAGGACTAAGTTATATACTAAAGAGATACTATAAGTATAGCAAAAAACTATGGTCACCGGAAAGTAAAAAGCTGTTAGAATATACAATATAGGACTATAAAATAGAATTAAAACCAGGAATAAGTCTAAGGTTCTTTCTAATCTATAAGCTTACTAAAGAAGAAGGTAGAGCGTTAAAAGAGTTTATCTAGGAAAATCTATAAAAAGGATATATTAGACCATCGCAATTATTAGTAGGTTATCTAGTACTATTTATACTAAAGAAAAATAGTAAACTAAGGCTGTGTATTAACTATAAACAGTTAAATAGTATTACTAGGAAGGATAGGTATCCTTTACCCTTAATTAGCGAAATCTAANANAGGATAGGNAATNCGNAAATCTTTANNAAGATAGATCTAAGATNGGCGTACNATTAGATTAGGATTAAGGAAGGCGATAAATAAAAGGCAGCCTTTAGGTTAAAGGAAGGACTATATAAACTATTAGTTATACAATTCGGACTTATAAACGCACTAGTAATGTTCTAGAAACTTATTAACAATATATTAGGAAAATACTTAGATAAATTTATTATAGCATATCTCAACGATATTATTATCTACTTAATAACTAAGGAAGAACATAGGGAATACGTTAAATAGGTTTTAAAGAGATTATAAAAAGAATAGATGCTAGTAGCAATTAAGAAATACGAGTTCTTTATTAGGAAGACCAATTTTGTAGGATTTATTATTAAACTAGGCTAACTTAGTATAGATCTAAAGAAGATTAAGGCTATAGTAAATTGGTAGGAACTAGAGAATATTATACAGTTAAAATCGTTCCTAGGGTTTTGTAATTACTATAGAAGGTTTATAGCATAGTGGTTAAAGGATATTAAACCATTTACGCGATTAATAAAGAAAGAAGAACTATAGGCATAGGGAGAGGAGTAAAGAGAACTCTTTAAGAAAGTTAAAGAGTTGTTTACCTAGGAGCTAGTTNTTAAAATCTATTAATTAGGACTAGAGACGGTTATAGAGATAGATGTATTAGACTATATACTAGGGGCGTACTTTATATAAAGGCATTAAGACAGATAGCACCTAGTAGCATACTACAGTCGGAAGATAACACTACTAGAGTTAAACTATAACATCTATAATAAGGAGTTATTAGGTATAGTTATAGTATTAAAGAAATAGAGGGCATTCTTATAAGGTATAGAGAAACCATTTATAGTTAAGATAGATTATAAAAACCTAACAGGATTCCTAATAATAAAGGAACTTAACTAAAGATAGGTTAGATGGGTAGAAATACTTANAGAATACCATTTTAAGATTTAGTATACTAAAGGTACAGATAATACGCGGGTAGATACTCTAAGCCGTAAAGCTAAACTACAAAATAAGGNAAAGCNATTAGGGGCTTTATTGCGAAAAGATACAGACAGATTAATTAGGTATAATTAGGTATAGTTATAGTATTAAAGAAATAGAGGGCATTCTTATAAGGTATAGAGAAACCATTTATAGTTAAGATAGATTATAAAAACCTAACAGGATTCCTAATAATAAAGGAACTTAACTAAAGATAGGTTAGATGGGTAGAAATACTTANAGAATACCATTTTAAGATTTAGTATACTAAAGGTACAGATAATACGCGGGTAGATACTCTAAGCCGTAAAGCTAAACTACAAAATAAGGNAAAGCNATTAGGGGCTTTATTGCGAAAAGATACAGACAGATTAATTAGGTATAATTATCCAAAAATTACAGCAACTTAAGAAGATAATAAACTAAAGAAAGTCTACAAGATACTAGAAAGCTTTTAGGTATAAAGAATTCTAGAAGTATAGCTAGAAGATCTATAGACGGATATATATAAAAATTAAGAAGTAAAGTATATCCTAAGAAGTATAGCAGAGTAGTTTATGGAAGACTTTTATAAGGGACTAACTTAAGGACACAATAGGGCTACGGGCTTAGTATTAAGACTCTAAGAGGAATATATTATTGACGGGATTTAAAAGATAGCCAGAAAAGTTATAAAGGAATATTTAGATTACTAAAGGAATAAACTAACGAGGCATAAGCTATATAGAGGGCTATAACCTATTAAAATACTAGAGAGACTATAGGAGGTTATATTATAGGACTTTATTATTAAGTTGCTAAAATTAAAAGACCCTATTACCAGACAAGATTATAACGCGATCTTAGTAATAGTAGATAAGCTTATAAAGTGGGGATACTTTATAGCATATATAGAAGAAATCTTAGCGGAAGATGTTACTAAAATTTATGTTAAAGAAGTATTTACAAAATATAAAGTACTAAGTAAGATTATATTAGATAGAGATCTAAGATTTATAGTAGTATTCTAGGAAGTGTTCTTAGCGGAGTAAGGAGTTTAAGTAGTAACTTCTACCGTATATTATCTATAAATAGATAGTTAAATAGAAAGATTAAACTAGACACTAGAATAATATCTAAGGCATTATATTAATTATGCATAGAATAATTAGGTATTACTATTACCAGTTACACAGTTTATATATAATATAACACCTTAAAAAGAAATAGGCATATTATTATTTAAGGCAAATTATGGATATAAGCTAAGAACATTATTATTACTACGGTAAGTAAAGAAAATAAGTAGTATAGCTAAAGAAAGAATAAAGGATTTAATAAATCTTTATATAGACCTTATAGAGATAGCTAAGGTAGTATAGCAGAGAATAAAAAAGTACTATAATGCTAAGAGATCTAAGGGACCAGATCTTAAGGAGGGAGATAAAGTATAGCTACTATATAAAAATTTCAAGAGTTAACAACTAAGTAAGAAATTAGACTACGTTAGACTAGGACCTTTTAAAATTACGTAAAGGATTTCACTAGTTATATTTAAGTTAAACCTACTAGCTAAAATAAAGATCTACCCTATATAGTATATTATAATACTAGAGCTAGTATATAGGAATATTAAGCCACCGGTTTATAAAGTAGATATATATAGAGGATAAAAAGAAGACAAATAACAAGTTTCGAAGATTGTTAATTATAAGGACATTAACAACGAAATATAGTATAAGGTTAAGTAGATAGGCTATACTAAGACTACCTAGGAGCTACTAGAGAATTTAAAAAACGCTATAGGAAAGGTATAGGAGTATTAAAAGAGATTAGGTTAGGCAGTATTAATAAAGAAGGATTGCTAAAGAATAAGTTACCTAAGGGGGACCTAAGAAGAGTAGTTACCGAACTACTTAGATCTATTTCCTTCTCTATTAGAGGAGAATCCGTTCTTTTATTACCTAGTTCCTATAAACCTTATTTTATAAGTTTCTACTTTTTAAAATAAACCTTCTTATAAACCTTCTTAAGATAAAGCAGATGAGTAGATGCCGCAATTTAAGTATCTAGGGCCTTCTATTCCGCGTTACGGGAATATTCTAACTTAGCAAGGGCTTGCGATAGTTTACTATCTAGCCGCGCAGCAGTAGATTAAATACGAGACCCTAAAATAAATTAATTAGGGAACTAGACAACTATTAAGAGTAATAGGTCGCGTATATTTAGTATTAGAAGTAGAGTAAACGTTATAGGACGAATAAATATTTGCTTTAGTATACTCCGAGTAAAAGGACGGTTATTATAAAGATAGGTTCGCCAACGTAATATAAACTAACCCCTCTTTTAAATAACGAGAATATGGAGATAGTATAATCTTACTAAGAGATAATATTACAGTAATAGTGCGAGCACGACGTTGGGCGTGTGAAGAAGAAATTGCTTTAGGTATAATAAGTAATAATATTAACCAAATTAATTAGACGGATATTATACCTTTAGTAAATAACTTAGAGATATTTTAAATCTTTAAGGACAAAGATAAAGAGGAGGGAGATAGTATTACGGACGCTTTAAGTATAATATTATAACTACTTAGGAAAGAAACAGAAGAAGCTAATTAGTTAATTTAGGTACGGTTTAGGATGGAGCCGATAGAACTATATAACGAGGAATAGTAACTAAGGTTATATAATATGCTACGTATTAAATAAGAGGAATAAGAGGAACTTACGTACCTTATATATAAGACGTATATTATATATAAGAAGGATTTTATAGGAGTACGGTTATATATTTAAGGACCCTTAGTCCCTACCTAGATAGTTTCTTCTTTATAGTAATTCTTAGAATATAATTAAAGTTAATCTATTAGGCAACCACTCCACTAGTTATTATTACGTTATTGACTTTTGTACTTACATTTCCTATACACCTAGCCCAATAACGAGCCTATTGTAGTTCTTGCTACAAGGTTCCGTTATAGGTTGCCCGAAGGGATTACGAAATTGCTAATATCTTATTAATTTTAAAGAGTAATTTATTGCTGCTATAGAGAGTAGAGTTAAGTTATTAATGGCCTTTATAACAGCTAAAGAGAAGGCTAACTTTAAGCTCGNAAAANAGCTCTAAAAGGAAGGNNNTATTATAACNNTAGGAGCTCCTTTCTAAGNATCNNATAAGNAGNANATNNACNGTCTTATTATAAGAGGAGTCTTTAAATTTAAGAAGTATGACCCTACTAAGTTCGATGGAATTTATATCTTTAAGTTAAGAATAGTTAATGAGATTAAGGGTAAGGCTACTAACGCCCTATTTGAGAAATTAAGGCTTGTTATTTAAGGCTATAATAATAACAGTAAGGAGACGATCCATACGCAATCCCCTATAATTTAATAAGCTAGTTAGCGAGTTATTATTACACTAGCTTCCTCCTTAATAAAGAACAGAATAGTAGTTTATTTATAAGATATCACTTAGGCCTACACCTAATTAGAGACGCGCCTTTAGCGCTTAATACTGGCATATCTTTTAGAGTAAATTTGCCACCAATATCCCGAAGATACGATTATAGTTATACTTAAGCCATTATATGGAATTATAGAGGTAGGAACTTATTAGTAGGCTACTTATAGTAAGTACTATAAAGAGAAGCTTCTAATAATTACCTTTATATTTAATCCCTACTTCCTTATTATAACTACGGGAACTCTATTTAGAATTATCGGCATATAAACTAATAATATAATTATCTTAGGAGATAATTAATTCTTAGCTCTTAAGGAAGATAAGCTAGTAAAGGCAAATCTTATAGTAAAGCTAAAGGAAAGACTTAATATAATAACGCTATTATTCTTTAATAGATGTATCCTTTCCCTAAATAAGGACTCTATTACTTTACGCCAGAAGGGTTAAGGTAAGAAGATTAACGTTATTAATATTAATTCCCTAAAGTAAGGATATGTAGAGCAACGCGCTTGCGGAGCTTATGTTGCTTTTATCTGTTAGCCTAAGGCTTCCTTTAATCTCTCTATTGCCGCTTAATACTAAAAACTAATTAAGGGGGACATCCTTACCCTAAATAAGCGCCTTTTTTAGTAAATAACCTATCTTAATTAGGGATTACTCTATATATTTATTAATCTTCCCACCGCTAAGCTCTTTATATTTATTAATAGGTTATTTATAAATAATAAAGATTTTAGCTTCTAGCTAGGATATAAGATTATTATCGCGAATAAATCTACTAAAGAGAATAACTTTATAATCTATAATAATCTTATCTATTAGAGCTTAATTAAGAGTAAGCGCATTATTTAAAGCGTTCTAGTGTTAGAGATATATAGAATAGTTAGCGGAGTTAATATAGCAATTACAATTGGAACTACCCTTAAGATAATTATAGATCGGCTTAAACTTCCTACTATTCCTATAATTGTATACACTAACTTATATTCCCTCTATAAATATTTAGTTAAGCTTAGTACTATAAAGGAGAAGCGTCTTATAATTAATATTATAGCCCTTTAGCAATCCTACAAGTATTAAGAACTCTTTAAGATTTAATAAATTAATGGCTAAAATAACCCGGTAGATATAATAATAAAGGTAAACCTAAATAAGGCACTAGAGACGTTTATTAACACAAATACTCTACGTATATAAGTTAAAGGTTAGGTTAAAAGGGAGTCCCTAGAAATTTCTTAGTTACGTAAGGTCTTAAGATATCTAGGAACTTTAACCGGCGGTTAAAGTTATCTAATTAGTTAGATTCTCTTACTAAGACTTTTTTAAAGGGGGAGCCTAACTTAATCTAGCTAATTAGGATTTTCCATCCCCGGGATAGAAAATCGCTATTAGCTCGCTTACTACTAGCGCCTTAGCGGCCCTCTGGACATAATATCTACCTATAACTCCTAAGTAAGAAAGCACCACGTACTAAGAGGCAAATTTTAGGATAGTAAGACTTATATTATAATAGTAATAGTAAATAAAGAGGATTAATATTTACTACGCTAGTTAAGCGGTATATATATATTAGGAATAAAGGCAAGTGGTTACTATATAAGGCATATTACCACTATATATAGCAAGTTACCGTTATATACGGCAAGTTGCCGTCACATACCACTGCAATACTAGCGTAGTAAGGAACCTTAAGTTCCTTACCCCTTTCTTTAAGAATAAATTAAGAAGAAGAAGAATAATTATTATACTATCTACGAACCGTAGCTACGTGATATCCCCTTATAAGTCCAATACTATTTATTTTACCTTATACTATATTCTATTATCTACGTCCTTATAACTAACGATTTTTAAAATTTGCTATTTATCCTCTTTTTATCCTCTATATATATCTGCCTTATAGACTAATAGCTTAATATTCCTATATACCGGCTTTAGTATTACAATATACTATATAGGGTAGATCTTTATTCTAGCTAGTAGGTTTAACTTAAATATAACTAATAAAATTTTCTATATAATTTTAAAGGGTCCTAATCTAACGTAGTCTAACTTCTTACTTAGTTATTAACTTTTAAAAATTTTATATAGTAGCCATACTTTATCTTCCTCCTTAAGATCTAGTCCCTTAGATCTTTTAGTATTATAGTACTTTTTTATCCTTTGCTGTACCACCTTAGCTATTTCCGTAAGGTCTGCATAAAGATTTATTAAACTCTTTATCCTTTACTTAGCTATGCTATTTATCTTCTTTGCTTAATATAGCAATAATAAGGTCCTTAGCTTATATCCGTAATTCGCCTTAAATAGTAATATGCCCATTCCTTCTTATAGTATTGTATTATATATAAACTATATAATTAGTAATAATAATATCTAGTTATTCTGTGCATAATTAATATAATACCTTAGATACTGTTTTAGTGTCTAATTTAATCTTTCTATTTAACTATCTATCTATAGATAATATATAGTAGAAGTTACTACTTAAACTCTTTACTCTACCAAGAATACTTCCTAAAATGCTGTTATAAATCTTAGATCTCTATCTAATATAATCTTACTTAGTGCTCTATGTCTTATAAATACTTCTTTAATATAGATTCTAGCGATATTTTCCGCTAATATTTCTTCTAAATATGCTATAAAGTATCCCCACTTTATAAGCTTATCTACTATTACTAAGATTACGTTATAATCTTATCTGGTAATAGGATCTCTTAACTTTAGTAACTTAATAATAAAGTCCTATAATATAACCTCCTATAGTCTCTTTAGTATTTTAATAGGTTATAGTCCTCTATATAGCTTATACCTTATTAGTTTATTTCTTTAATAATCTAAATATTCTTTTATAACTTGCCTAGCTAGTCCCTAAATTCCATTAATAATATACTCCTCTTAAAGTCTTAACACTAAGCCTATAGCTCTATTATATCCTTAAGTTAGTCCTTTATAGAATAACTTAATAAACTCTTTTGCAATAGGTCTTAGTACATATATTACTTCTTAATTTTTGTACTACTCTAAGTCTAAATCCTCTATTTATGCGTTTAAGATCTTTTATATCTAATTACTTTCTAGTAATTTATAGGTCTTTTTTCTTATTTTGCTATAATCTTTAGATAATTATACCTAATTAATCTGTCTGTATCCTTTCGCAATAAAGCCCCTAACGGCTTTTTATTATTTTATAGTTTAGCCTTCCTGCTTAAAGCGTCCGCTTATACATTCTCTATACCCTTAATATACTAAATTTTAAAATAGTATTCTATAAGTATCTCCGCCTATCTAACCTATCTATAATTAAGTTCTTTTATTATTAGGAACCCCATTAGGTTCTTATAATCTATCTTAACTATAAATAGTTTTTCTATACCTTATAAGAATAATCTCTATTTCTTTAGTGCTGTAACTATACCTAATAACTCCTTATTATAGATGTTATAGTTTAGTTCCAGTAGTATTATCTTTTAACTATAGTATACCACTAGGTACTATCCATCTTTATATTTCTATAGAAAGCACACTCCTAGTATATAGTCTAATATATCCGTTTTAACTACTGTCTCTAACTATAGTTAATAGATTTTAAGAACTAGCTTTTAGGTAAATAACTATTTAATTTTCTTAAATAGTTCCTTTTATTCCTCTCCCTATACCCATAGTTCTTCTTTCTTTATTAATCTTATAAGTGGCTTAATATCCCTTAACTATTAAGCTATAAACCTTTTATAGTAGTTACAGAACCCTAGAAATAACCTTAACTATATTATATTTTTTAGTTCTTACTAATTTACTATAGCCTCAATCTTTTTTAAATCTATACTAAGTTAGCCTAGTTTAATAATAAATCTAACAAAATCTATCTTCTTAGTAAAGAACTCGCATTTCTTAATTACTACTAGCATTTATTCTTCTTATAATCTCTTTAAAACCTATTTAATATATTCTCCGTATTCTTCCTTACTCATTAAGTAGATAATAATATCGTTAAGGTATACTATAACAAATTTATCTAAGTATTCTCTTAATATATTATTAATACGCTTCTAAAATATTACTAGTGCGTTTATAAGCCTAAATTGCATAACTAGTAGTTTATATAGTCCTTCTTTTAACCTAAAGGCTGCCTTCTATTTATTGCCTTTTTTAATTCTAATCTAATAGTATACCTATCTTAGATCTATCTTTATAAAGATTTACGCGTTACTAATCCTATCTTAGATTTTACTAATTAAGGGTAAAGAACACCTATTCTTCCTAGTAATGCTATTTAACTGTCTATAGTTAATATATAGCCTAAGTTTTCCATTCTTCTTTAGTATAAATAGTACTGGATATCCCGCTAATAACTATAATAGTCTAATATATCCCTTTTAAAGATTTTTCTGGATAAACTCTTTAAGTGCCTATAACTCTTTTTTTATTAACTTATAAGTTAGGTAAAACCTTAAACTTATTTCTAGTTCTAGCTCTATCTTATAGTCCTATACTATATAATCTAATAGCTTTTTACTTTCTAATAACTATAGCTTCTTGCTATATTTATGGTATCTCTCTAGTATATAGCTTAATCCTTAATTAGTTTCCTTATATATTACTCTAACTTAGTACCATACTAACTTAGTTTATTATTATATCTTATATTATTATATATCTCTAATATTAACCTAACCTATAACCTAATTAATCTTTAGATTATATTTCTATAACTAAGGTATTCCTAATACTGCCTTATTATTCCCTAATGGTAATATATTAAAAGATATCTTAATTTATCTTCCTTTAATAGTTATCTAAATTAGTCCTATTTTAAGATTAATAATACCTTCTCTATAGGCTATTAGATCTCCTAAAATAGTTACTAATAGATAAAGGTGCTCCTTTTGTCTATGTGGTAACCCTATCCTTTTAACTACTACCAGTAAGATATGGTTTTGTATTACTCCACTATCTACTAATACTTTAAACTGTTAATCTTACTAATTAATTCTTAGGTTTAGGTATTATCCTTAAATTTCTTTAAGGGTCTAAGGCTCTACTACTAGCTTCCTCTAATTTTATAGGCCTCTACTTTTCCTAACTATTAGCTGCTTAATCCTATTATACTTAGCTTATTTTTTAGCTAATACCTAATTCACTTTTTATCTTTAATATACTATAGATAGGTGTTTTCTAGATATTCCCACTATTATTATCTATTTAGGTATTCTTCCGTAAGGAATCTTCCCGGTTAAAGTATTAAATTTCCTTCCTCTTAGACTTCTGCTAGATGCCAGCTGTATATATATTTAGTATTCCTATACTATTGCTTATCTAGCGCCCAATATATCCTTATAGGGTATTTCCGGTTCTTTTCCTTTGGATTCTTATGCATTTTGTATATATCGTTTACGCATACAATCCATAATAGCGTGTAGTATACTAGGTGCTTTAGGTTAACTCTTAACTTATTTTTATCCTTAAGTTTAAACCTCTATTATATTAATTTAAACGTTATAACTTTATTTATAGGTACTAAAACGCGCTTTTTACTTTTCTAGTCCTCTAATTATTCCTTTAGATCCTTTAATATTATAATTAAGGCTTCCTTAATATAATTTATCACTTTTTCTGTAATTAGGTGGTCTTAGATAACTTTTTTATCTAACTATATATAGAAATCTTCCTACTTATTATTGTGTCGTTACCTATACCACTTTTAGTATAGCTGCTGGAGTATATACGGTCTGTCCGTAAGGAAGTATCTTTTTATTACTGTGTTATAACAGCCTTTTATATATTATTCTTCAAACTTAATAAAAATCCCTAAATACTCTTCATTTTCTAGTTTAGTAAGCTACTTAGCTCTTAGTATACCTATTCTTAGCCTATTAGTAATTCTTTATATAGGTGCTCTATCCCTTATATAACCTAATATACTAGATCTTATATCTAGTTTCTTTTCTTACTATATAAGGATTTTTGCCCTAAACTTATCTATAGTTTCTTATTATTTATATCTTATAGATTAATCCTTAAAGTCTTCTTGCTTCTTAATCGCTATATTAACTTTTTAATCTTTAGGTTAAATACTACGTTTACCTAATAAGTCTTTTAGGTCTATATATCTGTCTCCTAATCTAACTACTATTTATACTATAGATTCTCTAATCTATATATAACGAAGCCTTGTAGTAGGGACTACGGTGTGCTCGTTAATGGGCTAGGTGTGTAGGTATTGTAAGTAAGTTAACAACGTAATAATAACTAGTGGAGTGGTTACTTAACAGATTAACTTTAATTATATTCTAAGAATTACTATAAGGAAGGAACTATCTAGGTAGGGACTAAGGGTCCTTAAATACACAACTATACTCCTATAAAATCCTTCTTATACGTAATGTACGTCTTATATATAAGGTACGTAAGTTTCTTTCGTTCCTCTTGTTCCTCTTATAGCACCTTATATAACCTTAGCTACCATTCCTTATTATATAGTTCCACGGGTTCTATCCTAGACTATGCTTATATTAACTAACTAGCTTCTTCTAACTCCTCTCTAAGTAGTTATAACATTATGCTTAAAGCGTTTATAACACTATTTTCCTCCTCTCTATTTTTATCTTTAAAGATACCTAGTATCTTTAAGTTGTTTACTAGAGGTATAATATCCGTCTAATTAATTTAGTTAATATTATTACTTATAATGCCTAAAGCTTCTTCTTCTTTATACGCGCAACGTCGTGCTCGCACTATTGCTGCAATATTATCGCTTAGTAAAATAATACTATCTCTATATTCTTATTACTTAAAGGAGGGGTTAGTATATATCGCGTTAGCGAGTCCTTTATCTCAGCAACCCTTTTCTTATTTAGAGTGTACTAAAGCAAACATTTAATTGTCTTACGATATTCGTTTTACTTCTAACGCTAAGTATACGCGTCTTATAACTCTTAATAGTTTTTAAGTTCCCTAAGTAATTTATTATAGGGTTTTATGTTTAATCTATTGCTATAAAGCTTAATAGTAACTTAACGTAGGCCTTTGTTAAGCTTAAGTGTTTTTAGGATATAGAACAGAAGGCCCTAGATACTTATATTACGGCATCTACCTATCTACTTTGTCTTAAGAAGGTATATAAGAAGGTTTATTTTAAGGAGTGGAAACTTATAAAATAAGGTCTACAGGAACTTAGTAATAAAAGAACGGATTCTCTTCTAATAGAGAAGGAAATAACTTTAAGTAGTTCGGTAGTCGCTCTTCCCAGGTCCCCCTTAGGCGGCTCATTCTTTAATAATTCTTTTTTATTAATATTGCCTAACCTTTTCTCTTTTAATACTCCTGTACCTTTCTTATAGCGTTTTTTAGATTCTCTAGTAGCTCCTAGGTAGTCTTGTCATAGCCTATCTACTTTACTTTATACTATATTTTATTATTTACGTCCTTATAACTAACAATCTTTAAAACTTACTATTCGTCTTCCTTTTGTCCTCTATACATGTCTGCCTTATAGGTTAGTGGCTTAATATTTCCATATACTGACTCTAGCATTACAATATACTATATAGGGTAGATCTTTATTTTAGCTAGTAGGTTTAACTTAAACGTAACTAGTGAAATTTTTTATATAATTTTAAAAGGTCCTAACCTAACGTGGTCTAACTTCTTACTTAGTTGTTAACTTTTAAAATTTTTGTATAGTAGCCATACTTTATCTCCCTCCTTAAGATCTAGTCCCTTAGATCTCTTAGCATTGTAGTACTTTTTTATTCTTTACTATACTGTCTTAGCTGTTTCTATAAGGTTTGTATAAAGATTTATTAAAGTCTCTATTCTTTACTTAGCTTAGCTACTTATTTTCTTTGCTTATTATAGCAATAATAATATTTTTAGCTTATATCCATAATTCGCCTTAAATAGTAACGTACCTATTCCTTTTTATAGTGTTACGTTATATGTAAATTATATAACTAGTAATAGCGATACTTAATTGTTCTATACGTAATTAATATAGTGCCTTAGATACTGTTCTAGTGTCTAGTTTAATCTTTTTATTTAACTATCTATCTATAGATAATATACGGTAGAAGTTACTGCTTAAATTCCTTATTCCGCTAAGAATACCTTTTAAAATACTGCTACGAATCTTAGATCTCTATCCGATATAATTTTGCTTAGTGCTCTATATCTTGCAAATACTTCTTTAATATAGATTCTAGCGATATCTTCTACTAAGATTTCTTCCGTATAGGCTATAAAGTATCCCTACTTTATAAGCTTATCTACTATTACTAGGATTATATTGTAGTCCTATCCAGTAATAGGGTCTTTTAACTTTAGTAACTTAATAATAAAGTCCTATAATATAACCTCCCATAGTCTTTCTGGTATTTTAATAGGTTATAGCCCTCTATATAGCTTATGCCTTATTAGTTTATTCCTTTAGCAATTTAAACATTCTTTAGTAACCTTTCTAGCTATCCTTTAAATTTTGTTAATAATATACTCCTTCTAGAGTCTTAACACTAAGCCCGTTGCTCCATTATATCCTTAAGTTAATCCTTTATAGAATTCCTCCATAAACTGCTCTGCTATGCTCCTTAGGATATACTTTACTTTTTGGTTTTTATATATATCTAATTATAGGTCTTCTAGTTATACTTTTAGAATCCTTTATACCTAAAAGCTTTCTAATATCTTATAAATCTTTTCTAACTTATTTTCTTACGTTGCTATAATCTTTAAATGATTATACCTAATTAGTCTATCTATATCTCTTCGCAGTAAAGCCTCTAATAGCTTATTATCATTTTATAGTTTAACCTTTCGACTTAATGCATTAGCTCGCGTGTTATCTATACCCTTAGTATACTAAATTTCAAAATGGTATTTTATAAGTATCTCTACCCATCTAACCTACCTTTAATTAAGTTCCTTTATTGTTAGGAATCCTATTAGGTTCTTATAATCCGTCCTAACTATAAATAGTTTTTCTATACCTTATAAAAATGCTCTCTATTTTTTTAGTACTGTAACTATACCTAATAACTCCTTATTATAGATGTTATAGTTTAACTCTAGTGGTATTATTTTCCGACTATAGTATGCCACTAGATACTATCTATCTAGATACCTTTATATAAAATATACTCCTAGTATAAAGTCTAATATATTTATTTCTATAACCGTCTCTAGTCCTAGTTAATAGATCTTAAGAACTGGCTCCTAGGTAAATAACTCTTTAACTTTTTTTAAAGAGTTCTCGCTGTTCCTCTCCCTATACCTATAATTCTTCTTTCTTTATTAATCATATAAATAGTTTAATATCCTTTAACTATTGCGCTATAAACCTTCTATAGTAATTATAAAACCCTAAGAATAATCTTAACTATATAACGTTCTCTAGTTCTTACTAATTTACTATAGCCTCGATTTTCTTTAGATCTATACTAAGTTAGCCTAGTTTAATAATAAATCTAATAAAATTAGTCTTCCTAGTAAAGAACTCGCATTTCTCAATTGCTACTAGCATTTATTCTTCCTATAGTCTCTTTAAAACCCATTTAACGTGTTCTCCATATTCTTTCTTACTTATTAAGTAGATAATAATGTTATTAAGGTATACTATAATAAATTCATCTAAATATTTTTTTAATATATTGTTAATACGCTTTTAGAATATTACTAGTGTGTTTATAAGCCCAAATTGCATAACTAGTGGTTTATATAGTCCTTTCTTTAACCTAAAGGCTGCTTTCTATTTATTGCCTTCCTTAATCCTAATCTAATAGTACGCCTATCTTAGATCTATTTTTATAAAGATTTACGCATTGCCTATTCTATCTTAGATTTCGCTAATTAAGGGTAAAGGATACCTATCCTTTTTAGTAATACTATTTAACTGTCTATAGTTAATATACAGCCTTAGTTTACCATTCTTTTTTGGTACGAATAGTACTAGATAACCCGCTAATAACTACAATAATCTAATATATCCCTTTTATAAGTTCTCTTAAATAAACTCTTTTAGTGCTCTACCTTCTTCTTTAGTAAGCTTATAGATTGGAAAGAACCTTAGACTTATTTCTAGTTCTAATTCTATTTTATAGTTCTATACTATATACTCTAACAGCTTTTTACTCTTAGGTAACCATAGTTTTTTGCCATACTTATAGTATCTCTTTAGTATATAACTTAATCCTTTTTCCGTTTCTTTATAGGTCGCTCCTACTTAGTACCATATTAGCTTAGCTTATTATTATATTTTATGTTATTAAGTATCTTTAATATTAACTTAACCTATAACCTAATTAATCTTTAGATTATATTTCTATAACTAAGGCATTCCTAATACTGCCTTATTATTCCCTAATAGTAATATATTAAAGGACATCTCAATTTATCTTCCTTTAATAGTTAGCTAAACTAGTCCTATTTTAAGATTGATAATGCCTCCTCCGTAGGCTATTAAATCCCCTAAAATCGTCACTAATAGGTAAGGACATTCCTTTTACCTATATGGTAATCCTATTCTTTTTACTGCTGCTAGCGAGATATAGTTCCTGGTTACTCCACTATCTATTAATACCTTAAACTATTAATCTTACTATTTAACTTATAAATTTAGGTGTTATTCTTAAATTCCCTTAAGGGTCTAAGGCTCTATTACTGGCTCCCTTTAGTTTTATAGGCCTCCACTTTTCCTAACTATTATCTACTAGATCCTATTTATACTTAGTCTAACTTAAGCCAATACTTAATTTGTTTTTTGTCTTTAATATACTATAGACAGGTATTCTTTAAATATTCCCACTATTATTGTCTGTCTAGGCATTCTTCCGTAAAGAATCTTCCTGGTTAAAGTATTAAGTCCCCTTATTCTTAAACTTCTACTAAGTGCTAACTATATATATACTTAACGTTTTTATATTTCGCCTTATCCGTTATCTAATATATCCTTATTAAATACTTTCAATTTTTATCTTTTAGTGTCTTATATATGTTATACATATTATCCATATATGCTATCTATAATAGTGTATAATATGCTTAATATCTTAGGTTAACTCTTAGCTCGTCTTTATCCTTAAGTTTAAACCTCTTTTATATTAATCTAAGCGTTATAACTTTATTTACGGGTACTAAGATTTGTCTTTCGCTTCTCTAGTCCTCTAATTACTCCTTTAGATCCTTTAATATTATAATTAAGGCCCCCTTAATATAAGTTATAGCCTTCTCTATAATCGAGTGGTCTTAGATAACTTTTTCGTCTAACTATATATAGAAATCTTCCTACTTATTATTATGTCGTTATCTATACTACTTTTAGTATAGCTGCTTAAGTATATACGGCTCGTCCGTAAGAAAATATCTCTTTATTACTACGTTATAACAGCCTTTAGTGTGTCGTTTTTTAAACCTAGTAGGAATCCCTAAATCCTCTTCTTGTTCTAGTTTAGTAAGCTACTTTACTTTTAGTGTGCCTACTTTAGGCCTATTAGTAATTCTTTATATTAGTGCTCTATCCTTTATACGTCCTAATATACTAGATCTTTTATCTAGTTTCTGTTCTTGCTATAAGGTAATTCTTACCCTAAATTCCTCTATAGTTTCTTTTACGTCGCGTCTTATAAGTAAATCCTTAAAGTCTTCGTACTTTCTAATCTTAGTATTAACTTTTTAATCTTTAGGCTAAATACTATATTCCCCTAGTAAGTCTCCTAGGTCTATATATCTATCTCCCAGTCTAATTACTATTTATACTGCAGATTCTCTAATCTATAAAGAAGCTTTTTACCTCTTACTTACGGATGTTCTAATTTATATCCCAAATTCTTAACCCCTTAGATTCTTTAATCCTAAGCTTACTTCTAGCTTAAGCTTAGCTTCAGCCTTAGTTTAACTAGGCTTCACTAGTGTCCTTATCTTGTCTTAAGAGTCCTAGATTTCACTTATCTTATCTTAAGAATCTTATACTATTAGGAATTCTTATCCCAAGCTTATTCGTATATCTTTAAACTAAGCTACTACTCTACTCTATTAGTTTCCGTCTATTATAGGTCTTTAAGCTTACCTTATCTCGTCTTAAGAATCTTAATTATCTCTCTTCTCTTCTTAAAAATCTTAAGCCTTTAGCTTTTTACCTTTTTTAAATAGTAAGCTAGTACTAGCAGTCGTCTACTTACTTAATTATCTCTAGATATTACTCCTTCCGTTTTATAAAGTAATAGATGCCGTATCTAATAGTGTTATAATACCCGTTACTAAACCTTACTTTATAGCGGTCTTAGTCTCTGCTTCTATTACGTTATTAAGGTTTAAATACCCCTAGTTAGTTCCTTTACTATCCTTATCGCTATTAATTAATAAGTACTCTAACTCTATTATTATTATTACTAATCTTTATCCGCATATTACTATAATATCTTAATTTAGCTTATAAAGTCGATCTTATTCTTTATCTAACTCCTTAGTTCCTCTAAGTTCTTTTAACTCTAGCTCTTATAGCTAATAGCTTACACTATACTTAGCGTTTTTATAAATTTAGCATGCGTTATTATAATAAAACGTAAAACTTCTAATTAAACATTCTTTTATTCCTTATAGCGTACTATTATCCCTCTATATATGTGTGTTATATACTGCTAGTCTAGTTTCCTTTACTATATAATAACTCTAACCACTTCTACAGTCTCTGGCGAAATAACCCTATTTTCCATAATTTATATAAGCTTCTTCTTTAAACCATTACTTCTATTATAAAGTTCGCTCAAACATCTTCTGCTACTAAAATCCTTGGTTTAGCCTATACTCCTTAGTTCTATAATTACTCGATCCTTAACCTCTAAATTTCTATAGTTTCTTACTCTATTTCTTATAGGTTTTTTTAGTACTACTTAGGTCTATTAGCTCTGCGCCATACTATAGTTTCTAATTTAGCTTTAGTTATTACGTGCTCTGCGTCTTATATAACTATAAAACTCTATTCTAGCCCCTCTTAGCCAGTTCCCTTTGGAAGATCCTATTATTAATTTTAATTACTTAATTTATTAATTCCTTTAGGGTATCCGCATCTTCTATTAAAATAATTACGTCCTAGACTTTAGCCTTAAGTCCCTATTTATACTATGCTATAAGCGCCTTATTATTCCACTTAAGTTATATAGCTAGCGTTTAGAATTATATTACATACTTAATTACTAAAGTCCATTACGTTAGGTCCTAAAGCTTTCTTTCCGCTATAGTTATTGCTTCTAGGTCCCCAAATATTTATATAAGTCGCTCTATAAATCCATTCCAGCTTAAAAACATAAACCGTACTTTCTGGTTCGTTATTATTATTCCATTTGCTTATATCTCTATAAGGTAAGGCTTAAACTATTTAAGTGCTCTTTTTAACAAGAATAATCCCGTATATGCTACTTAGTCTATAGTTGTTGCTAGCTTTACTTCTTCCTATATAACCTTAAAGTGTATTTATATAAGGAATCCTTTAAGCTTTAATCTTTCTCCTAAGAATCTTTTAATTAATAGTAACTTAACCTTTGCTGCTCCTATTCTATTAATCCTATTTTTAAGTACCGCATTATCTCCCGTTAACTAATTAACTATCGTTTATAACTATTCTACTATTACAGGTTATTATAAGTTAGTGTTTACTATACTAGTGTCGTTACCTAATCCTAACGTAGTTGCCGCCGTTAATGGCGTTATAGTGGCTGCTTTCGGTAGTATGTTATTCAACTTATTAAAACCATAACTATGGTAGTAATTGTGTAATAAAGCCTTGTAGTAGGGACTACGGTATACTCATTAATGGGCTAGGTATATAGGTATTGTAAGTAAATTAACAACGTAATAATAACTAGTAGAGTGGTTGCCTAATAGATTAACTCTAATTATATTCTAAGAATTACTATAAGGAAGGAACTATCTAGGTAGGGACTAAGGGTCCTTAAATACACAACCGTACTCCTATAAAATCCTTCTTATACGTAATATACATCTTATACGTAAGGTACGTAAGTTCCTTTCATTCCTTTTGTTCCTCTTATAGCACCTTATATAACCTTAGCTACTATTTCTCATTACATAGTTCCACGGGTTCTATCCTAGACCGTGCTTGTATTAACTAACTAGCTTCTTCTAACTCCTCTCCAAGTAGTTATAACATTGTGCTTAAAGCGTCCGTAACACTATAAAGAAGCTCCTTACTTCTTGCTTATAGGTATCCTAATTTATACCCTAAATTTTTAATCCCTTAGATCCTTTAATCCTAAGCTTGCTTTTAGCTTAAGCTTAGCTCCAGCCTTAGTTTAACTAGGCTTGCTTAGTATTCTTATCTCATCTTAAAAGTCTTAAATCTTACTTATCTTATCTTAAGAGTCTTATACCTTTAAAAAACTTCGTCCTAAGCTTATTCGTATATTACTAAACTAAGCTATTGCTCTATCCTATCGGTTTTCATCCATTATAGGTCCTTAAGTATACCTTATCCTATCTTAAGAATCTTAGTCATCTCTTATTCCGTCTTAAGAATCTTAAGCCTTTAGCCTTTTGCCTTTATTAAGTAGTAAGCTAGCACTAGCAGTTATTTACTTACTTAATTATCTCTAGATATTACTCCTTCCGTCTTATAAAGTAATAGATGCCGTATCTAACGGTATTATAATACCCGTTATCAAACCTTACTCTATAGCGGTCTTAGTCTCTACTTTTATTACGTTATTAAGGTTTAGATACCCCTAGTTAGTTCCTTTACTATCCTTATTACTGTTAATTAATAAGTACTCTAACTCTATTATTATTATTGCTAATCTTTATCTATATATTACTGTAATATTTTAATCTAGCTTATTAAGTCGATCTTATTCTTTATTTAACTCTTTAGTTCCTTTAAGTCCTTTTAACTCTAGCTTTTATAGCTAATAGCTTATACCGTACTTAGCGTCTTTATAAATTTAGTATATATTATTATAATAAAACGTAAAACTTCTAATTAAATATTCTTTTATTCCTCGTAGTATACTATTATTCCTTTATATATATATGTTATATACTACTAGTCTAGTTCCCTTTACTACGTAATAACTCTAACTACTTTTATAGTCTCTAGTAAAATAACCCTATTTTCCGTAATTTATATAAGCTCTATCTTTAAACTATTGCTTTTATTAATAATAATAATAATTCATTACTTAACGTCCGATTTGGATCCCTATTAGGCCCACGCGGACTACTCCTTATTTACATATAGGGAGAAAACTCTATTTAAGAAAAATGAGAAAACCCCGTAATCCATCTCCCTGCCTTTTAGGACTCGCCTACTTAGCGCCTATAAGTCGCCTATAGTGCTCTACTACCTTACTGTTTAACCTCCTTAGGAACCACTNCTGCCGTAATAAGCCTACGGACGCGCTAGTATTATAAACTNTTACTNTACTACTGTAGAGTTACTAGGGGGNACCTACTNCTTNCCCCCTTNCCTTTTATTACNATTTCCCTTNCAACCNAGAACTAATTTAGCACATTTTAACTAATAAGCCACTAGGTAACCGCCTTAAGGCCTTTTTATATTAAGAGCAGTATATTATAGTTCTCTATGCTAGCTGCTAAGAGTATTATTTCTCGATTAATGCGTAGGGGGCATAGCAGTATTACATGTTTTAGTGTCTGTCTTAGCTAGCCACATTCGCATCTCGGGCTACCTACTAGGATACCCACCCAGTAAAGCCAATCTTTTAGTCCTATTATTCCTGTTCTTAAAAGTATTACTATTATATTTTCTGCCTTTATTAGACCTTCTCAGAGCCCTTAGGTATTTACCCCCTATGGCGTTAACTATACTATAGCTTGGGTTTATCTTGCCTAAGTTAGCCTCTGTACCTTTAACTCCTATTTACCTCTTTAGCGTTAGTCCAACCAGTATTACATTGCGGTAAATGGTTTCCCGGCGTTCTTACGTGTTCTACTTTAGCTCCTTTCTCTATCTTACTATTGTCTTTACTAACCTCTTACGCGTCTCCCTTTCTCCTCTATATAGGCCTAGGCCCTAAAGCGGCACTATTTTTCTTCTGCTTTCTTTACCTATTTCTCTAATATCTCTTCCCTACTTTAGGGTTGTTGGTTTGTTCTTCTATAGGGCTAGGGTCCCTCTATAGTTTACTTAGGCGTATCTTAATATACTTTATAACATTAGAGTTACGTTTATTTTACATCCTTTATATTACAGCAGCTTTAATATATAACTATAGGGGGAGAATATTGGATTCCTTCTCAAGCAGTGCTGTGGCCGTTCGCTTATACCCGCCTATAATACTCCAAAGGTAGGCTATCTAGACCTTTTAAAGTAGTTTAAGGAGTAATTTAGGGGGGCCCTTTTTAGTTTCTCTAATAGCCTAAATACTAGATCCATATATTATGGTTGGCCGGACGACTGCTATATATAGTAGGCGTAACCTCTAGAAGCATAAACCCTATATAAAATTAACAATTCTAGATAAAGCGATAAACTATACTTGGCCTTTATAGGCCGCTTACGCCGCATATATGCTCTACTAGAGCTTACTATCTACCTATACTCCTAATACCCTTAGGCCCTAAACTGGTTAACCCCTAAAGCCTTAAATATAAATTATATACTAGAGATCTGCAGATTAGTTGCGTTTTCTTATAAAATAGATTAGCTGGTATTTCTCTGGTAAAAATTGGACTCTATAACGTTTTGCCCATTCTATATAAGTATTATAGGCTTTCTCTAGTGTTCTATAATTCTCTACAGCTGTTAGCCCGTATATAATTAGGTTTATATCATTAACAAAGCCTATCCCCTAGGTCGCCCCTTCCTTAAAGGAGTTAAGTAGGTTACTTATAAAGAAAAGGAAGAGTATAGGCGAGAGGGGTAATCCTTATAGTATTCCTGTTGTAACTGCAATAAGGGGGCTCTAGTATCCGCTAAAGACTAGTAATGTTTCTTTCTAGCCTATAAACCCTTAGACAAATTATATAATCTATTCTAGAAAGCCCTTTACCCTAAGGATATACAGGAGACACTTATAGGGTATATTGTTATAGGTACCACTAATATTTAGGCTAAGTATTAATACTATAAAGTCCTTTCGCATCGCCCATGCAGATTTAATGGTGGCAGCGAGTAGCGTAAGTGCTGATAGTATTAAGCGGTTCTTTCTTGCCCCTATTTAGCTTTATAGTAGTAGGGTATATTTCTCTACCGTATCTACTATGCATTCCGCTATTACCCTTTTTAAGATCTTATTAAGGGTGTTTTCTAAGGCAATAGGGCGGTAGCTTCCTAGGATTAAGTAATCTGCTTTACCTTCTTTTTATAGGACAACCGTCGTTATAGATCTTCCAAGTCGCGGGTAGTAGCCTATAGTAAAGTATACTTTGGCTATATCTGCAAGCCAAGGTACTATAAGTAGCCTATAGGTTTTTAGGGCCTTATTTAGAATCCTATCTGGTTCTAGTACTATATTATTTAAAAGGCGGCTAATAGTTCTAGCCATTTCCTCTATTATTATGTCGCTGTTAACCTATAGGCAAGTCACCGGTATTTCGCCTATAATATTACTAAGGTCTGCTAGAGCTAGTTAGGGGAAGAACCTTTCTATAAAGATCTTTACCTTCTTATCGTTGTTATTTATAGCCTATGATTCTCCTACTCTTTGTAAAGGTAGTAGGTATAAGTCTTTTACTAGGCGCCCTACCTTTTTCTTTACCTATTTCGCTATAGCCCAAAGGCCCTTATTATAGGGGAGGCTTAGGTTAGAGGTATACTCATTTATAAACCGTCTCCAGTTATTCCTTACTTCTTTTTTTAGGGTATTCTTTAGCTAGTTTCTTATGTCTTTATATCATCTCTTATCTTTAGGGTTATAGCTACTTATATATTTCCTTCTTACTTATTATTAGCTGGCAACCAGAACTATATATTATATGGACTATACATATCGCGTATAGGGGCCCAGTTTTAAGATCGGGTAGTGCTCTTCTAGCCCATTTTTAATCGCTGCCTAGATCCTTTCTAGTCTTTGGTTAATTTCCTTAGGGGTGGCCAATAAGCCTCGCTTATTTAGTATTAGGTGGATTTCTTCTAGGTCTTAGAGTTGTTATTTAACTGCATTAAGGAAACTGTCTATCTTAAGCTTCCTTATTGCGTATCTTTTTCTATTTAGTTACGCTTTAGTATCTAGATCTAGCTGTATCTAAATAGGGATATAGTCTAGGGTAAGTGCCCATTCTTCTTTAGGGTTATACCTTTTAAGTCTCTAGTATAGGCCTTCGTCTATAAATATAAGGTTAATTATACTTCTGGCGGTGCCTTATTGCCATATAATTGCTCCTAGGGGGGTAGCTAGCTTAAGGCCCTAGATATTTATAGCTCTTAGTAGGCACTTTAACTGTTAATCTACAGCTATATAGATACCTCCCTACCGCGGGTAGTAGAGGTTTATGTCTCCTAGTAGGATAAACTTTATACCTTTAGTTTCTAGTAAGCTTATTACTAATATAATATTCTCTATTTATAGGACCCCTTTGACCCTAGGGTTATATATATTAATAATTTATACCAGTCCCCTATATATTTAGATTGTTATAACTGTAATATTTAGGTTAACTGCCTGCTATAATTATAAGGATAGGCTGATAGCCTTACTAATTATAAAGCACATATGTGTGGCTGCTTTTGGTTATATAGGAGCTAGAATCCTTAGGGGCAGTATATTGATTATATAAAGGTATTATAGTACGGTTCTTATATAGCAAGGATATAATATTTCTCTAGGTCTAGACTATCTAGTAGGGGCCTTACAAGGCGGTAGTTTGTGTTGCCGCAGTTATACTGTATAATAGATAGGTAGCGGACCCCCGGCAAGGGTCCTTTAACTCTCCTTTATTCCTTACTTCTTCTATTTCCACTTTCTCTAGGATATTTAGAGCTTCTGTCTCTTATATCTACACCCTAGTTACTACTTATTTTATATAAAGCTTTCTATTCCCATATCTTATGTTCCTATTAGCGCTTCTATATTTAAATCTATTATTATTACCGGTTCTTCCCCTATTCTTACTAGTCGGCTATATACCCTTTATAGGTCGGCTATAAATGTTATATTTGCCGCATTAAGTCTAATTTTTAATTATCCTAGTTTTAAGCCTACTGTCGCTGTCTATAGAGGTCTTCCTACGGGGCGTCCTCTTCCTTGTGTCCCCTGTAACCCTTATATCCCTAATTGGTCTAGTAATATTACGCGGCGTCGCTTCTGGCCCGTTAAGGCTTGGGATAGCTAGCCTAGCCCTCTAGTATTAAAGGTAGGAAACGCTAAAAAGGCGCCTATGTCCCCCTGGCTTATTACCTATTATTTCTATTTATATAACCTAGCGTACAGTTATTCCCGCAGCTGTTAAGCCCTTACCTTCCGTCTCCTGTATTTAATGTAGTCTTCTCTCTTCTACGCCTTATATGTGCTTTGGTGGCAGTTCACGCATTTTATTTAGTCTTAATTTAAGCAATATCTTATATCGTGGGGGCCTATACAGTAGCCGTAGTATACCTATACTGCGCATATAGATTAGGTGTGTCCCCATTATATATAGCAATAGCATTATTTTAGGCATAGTCTGTGGTTATAGAGCCTTATACTGTATATAAGGCTATTTATAATTATTTCTTTTTAAATAAGGAGTTTTTGCATTCCTGGTGTATATATACTAACGATAAGGGAGCTATATATTTGTCTGGCGTCTTCCTAACAAGTCTCTAGCAACCCTTATATCCTCTCGTTGTTCTTATTATATACTTAGTTTATATTTTCCTATTAAAGCTATTAGATTTGGGTAATTTTAAGTCCTAGTATAAGGCGTTCCGTTTGTCTTACTATCTCCTATGTAATGGAACCTTATAGTAAGAACTATAGTAGGCTTGTTAATGGGCTAGGTATATAGGTATTACAAGTAAGTCAACAACGTAATAATAACTAGTGGAGTGGTTGCCTAATAGATTAACTCTAATTATATTCTAAGAATTACTATAAGGAAGGAACTATCTAGGTAGGGATTGAGGGTCCTTAAATACACAACCGTACTCCTATAAAATCCTTCTTATACGTAATATACATCTTATCTATATTAAACGTAATATCCCTTATATTTAATACAGCCAATATATTTAACTATTATGTGACTTACTTACTATTCTTTATTATATAGTTCTATGGGTTCTATCCTAATCTATACCTATATTAACTAACTAGCTTCCTTTAACTCTTCTCTAAGTAGTCGTAATATTATACTTAAAGCGTCCATAATACCATCTCCCTCCTCTCTATCTTTATCCTTAAAGATACCTAGTATCTCTAGGTTATTTACTAGAGGTATAATATCCGTCTAATTAATTTAGTTAATATTATTGCTTATTATATCTAAAGTAATTTCTTCTCTCTCCTAGGTTAAGCGTCGCCTTTATACCGTCTCTTTAATACTATTACTAGGTAAAGTAATAGCAATTCCTTACTCTTGTTATACGAAAGAGGGGTTAAGTTACATTATAATTGCGAGTCCCTCCAGTTGCTAACCTTCCTCTTATTCTAAATACACTCGCGCTAATATACGTTTATTATATAACGTTCGTTTTATATCCAATGCTAAGTATACGTGTCCTATTACTCTTAATAGTTTTTAAGTTTTCTAAGTAATTTATTATAGGGTCTTGTGTTTAATCTACCGCTATAAAGCTTAACAGTAAGCTAGCCTCTACGCTGCTTAAGGTTTAGTATATCTTAGAAGAATCTGCATATATCCTTAAAGCTTAGCGTCTAGCTTATACTTGTCTTTAGCGTTTAGAATATATCTATAAGAAAGTTCGCTTAAAGGAGTAAAAACTTATTTAGTAAGGTCTTTAGGAACTAGGTAATAAGAGAACCAACTCTCCTCTTATAGTAAGGGGAACAACTTTAAGTAGTTTGGCAGTCGCTCTTCCTAGGTCCCCTTTAGGTGACTTATTCTTTAATAATCCTTCTTTATTAATATTGCCTGACCTATTTTCTTCTAATACTCCTATACCTTTCCTATAGCGTTCTTTAAATTCTCTAGTAGCTCCTAGGTAGTCTTAATATAGCCTATCCACTTAACCTTATACTATATTTTATTGTTAATATCCTTATAACTAATAATCTTTAAAACTTACTGTTTATCTTCTTCCTAACCTCTATACGTGTTTGCCTTATAAACTAGTAGTTTAATATTCCTATATACTAGTTCTAGCATCGCGATATACTATATAGGGTAGATCTTTATTTTAGCTAGTAGGTTTAACTTAAATATAACTGGTGAAATCCTCTATATAATTTTAAAAGGTCCTAGTCTAATATAGTTTAACTTCTTACTTAGTCGTTAACTTTTGAAAATTTTATATAGTAGCTATACTTTATCCCCCTCCTTAAGATCTGGTTCCTTAGATCTCTTAGCATTATAGTACTTTTTTATTCTTTACTATACCACCTTAGCTATTTCCGTAAGGTTTATATAAAGATTTATTAAAGTCTCCATTCTTTACTTAGCTTTACTACTTATTTTCTTTACTTAACGTAGCGATAATAATGTTCTTAGCTTATATCTATAATTCGCCTTAAATAGTAACGTACCCATTTCTTCTTATAGTGTTATATTATATATAAACTATATAATTAGTAATAGCGATATCTAATTGTTCTATATATAATTAATATAATATTTTAGATACTGCTCTAGTATCTAGTTTAATCTTTCCGTTTAACCGTCTGTCTACGGATAATATACGGTAGAAGTTGCTGCTTAAACTCCTTGCTCCGCCAAGAATACCTCCTAAAATGCTGCTATAAATCTTAGATCTCTATCTAATATAATTTTACTTAGTGCTCTATGTCTTATAAATACTTCTTTTATATAGATTCTAGCGATATCTTCCGCTAAGATTTCTTTCGTATAGGCTATAAAGTATCCCCACTTTATAAGCTTGTCTACTATTACTAAGATCGTATTATAGTCTTATCCGGTAATAGGATCTCTTAACTTTAGTAACTTAATAATAAAGTCCTATAATATAACCTCCTATAGTCTCTCTAGTGTCTTAATAGGTTATAGCCCTCTATACGGCTTATGCCTTATTAGTTTATTCCTTTCATCAGGAAATTTTTTTTTAGGCACGTTGTTGCAAGCGAAAATCGGGTCTGCAAAACCTGCGTAAGTCGCGATTTGCGGCAATTCGCAGCAATTTGCTACAAACACGCAGCTACTTATAAGTAGCCTATGCAAATTGCTACAAATACGCAGCTACTTATAAGTAGCCTATGCGAATTGCTGTAAATTACCGCAAATCGCTACAAATACGCAGCTACTTATAAGTAGCCTATGCGAATTGCTACAAATTACCGCAAATTGCTAAAATCGCGACTTAAGCCAGCTCTGCACGAAGCTCCGCACAAAGCTCCGCACGAAGCTCTATACGAAGCTCTGCACGAAGCTCTACACAAAGCTCTACACGAAGCTCTATATAAAGCTCTATACGAAGCTCTACACGAAGCTCTATACAAAGCTCTATACGAAGCTCTACACGAAGCTCTATACAAAGCTCTACACAAAGCTCTATACGAAGCTCTGCACAAAGCTCCACATAAAGCTCTGCACGAAGCTCTATATAAAGCTCTACACGAAGCTCTATACAAAGCTCTACACGAAGTTCTACACGAAGCTCTGCACGAAGCTCTACATATAGAGGCTCTGCATAAAGCTCTGCGTATAAAGGCTCTACATAAAGCTCTGCATAAGGCTCTACACGAAGCTCTATATAAGACTCTGCACGAAGCTCTACACGAAGCTCTACACGAGGTTCTACACGAAGTTCTACACAAAGCTCTATACGAAGCTCTGCGTATAGAGGCTCTGCACAAAGCTCTGTATAAGGCTCTGTACGAAGCTCTACACAAAGCTCTATACAAGGTTCTGCACAAAGTTCTACACAAAGCTCTATACGAAGCTCTGCGTACAGAGGCTCTGCACGAAGCTCTACATAAGGCTCTGCACAAAGCTCTATATAAAGCTCTATATAAAGCTCTACACGAAGTTCTATATAAAGCTCTGCACGAAGCTCTACGTATAGAGGCTCTATATAAAGCTCTATATAAAGCTCTATATAAAGTCCTATATAAAGCTCTATACAAAGCTCTATACAAAGCTCTATATAAAGCTCTACTAAGACTCTATATAAAGCTCTATACAAAGCTCTATATAAAGCTCTATACGAAGCTCTATATAAAACTCTGCGCAAAGCTCTATATAAAGCTTTATATAAAGCTCTACGTATAAAAGCTCTGCACAAGGCTTTACGCGAAGCTTTACGTACAGAGGCTCTATACGAAGCTCCGTATAATACATATTACTTTAGGTCCCCGCTATATTCCTAATAGCCTCTACATATAGGTAGCTATCTTATTTTTTACCCTTCCTTCCTTATATCCTCCCTACCTAGAGAGGCACCAGAACTATAGCTAGTAGACAACCGTTGCTAGAACTAGATAACTGTTACTAAAACCAGACGACCGTCCCTAGAGCTAGACAACCGTCGCCAGAGCTAGACAACCGTCGCAAGAGCTAGACAACCGTCGCTAGAGCTAGACGACTATTATTATCTAGACAACCGTCACTAGAGCTAGACAATTGTCGCAAGAGCTAGATAACCGTCGCTAGAGCTAGACGATTATTGCTAGAGCTAAATAACTATTATTAGAGCCAGACGACCGTCGCCAAAGCTAGACAACTATCGTTAGAGCTAGACAACCATCGCCAGAGCTAGACGACCGTCGTTAGAGCTAGATAACTATCGTCAGAGCTAGACAACCATTATCAGAGCTAAACGACCGTCGTCAGAGCTAGACGACTATTATTAGAGCTAAACGACCGTCGTTATCTAGACGACTATTACTAGAGCTAGACAATCGTCGTAAGAGCTAGACGACCGTCGCTAGAGCTAGACAATCGTTGCTAGAGCTAGACGACTGTCGTTAGAGCTAGACAACCGTCGCCAGAGCTAGATAACTATCGCTAGAGCTAGACGACCGTCGCTAGAGCTAGACGACCGTCGCTAGAGCTAGACGACCGTTGCTAGAGCTAGACGACCGTCACCAGAGCTAGACAACCGTCGTTAGAGCTAAACGATCGTCGCTAGAGTTAGACGACCGTCGCCAGAGCTAGACGACCGCTAACCGTTTAAACGACTTAGCTAGCAAATACTAAATAATTCAATCGGTCGAATTAAACCAGAGCATTATTATTAGTCTATTACCGAATCGAATTAAATTAAGCCCTTCTATAGAGGCACCCCAGATAACTACCGTTTAGAGGTAGTATAGATAAATAGGTATAGACAGTAGGCATAGATAGGTAGGTATAGATAGTAGGTATAAACAAGTAGGTACAAACAGTAGGTATAGATAGGTAGGTATAGATAGTAGGTATAGATAGGTAGGTATAAGTAGGTGGGTATAGACAGATAGATAGATAGATAGATAGGTAGGTAGGCAGGTAGGTAGGTAGGTAAGCACTAGGCTAATTAACGATTTAGAGGCTTTAAGTAGATAGCTCTATATTTTATATAATTATAATATAAATATATTTAAAAGTATATTATAGCAATCTATAGGAAATATGCAAAATATATAAAATGTATAAAACGTACAAAATGTACGAAACGTATAAAATGTACGAAATGTATAAAATGTACGAAACGTATAAAACGTGCAAAACGTATAAAACGTACAAAATGTGCGAAATGTGCGAAATGTAAGGGCTATATATAGGCTTCGCGCGGATTACCGTAAAAAATATAGGCTTCGCGTAGGTTGCTGTAAACTGCCGTAAAAAATATAGGCTTCGCGCGAGTTGCTGTAAACCACCGCAAACCGCACAGGACTATATATGACCACCGCAACCGTATAGTTTATAGCAAATTGCCGCAAATTGCTGCAAACCGCAACAATGAGCTAAAAAAAAAATTTCCTGATGTTAGCAATCTAGATACTCTTTAGTAATCCTTCTAGCTATCTTCTAAATTCTATTAATAATATACTCCTCCTAGAGTCTTAATACTAAGCCCATAGCTCTATTATATCCTTAAGTTAGTCCCTTATAAAAGTCCTCTATAAACTACTCTACTATACTTCTTAGGATATACTTCGCTTCTTAATTTTTATATATGTCTAACTATAGATCTTTTAGCTATGCTTTTAGAATTCTTTATACCTAAAAGCTTTCTAGCGTCTTATAGACCTTTCCTAACTTATTTTCTTAAGTTGCTATAATTTTTAAATAGTTATACCTAATCAGTCCATCTATGTCTTTTCGCAGTAAAGCCCCTAATGGCTTATTATTATTTTATAGTTTAGCCTTTTAACTTAACGTATCGGCTTATGTATTGTTTATACCTTTAATATACTAAATCTTAAAATAGTATTCTATAAGCATCTCTGCCTATCTAACCTATCTTTAGTTAAGTTCCTTTATCGTTAAAAATCCTATTAGGTTCTTATAATCTATTTTAACTATAAATAGTTTCTCTATACTTTATAAGAATGCTCTCTATTTTTTTAGTACTGTAACTATACCTAATAACTCCTTATTATAGATGTTATAGTTTAACTCTAGTNGTNTTATNTTCCGACTATAATATGCCANTAGATGCNATCTATNTANATNCCTTTATATAAAATATACTCCTAGTATAAAGTCTAATATATCTATTTCTATAACCGTCTCTAGTCCTAGTTAATAGATCTTAAGAACTGGCTCCTAGGTAAATAACTCTTTAACTTTCTTAAAGAGTTCTCACTATTCTTCTCCCTATGCCTATAGTTCTTCTTTCTTTATTAATCGCGTAAATAGTTTAATATCCTTTAACTATTGCGCTATAAACCTTCTATAGTAATTATAAAACCCTAAAAATAATCTTAACTGCGTAACGTTCTCTAGTTCTTGCTAATTTACTATAGCCTTAATCTTCTTTAGATCTATACTAAGTTGGCCTAGTTTAATAATAAATTTAACAAAATTAGTCTTCCTAGTAAAGAATTTGCATTTCTTAATTACTACTAGCATTTATTCTTCCTATAATCTCTTTAAAACCCATTTAATATATTCTCTATATTCTTCCTTATTTATTAAGTAAATAATATTATTATTAAGGTATACCATAACAAATTTATCTAAATATTCTCCTAATATATTATTAATACGCTTCTAAAATATTACTAGTGCGTTTATAAGTCCGAATTATATAACTAATAGTTTATATAGTCCTTCCTTTAATCTAAAGGCTGCCTTTTATTTATTGCCTTCCTTAATTCTAATCTAATAGTACGCCTATCTTAGATCTATCTTCGTAAAGATTTACGCATTACCTATTCTATCTTAGATTTCACTAATTAAGGGTAAAGGATACTTATCCTTTCTAGTAATGCTATTTAACTATCTATAGTTAATATATAGCCTTAGTTTGCTATTCTTTTTTAGTGCGAATAGTACTAGATATCCCGCTAATAACTGTAATAGTCTAATATATCCCTTTTATAGATTTTCTTAGATAAACTCTTTTAATGCTCTACCTTCTTCTTTAGTAAGTTTATAGATTGGAAAAAACCTTAGACTTATTCCTAGTTCCAATTCTATTTTATAGTCCTATATTATATATTCTAACAGCTTTTTACTTTTAGGTAACTATAGTTTCTTACTATACTTATAGTATCTCTTTAGTATATAGCTTAGCCCTTTTTCCATTTCTTTATAGGTCGCTCCTACTTAATACTATACCAACTTAGCTTATTATTATATCTTACGGCGTTAAGTATCTCTAATATTGACCTAACCTATAACCTAATCGATTTTTAGATTATATTTCTATAACTAAGGCATTCCTAATACTGCCTTATTATTTCCTAATAGTAATATATTAAAAGATATCTTAATTTGTCTTCCCTTAATAGTTATCTAAATTAGTCCTATTTTAAGATTAATAATACCTCCTCTATAGGCTATTAGATCTCCTAAAATTGTTACTAATAAATAAGGGTGCTCTTTCTGCCTATATAGTAGCCCTATTCTTTTAACTACTATTAGTAAGATATAGTTCCTTATTACTTTACTATCTACTAGTGCTTTAAACTGTTAATCTTACTATTTAATTCCTAGATTTAGGTATTATCCTTAAATTCCTTTAAGGGTCTAAGGCTCTACTACTAGCTCCCTCTAGTCCTATAGGCCTCTACTTTTCCTAACTATTAGCTACTAGATCTTATTTATACTTAGTCTAACTTAGGCTAATACTTAGTTCGTTTTTTATCTTTAATATACTATAGACAGGTATTCTCTAGATATTCCCACTATTGTTATCTATTTAGGCATTCTTCCGTAAGGAATCTTCCTAGTTAAAGTATTAAGTCCCCTTATTTTTAAACTTTTACTAGGTGCCAACTATATATATACTTAACATTTTAATACTTTACCTTGTCCGTCATCTAATACATTCTTATTAAATACTTTTAATTTTTATCCTTTAGTGCTCTATATATATTGCACACATTATCCACATATACTATCCACGATAGTATGTAATATGCTTAATGTCTTAGGTTAACTCTCAGCTTATCTTCGTCCTTAAGTTTAAACCTTTCTTATATTAATCTAAGTGTTATAACTTCGTTCGCGGGTATTAAGATTCGTCTTTTACTTCTCTAGTCCTCTAATTACTCCTTTAAATCCTTTAATATTATAATTAAGGCCCCCTTAATATAAGTTATAGCTTTTTTTATAATCGGGTGGTTTTAGATAACTTTTTCGTCTAACTATATATAGAAATCTTTCTACTTATTATTATGTTGTTGCCTATACTACTTTTAGTATAGCTGCTTAAGTATATACGGCTTATCCGTAAGAAAATATTTCTTTATTACTACGTTATAATAGCCTTTAGTATATTGTTCCTTAAATCTAGTAGGAATTCCTAAATCCTCTTCTTACTCCAGTTTAGTAAGCCACTTAGCTCTTAATATGCCTACTCTAGGCCTATTAGTGATTCTTTATACTAGCGCTCTATCCCTTATACATCCCAATGTGCTAGATCTCTTATCTAGTTTCTTTTCTTACTATACGATAATTTTTGCTCTAAACTCTTCTATGGTTTCCTTTACGTCGCGTCTTATAAGTAGATCCTTAAAGTCTTCTTACTTCTTAATCTTGGTATTGGCTTTTTAATCTTTAGGCTAGGCGCTATACTCCCCTAGTAAGTCTTCTAGGTCTATATATCTGTCTCCTAATCTAATCGCTATTTACGCTATAAATTCTCTAATCTATAAAGAAGCTCCTTACTTCTTACTTATAGGTATCCTAATTTGTACTCCAAATTCTTAGTCCCTTAAATTCTTTAATCCTAAGCTTGCTTCTAACTTAAGCTTAGCTCCCGCCTTAGTCTAACTAGGCGTCTATAGTATTCTTATCTTATCTTAAAAGTCTTAAATCTCACTTATCTTATCTTAAGAGTTTTGTGCTATTAGGAACACTTATCCCAAGCTTATTTATATATCTTTAAACTAAGCTACTACCCTACTCTATCGGTTTTTGTCTATTATAGGTCCTTAGGTATACCTTATCTTACTTTAAGAATTTTAGTTGTCTCTTATCTTATCTTAAGAATCTTAAGCCTTTAGCCCTTTGCCTTTATTAAGTAGTAAGCTAGCACTAGTAGTTATCTGCTTACTTAATTATCTCTAGATATTACTCCTTCCATCTTATAAAGCAATGGATGCTATATCTAACGGTGTTATAATACCCGTTACTAAACCTTGCTCTATAGCGGTCTCAGTCTCTACTTCTATTGCATTATTAAGGTTTAGATACCCCTAGTTGGTTCCTTTATTATTCTTATCGCTATTAATTAATAAGTACTCTAACTCTATTATTATTGTTACTAATCTTTATCTATATATTACTGTAATATCTTAATCTAGCTTATAGAGTCAATCCTATTCTTTATCTAACTCTTTAGTTTCTTTAAGTCCTCTTAACTCTAGCTCTTATAGCTAATAGCTTATACCGTACTTGGCGTCTTTATAAATTTAGTATACATTATTATAACAAAACGCAAAACTTCTAATTAAACATTCTTTTATTTCTTATAGCGTACTATTATCCCTCTATATATATATATTATATACTACTAGTCTAGTTTTCTTTACTACGTAATAACTCTAACCACTTCTATAGTCTTTAGTAAAATAACCTTATTTTCTATAATTTATATAAGCTCTATCTTTAAACCATTGTTTTTGCTATAGAGTTTGCTTAAACGTCTTCTATTACTAAGATCCTTAGTTTAGCCTATACTCCTTAGTCCTATAATTACTTAATCCTTAACCCCTAGGTTTCTATAGTTTTTTACTCTATCTTTTATAGGTTTCTTTGGTACTACTTAGGTCTATTAGCTCCGCGCTATACTATAGTTTCTAATTTAGCTTTAGTTATTGCATACTCTACGTCTTATATAACTATAGGACTCTGTCCTAGCCCCTCTTAGCCTATTCCCTTTAGAAGATCCTATTGTTAATCTTAATCGCTTAATCTATTAATTCCCTTAGAGTATCCACATCTTCTATTAGAATAATTACGTCTTAGACTTTAGCCTTAAGTCCCTATTTATACTATACCATAAGCGCCTTATTATTCTACTTAAGTTATATAGCTAGCGTTTAGAATTATATTATATACTTAATTACTAAAGTTCGTTATATTAGGTCCTAAAGCTTTCTTTCCGCTATAGTTATTGCTTCTAGGTCCTTAAACATTTATATAAGTCGCTCTATAAATCTATTCTAGCTTAAAAATATAAACCGTACTTCTTAGTTTGTTATTATTATTCCATTTACTTATATCTCTATAAGGTAAGGCTTAAACCATTTAAGTGCTCTTCCTAATAAGAATAATCCTATATATACTACTTAATCTATAGTTATTACTAGCTTTACTCCTTCTTACGTAACCTTAAAGTGTATTTATATAAGGAATCCTTTAAGCTTTAATTTCTCCCCTAAGAATCTTTTAATTAATAGTAACTTAACCTTTTGTTGGGAATGAGGCAAGTTGCCGTCGCATAAAGCATATTGCCGTCACGTGTTGACGTGGCCCTAGCGTGGTGAGGAACCTTGGGTTCCTCACCCCTTTCCTTATTCCTATCAATAAGAATTAACTAACATTACTGTAACCCTACTTAAGTAGTCGTTATTGGTGAGTTACCCTGTGTTTCTAATACTAATTAGTAGTTAAATATACAGTTAACCACAGAGTAGCTAGGTTTTTAAATAGAAGAGACAGTCTTATATAGGGGTGCTATATACGCTTATATGGAATGGATCCCGGCAATACTATACTACCTTAGACTTGCGGAAAACTAGTAATAGAAGTGTTACTAAGTACTAGGAGATACCAAGTTGCGTCTATTATATAGAACAACCACGTTTACAAAGATTTAGTTAAGTACTTTAGGTTAAAAGTATTACTAAACCTACGGTCCTAAAATTAATGTCCAAAATACGTTAAACAACTACGCATATAAAGATTTAGTTAAGTACTTTAGGTTAGAAGTGTTACTAAACCTACGGTCCTAAAGTTAACGTCTAAAACGCGTTAACAATATCTTAATTACCTACCTTTTAATAGCAAACCTACAAGATTCTATAAAGCTAAAAACCCTACCTACCTTTAACATATAACACCCCATTAATTCTATACCTACTATAGCGTTAACCTACCCAAAGAAGTACGAGAAAAGTATTAACCTAGAGACGTGAGATATAGATATTAACCCTATAAACGCTAAGGAACAGGACCTAAACGGATTCTTAGTATACCGTATAGTACACTATATAGACAGCGAATATAATAATACTAAGCTATAGTGTTATATAAAGGAGGACTTTATTAGATGGATAAAGGAAATATAGGCTCTTGTAAAGAAGGATGTTATATAAGACTTCCGTAACTTCCTTTGGGAGAATAGAGTATTTGTCCCTATAGATAGGGGTACTATTAGAGATAATATCTAGGAGTAAGTTATCGATGTAAAAGAAGAGCACGAATGGACTTTATAAGAGGTTAAGCACCAACTACGCACTAAGAGGAAGCTTAACTTACGATGGAATCTAAATGATACGCCAATAGAGACGCGCTCTAATTTCATTGCTCTAGGCATAAGTTCTTACGTTCCGCATCTATTGCTTCCACCTCTATCTCCAGCTCCCTAGGATCCACCAATTTAACCAGCAATATTAACCACTACCCCTTAAGAGTAAGCGTAAGATCCCCTTGCTTCGCGATTTAATAACCTTTAAACTCTATTATAAGAAGATTAGGTATCACGCCGTATTCTACTAAGCCCTATATCTCTACTATAGCCTATAAAGCAATCCCTACCTTAATCTCTAATGCAATTTTAACGTAGTCTAATACCACTTAGAGGTACCTTAAAAATGCTTATAGAGCTTACGAAGCTCTATACGGACTAGGAGAAGAAGTTTAGCGGGGAACTGTATAATATCCTTAATTTAAAACTGCGTATCTTCTACGACTATTACTAGAAGGTTAGACTAGAACCTAACTAATATCACAACGCCTATTCCGTTATACTTAAGGGCCGCGCTAGTACCTTCTATTATGATTATTTGGTAGGAAAAGGATATAATTTTAACCGAATGATATATAAGATAAGATGCCACTTTAAAATAGAAGAGAATAAGCAGCAATATATGTCGGAGTGGAGAGAGACTACCTTTTTAAGAATTATTACTACGAACCTAGGTGTCTCTCGGCTTAATTATCTTTAAAAGCTCTTTAATTAACTTTAGATAATTTAGCGTGGTTTATCTAAATTATATTAAGAGGACCTTAGCTTATATAATTAAGTTATTAGCGTATACCAAGGTATTAAAGAATATAATCTCGCTCTCTTTAACCCTGTAAGTACTTATGAAGGAATATATACTTAATTAAGATCCTCTATTAGCACCGCTCTACGCTTTTAAGAAGTACAGCAATTTAACGCCTAACTTTAACCTACCTTAATTGACCCGGCTAACTAATATAATTACAACTAGACTAATTAAATATATAGTAGACGTGGTAGGGGATACGGTAAAGGGTACGATTAACGTTAACTATAAGGTAATCATGGAGGTCCTTATAGAGGTTCACTTCGGAGCAATTATTAGAAGAAGTGCTACGTTTATAAGAAGCCAAATTACTGGTTAACTAGACACCCTCTTAATAGATAAAAGGAGGTATATAATAGGTTTCGCCAGAGTATACGAAATGTTGGAAACTAAGAGGTTACTATAGCCTACTTCTAAAACTTTCTGGTTTAATATAAAGGCGAAGAAGATCTTAAGGGTAAGGTTGATGAGGCTAAATAGCTCCTTATAGATATGGAAATTAAGGACTACTCTCCTAACCAATACTTTACCGAGTATAGTAAGGTAAATAGCACATAAACTATTGCTATCCTTAATAACTAATCTACGCTCCATTCTATTATAAAGTTAGATATCTTTAATAAGCTAAAGGAAAGTTCCGCGTTCTTCTTTAACAACAGATACTCGGCGAACGTCTTCTATAGCATTATACTAGATACTAGAGCCGCAGGAGTATCTATAGTAGGAGAGCCTTAAGTTCGAGCTCTTTAATAGCTTAATAGCTCTGTTTAAATTAACTAATTAACAGTAGGCTAATATATAATTCGCTTTAGCAAGGGTACTATAATCTCTTTTAGCACAATTAAGGTCCAAACCCTATTAGGATATATTACTTTCCACATTATCCCCGCAAATACCCCGTTCCTATTCTATATCTAAGATATAGATAAATTAGGTATTAAGCTTAACAACCTTAAGAATATACTTGTCTAGGGAGATAATTAGGTGCCCGTTATACGCAAGTGGGGTTACCCTTAGTTGCTCCTTTAATAGCTAAAAAGGAGCGTTACTTAGAGCTACCTAACTAAGTTAAAGTTACGTTAACTACACCATCTTTTTGGCCACCTATCTATTTACTAATTACTTAGGGTCCTTTAGTGAGCAGGTTATAAAGTTAAGGTTAAGGTAATTAAATATCTTATAAAGTACTACCACTACTACCAAATGAACTAGAAGTTCCCTGGCCGATTTAAGTTTACTCTTAAAGATAACTACAACTTTAACTTCTGTATTATTATAGATGTTATATATCTTAGCGGCAAGCCAGTACTCTAAGTTATTAACTTCTTAACCTTCTTCTAAGCCGCACGTTTTTTAAAAGATATATTAGCTAGGAACGCATAGGATACTCTTTAATTATGCTAGATTAATATCTACCTAGGACCCCCTAATTAAATCGTTTATAATATAGGAAAGAACTTCTTATCTATAGAGTTTTAATAATAGGTAAAGGTAATAACAATTAAGGTTAAGGAAGTCCCCGTTAAGGTATATAATAGTATTAAAAAAATAGAACAATATTATACGCCATTACGCCGCGTATATAAAATTATTTCTTTAGAACTAGAGGGTGCTAGCGAAGAGCTTATCCTATAGATAGCTATTAAGGCTATTAATAATACCGCTGGCCTAGATAGGCTCGTACCTACGTTACTAGTCTTTAGCGCCTACTCTTAAATAACTAACAATTCTCTACTATCTCCCTCTATTGCGTAATAAGTTAAGGCTATTCGCAAGGTAATAAAGGAGGTGCGACGTCTCTATGCTATGCGCTAGGTTAACGATGTACTAGAAATAAAAAATAGCCCAAACACCTTAATTACGCTTAATCTACTACTCTAATCAGAGGTACGCGTATAGCGTAAAAAGGGAGGATGGTTAGGCCTATATAAACTCATTATAATTAATAGTTAAACTTACACTCTTTAGATGCCCTATAGACCTACTTAATTCCGCTTAACTGTTATTAAGCCCTACTATAGGGATAATAGCTCCGAGCCTTTATAGGATACCCTAAAAGATACCCTAAAGGAGAACCACAATTAACATACTCTAGAAGGCGAAGGCGATTCTGATATAATTATAGTAGACGTACCGCAACTATAACGCGGTAGAGGTCGCCCAAAGGGATTACAAAATCGCTAATATCTTATTAATTTTGAAGAGCAATTTGTTACCGCTATTAAGAATGGAGATAAACTATTAATAGCCTTTATAACAGCTAAAGAGAAGGCTGACTTTAAACTTGCAAAACAGCTTTAAAAGGAAGGCTATATTATAACTCTAGGAGCTCCTTTCTAAGCATCTAATAAGTAGGAGATTAACGGTCTTATTACAAGAGGAGTCTTTAAATTCAAGAAATATGACCCTACTAAGTTTAATAGAGTCCGCATATTTAAGTTAAGAATAATTAATAAAATTAAAGGCAAAGCTACTAATACCCTATTTAAGAAGTTAAGGCTAGTCATTTAAGGTTATAATAATAATAGTAAGAAAGTAATTCTTATGTAATTCCCTATAATTTAACAAGCTAGTTAATAAGTTATTATTACACTAGCTCCCTCCTTAATGAAGAATAGAATAGCGGTTTACCTATAAGATATTACTTAGGCCTACACCTAATTAGAGACGCGCCTTTAGCGCTTAATACTAGTATACCTTCCAAAGTAAATTCGCCACCAATATCCCGAGGATACGATTATGGTCGTACTTAAGCCATTATATAGAATCGCAGAGGCAGGAACTCATTAGTAGGCTACCTACAGCAAGCACCACAAGGAGAAGCTTTTAATAACTACTTCTATATTTAATCCCTACTTCCTTATTATAACTACGGGAACTTTATTTGGAATCGTCGGCATACAAACGGATAATATAATTATCTTAGGAGACGACCAATTCTTAGCTCTTAAAGAAGATAAGCTAGTAAAAGTAAACCTTATAGCAAAGCTAAAGGAAAGACTTAACTTAGTAATACTATTACTCTTTAATAGATGTATCCTCTCCCTAAATAAGGGCTCTATTACTCTACGCTAGAAGGGTTAAGGTAAGAAGATTAATATTATTAACATTAATTCTCCAAAATAAGGATATGTAGAGTAACGCGCTTGTAGAGCTTATATAGCTTCTATCTATTAACCTAAGGCTTCCTTTAATCTCTCTATTACCGCTTAACACCAGGAACTAACTAAGGATAACGTTCTTGCCCTAAATAAGCGTCTTTTCTAGCAAATAAACCATCTTAATAGGGGACTACTCTATATACCTATTAACCTTCCTACCGCTAAGCTCTTCGTATTTGTTAATAGATCGTTTATAAATAATAAAGATTTTAGCTTCTAGTTAGGATATAAGATTATTATTATAAACAAATCTACCAGAGAGAATAACTTTATAATCTACGGCAACCTTATTTATTAAAGCTTAACTAAAAGTAAGCGCGTTACTTAAAGCGTTCTAGCGTTAGAGATATATAGAATAGTCGGCGGAGTTAATATAGCAATTGCAATTAGAACTACCCTTAAGATAATTACAGACCGGCTCAAACTTCCTACTATCCCTATAATTATATACACCAACTTATATTCCCTCTATAAGTATTTAGTTAAGCTTGGTACTATAAAGGAGGAGCGTCTTATAATTAATATTATAGTACTTCGGCAGTCCTATAAGTATTAAAAACTCTTTAAGATCTAATAGATTAATAGCTAAGATAACCCAGTAGATATAATAACAAAGGTAAACCTAAATAAGGCACTAGAGACATTTATTAATATAAATACTCTACATATATAAGTTAAAGGTTGGGTTAAGAGGGAAATTTAGAGAAGTTAAGATCTTATAGAACTTTAACCACTGGTTAAAGTTATCTAATTAGTTAGATCCTTGCTAAAAGCGCTACGCCTAATTAATTTAGGTAGCAGTATAAACTTCTACTAACTAATTAGGATTTTCTATGCCCGGCATAGAAAATTACTATTAGCTCGCTTACTACTAGCGTCTTAGCGGCCTACCCGTCTTCGCGTTATTTACTAAATTCTACTAACTACCGCATTATTGTATATCGTCTAGTTTTATTACATATTATCTGGTATTATTATATACTATCTGTTTATATATATATATATAGCAACTATAAAAAGAAGAGTTGCCAGTATCGGGAATAAGGTAAGTTGCCGTCGCATAAAGTATATTGCCGTCACGTGTTAACGTGGCCCTAGCATAGTAAGGAACCTTAGGTTCCTCACCCCTTTCCTTATTCCTATCAATAAGAATTAACTAATATCACTATAACCCTACTTAAGTAGTCGTTATTAGTAAGTCACCCTGTGTTTCCAACACCTTTACTACTTCTATTCTATTAATCCTATTTTTAAGTGCTATATTATCTCCCATTAACTAATTAACTATTACTTATAACTGTTTTACTATTATAGGTTATTATAAGTTAGTGTCTGCTATATTAGTGTCGTTACCTAATCCTAACGTAGTTGCCGCCATTAATGGTGTTATAGTAGCTGCTTTTAGTAGCATATTATTTAACTTATTAAAACCGTAACTATAGTAGTAATTATATAACGGAACCTTATAGCAAGAACTACGGTAGGCTCGTTAATAGGCTAGGTATATAGGTATTATAAGTAAGTTAATAATGTAATAATAACTAGTGGAGTAGTTACCTAATAGATTAACTCTAATTATATTCTAAGAATCACTATAAGGAAGGAACTATCTAGGTAGGGATTAAGGGTCCTTAAATACACAACCGTACTTCTATAAAATCCTTCTTATATATAATATACGTCTTATCTATATTAAACGTAATATCCCTTACATTTAATACAGCTAACACGTTCAACTATTATATAACTCGCTTACTATTCTTCATTATATAGTTCTACGGGTTCCATCCTAGTCCGTACCTATATTAACTAACTAGCTTCCTCTAACTCTTCTCTAAGTAGTTATAATATCGTACTTAAAGCGTCCATAACATCCTATATAATTGCTATATTATTCGCCTAGTATCCCTTTTCTACCCTAAGGCTTATAAAAACCGCTAGGACTTTAACTAGGTAATCCTCACAGAGTACTTTTATACTAATATATTCTCCTAGCCTATCCCCTACCCTTATAGCTCATTCCTTTACCTATTAGTCCTTTAGGGTAACTCTAATATCTCCGCTCTTAAGGTGTTAGACTATAATAGCGTTATAGACCTCTTTATATATCTTTATAAGGACTTCTATTTCTAATTATCCCCTAAGCCCCTCTACTTATTCTATATTTAGTTGTATTATAATTATATACCCGGTTATTAACTTAAGGGGAGTAGGTTCCCTATACTGTAAAAGCGCAGCTATAGTGGCCTAGGTGCGGTTCGCCGGTAAAGGGGGGTTATACTTATTTTTAATTTTGCTTAGCTATTAGAGGATTTAATTAAGGGTTTGCTAGAGGGGCATTTAAGGTTTACTAGACTGGCGGAGCCATTCTGCTAGCTATATTAGTTCGTTATAGCTAACGGTTACTCCCCCGTAATTTTGGATACTAAATATATCTAATAGGCTTTATATTTTATTAGATGCCTTTTTAATAGAGGTATTTCTACTTTATGGTGTAGTATTCGCCCGTCTTTATTATAGAGGGCCATTACTAGGCGTAGTTCTAGCGGTCGCGCACAAGTACAAGCCACCGTCGTTCGACGTATGCCTCCCCTGCGATGCATACATCTTAGGGGGATTCTCTAGGTGTTTTTCAGGGTTCTTTTAGTTAGTTTTAGTCTTTTTAGGCCAGGTGCAGCAAGAGCTCCTTATTTATATAGAATTATAAACCGACGTTTATAATATTAGGTAAGCTATAGATAATACTTTATTAGAATATAGTTTAGTTTTATTACTTTTATTATAGAGTCCGCTTAAATATCTTCTACTACTAAGATCCTTAGTTTAGCCTATGCTCCCTAGTCCTATAATTACTTAATCCTTAACCTTTAGGTTTCTATAGTTTCTTACTCCATTTCTTATAGGTTTATTTAGTACTACTTAGGTTTATTAGCTCTACGCTATACTATATTTTCTAGTTTAGCTTAAGTTGTTATATACTCTATGTCTTATATAACTATAGAACTCTATTCTAACCTCTCTTAGTTTATTCCCTTTAGTAGATCCTATTATTAATCTTTATTGCTTAATTTATTAGTTCCCTTAGGGTATCCGCATTTTTTATTAAGATAATTACGTCCTAGACTTTAGCCTTAAGTCCCTATTTATACTATGCTATAAGCGCCTTATTATTCCACTTAACTTATATTATTAGCATTTGGAACTATATAGTATACTTAATTACTAAAGTTTATTATATAATGTTTTAGAGTTTTCTTTCTACTATAGTTATTGCCTTTAGGTCTCTAAATATCTATATAAGTTATTCTATAAATCCGTCCTAGCTTAAAAACACAAACCATACTTTTTAGTTTGTGGTTATTATTCCATTTGCCTATATTTCTATAAGGTAGGGCTTAAACTATTTAAGTGCCCTTCCTATTAAGAATAGTCCTGCATACGCTATTCGATCTATAGGTATTACTAGCTTTACTCCTTCCTATACTACCTTAAAGTGCATTTATATAAGGAATCCTTTAAGCTTTAATCTCTCTCCTAAGAATCTTTTAATTAATAGTAACTTAACCTTTACTGCGCCTATCCCATTAATCTTATTTTTAAGTGCTGTATTATTTTCTATTAACTAGTTAATTATTTCCTATAATTGTCCTACCGTTATAGGTTGTTATAAGTCGGTATCCGCTATACTAGTATTACCCCCTAACCCTAAAGTAGTTGCCGCCGTTAATGGCGTCATAGTGGCTGCTTTTAGTGGCATGTTATTTAACTTATTAAAACCGTAACTATAATAGTAATTATATAATGGAGCCTTATAGTAGGAACTATAGTAGACTTATTAATAGGCTAGGTATATAGGTATTATAAGTAAGTCAACAATGTAATAATAACTGGTAGAGTGGTTGCCTAATAGATTAACTCTAATTGTATTCTAAGAATTACTATAAGGAAGGAACTATCTAGATAGGGACTAAGGGTCCTTAAATACATAACCGTACTCCTATAAAATCCTCCTTATATGTGATGTATATATAGTATATAAGGTACGTAAGTTCCTCTTATTCCTTACGTTTAATATATAGCACGTTACGCGACCTCGGCTACCATTCCTCGTCATATGGTTCTACGGGTTCTATCCTAGACCGTGCTTGTATTAACCAACTAGCTTCTTCTAACTTCTCTCCAAGTAGTTATAACATCGTACTTAAAGCGTTTATAACAGTTTAAGCTATAAAACACCTATTTAAAAATAACCCCTAACCCAGAAACGCCCCTTTCTTTTACTTTAAGAGATTAGCCTTTATAAGCTACGCGGTTAGGAATAAGCTAAAGTATAGAGTTGCCGCTCTTGGCCTTTACTCTAAGCTTTATAATAGACACTTATTTTAGAAAAGTACTGCTTAATATACTTAAGATAACGGTTTTATAGACGGCTAAATATAGTAACTAAGCTGGTAGTTTTTATAAGCGTTCTAGCTTTACTGTTTATTATCCCTAAAAGACCTATTCCGGCTAAGTATAAACTTTTAACGTAGAACGCTAATACCGTTCTTATTGTTACTCGCCCTAGATATAATAGGCAAAGGTATTTAGGTATAATGGCGTATAGGAGTGCCTATCTTGGCACTCTAATATATTAACTTAAATCTCTCCTTTCCCCCCCTTTTTTATTTTTTATTTTTTCTTCCCCTTTGTTACGGACGCTTTAAGTACAATGTTATAACTACTTAGGAAAGAGACGGAAGAAGCTAGTTGGTTGATTTAGGTACGGTTTAGGATAAAGCCGATAGAACTATGTGACGAGGAATAGTAACCGAGGTTATATAATATGCTATATATTAAACGAGAGGAACGAGAGGAACTTATGTACCTTATATATAAGACGTATATTACATATAAGAAGGATTTTATAAGAGTACGGTTATATATTTAAGGACCCTTAGTCCCTACCTAGATAGTTCCTTCTTTATAGTAATTCTTAGAATATAATTAGAGTTAATCTATTAGGCAACCACTCCACCAGTTATTATTACGTTGTTGACTTTTATACTTGCATTTCCTATACACCTAGCCTAATAACGAGCCTATTATAGTTCTTGCTATAAGGTTCCGTTATATAATTACTACCTAATTATAGTATTAATATAAGAAGTTAAATAATATGCCACTAAAAGTAGCCACCACAATGCTATTAATAGCAGCAACTACTTTAAGGACAGAAGGTAATACTAGTATGGTAGATACTAACTTATAGCAACCTGTAACGGTCGGATAGCTATAGGAAATAGTTAACTAGTTAATAGCTAATAATATAGTATTAGAAGAAAGACTTAATGGGATAGGAGTAGTAAAGATTAAGCTACTATTAATTGAGAGATTTATAGGAGAGAGGTTAAAGCTTAAAGGATTCCTTATATAAATGCACTTTAAGGTCTTATAGGAGGGAGTAAAGTTACCTATACCCATAGATCGGATAGCCTATACAGGACTATTCTTATTAGGAAAAGCACTTAAGTAGTTTAAACCTTATCTTACGGAGATATAGGTAAATAAAATAACGACTACTAACTAAGATGTGCGATTTATGTTCTTAAGTTAGAAAGGATTTGCAGAATAACTTACATAGATATTTAGAGACCCGGAAGAAATAACTATAGTAAAAAGAAAACTCTAGAACCTTATGTAATAAACTTTAGTAATTAAGTATATAATATAGTTCTAGACGCTAGTAATATAAGTAGAGTGGAATAATAGGGCGCTTATAGCATAGTATAAATAGGGACTTAAGGCTAAAGTCTAGGACGTAATTATTCTAATAGAAGATGCGGACACCCTAAGGGAACTAATAGATTAGGTAATTAAGATTAATAATTAGATCTACTAAAGGGAACAGGCTAAGAGAGGCTAGAATAAAGTTCTATAGTTATATAAGGTGTAGAGTACGCAATAATAAAAGCCAAGTTAAAAACTATAGTATGGCGTAGAGCTAATGGACCTAAGTGGTATTAAAGAAGCCTATAAGAAATGGAGCAAACTATAAAAACTTAGAGGACAAGGATTAAATAATTAAAGGTCTAAGGAGCAAAGGCCGAATTAGGGATCTTAATAGTAGAAGATATTTAGGCGGACTCTATAGCAAGAGAAATGGTTTAAAGAAGAAGCTTATATAAATTACGGAAAATAGGGTTATTATATCAGAGACTATAGAAGTAGGTAGAATTACTATATAGTAAAAGGTATAAGACTAGCAGACGACATATATATATAGAGGGATAACAATATACTGCAAGGAATAAAAGAGTGTTTAATTAGAAGTTTTACGTTTTATTATAACAACATATACCAAATTTATAAAGACGCTAAGTATAGCATAAGCTATTGGCTATAAGAGCTAGCACCTATAGGATATAGAGGAACTAATAAACTAGTTCGTAGATCGGATATCAAGGATAATAAATTTAACCTAAGCGAAATATTTTGTAACAATAAGGCAACAAGGGCCGCTTACTAGGAGCGAGTAGACCTTAAAGATGTTATACTAGAGGTAGAGGATAATTCTACTATAAAATAGGGAACATTAGTAGGGATCAAAACCCCACTAGATATAATGTTTATCGCTTCGCGAGATATAAGAGAAGTAGGATAGTAAACTACTTTAGTACTTAATAAAGGCAAAAGGCCAAAGGCTTAAGATTCTTAAGACGAGATAAAAGATGACTAAGATTCTTAAGATAAGATAAGGCATACCCTAGGACCTATAACGGACGAAAACCGATAGAGTAGGGTAGTAGCTTAGTTTAGAAACATATAAATGAGCTTAGGATAAAGTTTCCTATAGATATAAGACTTTTAAGACAAGATAAGTGAGATTTAAGACTTTTAAGATAAGATAAGAATACTACGGACGCCTAGTTAGACTAAGGCGGGAGCTAAGCTTAAGTTAGAAGCAAGCTTAAGATTAAAGAATCTAAGGGACTAAGATTTTGGAGTATAAATAAGGATACCTATAGGTAAGAGGCAAGGAGCTTCTTTATAGATTAGAGAATCTATAATATAAATAGCAGTTAGACTAGGAGATAGATATATAGACCTAGAAGACTTATTAGGGGAATATAGTGTTTAGCCTAAAGATTAAAAGTTTAATACTAGGATTAAGAAGTAAGATAACTTTAAGGATTAGAGCGTAAGGCGCAAACTAAAAAAAACTATAAAAGAGTTTAGGCAAAGAATTATCGTATAGTAAGAATAGAAACTAGATAAGAGATCTAGCATATTAGGACGTATAAAGGACAGAGCACTAGTATAAAGGATTACTAATAGGCTAAGAGTAGGCACACTAAGAACTAAGTAGCTTACTAAACTAAAAAATGAAGAGGATTTAGGGATTCTAACTAGGTTCAAAGAACGATATATAAAGGGCTGTTATAACGTAGTAATAAGAAGATACTTCCTTATAGATAAACTATATACACTCTAGCAGCTGTACTAAAAGTGGTATAGGCAAAGGCATAATAATAAGTAGGAAGATTTCTATATATAGTTAGATGAAAAAGTTATCCAGGACCACCCGATTATAGAAAAGGCTATAACGTATATTAAAGGAGCCTTAATTATAATATTAAAGGATCTAGAGGAACATTTAGAGGACTAAAGAAGTAAGAGACGCATCTTAATACCTGCAAATAAAGTTATAACGTTTAGATTAGTACAATAAAGGTTTAAACTTAGGGATAAAGACGAGCTAAAAGTTAACCTAAAGCACCTAGCATACTATACATTATTATAGATTGCGTGCGTGGATAATATATACGAAATGCATAAGAATCCAAAGGAAAAGAATTAGAAATACCCTATAAGAATATACTAGATAATAGACAAGCAATAGTACAGAAATGCTAAATATATATATAGATGGCATCTAGTAGAGGTCCAAGAGGAAGGAAGTATAGTACTTTAACTAAAAAGATTTCTTACAGAAGAATGCTTAGATAGACAATAGTGGTGGGAATACCTAGAAAATATATGTCTATAGTATATTAAAGATAAAAAGCGAACTAGGCATTAGCTAAAAAGTGAGCCAAGTGCACTAGGATTAAGTAGCTAATAGTTAGGAAAAGTAGAGGCCTACGGGACTAGAGGGAGCTAGTAGTAGAGCCTTAGACCCTTAAAGGAATTCAAGAACAACACCTAAATTTATAAATTAATTGGTAAAATTAGCAGTTTAAAGCGCTAATAGATAGTGGAGTAACGCGAAACTATATCTCACTAATAGTAGTTAAGAGAATGGGACTACCTTATAGATAAAAGAAGTAATCTTACCTATTAGTTACGATTTTAGGGGATCTAATAACCTATAGAGGAGGGATTATCAATCTTAAAATAGGACCTATTTAGATAACTATTAAAGGAAGATAAATTAAGATGTCTTTTAATATCCTACTATTAGGACAGGACGAGGCAGTATTAGGCATACCTTAGTTATAAGAATACAATCTAAGGATTAATTGGATTATAGGTTAGGTTGATATTAGAGATACTTAACGCCATAAAATGCAACAATAAGCCAAGTTAGTATGGTACTAAGTAGGAGTAACCTATAAAGAAATAGAAAAAGGACTAAGTTATATACCAAAGAGATACCATAAGTATGGTAAAAAACTATGGTCACTGGAAAGTAAAAAGCTATTAGAATATATAATATAGGACTATAAGATAGAATTGGAACTAGGAATAAGTCTAAGGTTCTTTCCAATCTATAAGCTTACTAAAGAAGAAGATAGAGCGTTAAAAGAGTTTGTCTAGGAAAATCTATAAAAGGGATATATTAGACCATTGCAATTATCAGCAGGTTATCCAGTACTATTTATATTAAAGAAAAATAGTAAACTAAGGCTGTATATTAACTACAGATAGTTAAACAGCATTACTAGGAAGGATAGGTATCCTTTACCTTTAATTAGCGAAATCTAAGATAGGATAGGTAATGCGCAAATCTTTATAAAGATAGATCTGAGATAGGCGTACTATTAGATTAGGATTAAGGAAGGCGACGAATAAAAGGCAGCCTTTAGGTTAAAGGAAGGACTATATAAACCATTAGTTATATAATTCGGACTTATAAACGCACTAGTAATATTCCAGAAATATATTAATAATATATTAAGAGAATACTTAGATGAATTTGTTATAGTATATTTTAATAATATTATTATCTACTTAATAACTAAGGAAGAATATGGGGAATACGTTAAATAGGTTTTAAAGAGACTACAAGAAGAACAGATACTAGTAGTAATTAAAAAATGCGAGTTTTTTACTAGGAAGACTAATTTCATGGGATTTATTATTAAACTAGGCTAACTTAGTATAGATCTAAAGAAGATTAAGGCTATAGTAAATTAGTAGGAACTAGAGAATGTTATATAGTTAAAATCGTTCCTAGGGTTTTGTAATTACTGCAGAAGGTTTATAGCGTAGTGGTTAAAGAATATTAAGCCATTTACGTGATTAATAAAGAAAGAAGAACTATAGGCATGGGGAGAGGAGTAAAAAGAACTCTTTAAGAAAGTTAAAGAGTTGTTTACCTAGGAGCCAGTTCTTAAAATTTATTAACTAGAACTAGAGACGGTTATAGAGATAGATGCATTAGATTATATACTAAGGGCGTACTTTATATAAAGGTATTAAGATGGATAGCACCTAGTGGCATACTATAGTTGGAAGATAATACTACTAGAGTTAAACTATAATATCTATAATAAGGAGTTATTAGGTATAGTTACAGCATTAAAGAAATAGAGGGCATTTTTATAAGGCACAGAGAAACTATTTATAGTTAAGATAAATTATAAAAACCTAATAGGATTTCTAACGATAAAGGAACTTAACTAAAGATAAGTTAGATGGGTAGAGATACTTATAGAATACTATTTTAAGATTTAGTATACTAAAGATACAGATAATACGCGGGCAGATGCTCTAAGCTATAAAGCTAAACTACAAAATAAGGGAAAGCTATTAGGGGCTTTATTATAAAAAGATATAGACGGATTAATTAGGTATAATTATCCGAAAATTACAGCAACTTAAGAAGATAATGAACTAGAGAAAGTCTATAAAATATTAGAAAGCTTTTAGGTATAAAGAATTCTAAAAGCATAGCTAGAAGATCTATAGATGGATATATATAAAAATTAAGAAGCAAAGTATATCCTAAGAAGTATAGCAAAGTAGTTCATGGAAGACTTCTATAAGGGACTAACTTAAGGACACAATAGGGCTATAGGCTTAGTGTTAAGACTTTAGGAGGAATATATTATTAATGGGATCTAGAGGATAGCTAGAAAAGTTATAAAGGAATATCTAGATTACTAAAGGAATAAACTGATAAGGTATAAGCTATATAGAGGGCTATAACCTATTAAAATACTAGAGAGACTATAGGAGGTTATATTATAGGACTTTATTATTAAGTTGCTAAAATTAAAAAACCCTATTATTGGATAAGATTATAACGCGATCTTAGTGATAGTGGATAAGCTTATAAAGTGAGAATACTTTATAGCATATATAGAAGAAATCTCAGCGGAAGATATCGCTAGAATTTATATTAAAGAAGTGTTTATAAGATATGAAGCACTAAGTAAGATCATATTAGATAGAGATCTAAGATTTATAGTAGTATTCTAGGAAGTGTTCTTAGCGGAGTAAGGAGTTTGAGCAGCAACTTCTACTATATATTATCTATAAACAGACGGTTAAACAGAAAGATTAAATTAGACACTAGAACAATATCTAAGGTATTATATNAATTATATATAGAACAATTAGGTATCGCTATTACTAGTTATATAGTTTACATATAATATAACACCTTAAGAAGGAATAGGCATATTACTATTTAAGGCAAATTATAGATATAAGCCAAGAATATCGTTATTACTATAGTAAGTAAAGAAAACAAGTAGTATAGCTAAAGAAAAAATAAAGGATTTAATAAATCTTTATACAGACCTTATAGAGACAGCTAAGGTAGTACAGTAGAGAATAAAAAGGTACTATAATGCTAAGAGATCTAAGGGACCAGATCTTAAGGAGGGAGATAAAGTATAGCTACTATATAAAAATTTCAAGAGTTAATAACCAAGTAAGAAATTAGACTATGTTAGACTAGGACCTTTTAAAATTATATAAAGGATTTTACTAGTTATATTTAAGTTAAACCTACTAGCCAAAATAAAGATCTACTCTATATAGTATATCGTAATACTAGAGCTAGTATATAGGAATATTAAGCCACTAGTTTATAAAGCAGATACGTATAAAGGACAAGAAGAAGACAAATAGTAAGTTTTAAAGATTATTAATTATAAGGATATTAATAACGAAATATGGTATAAGGTTAAGTAAATAGGCTATATTAAGACTACCTAGGAGCCACTAGAGAATTTAAAGAACGCTATAGAAAAGGTATAGGAGTATTGGAAGAGATTAGGTTAGGTAGCATTAATAAAAAAGGATTACTAAAGAATAAGTCACCTAAGGGGGACCTAAGAAGAGTAGTTGCCGAACTACTCGGATCTGTTTCCTTCTCTATTAAAGGAGAATTTATTCTTTTATTACCTAGTTCCTATAGACCTTATTTTATAAGTTTCTACTCCTTAAAACAAACCTTTTTATAAACCTTCTTAAGATAAAGCAGATAAGCAGACGCCGTAATTTAAGTATCTAGGGCCTTCTGTTCCGCGTTATAAGAACGTTCCAACTTAGTAAGGGCTTATAATAGTTTACCATTAAGCTGCGTAGCAGTAGATTAAATATAAGACCCTAAGATAAATTAATTAAGGAACTAGACGACTATTAAGAGTAATAGGTTATGTATATTTAGTATTAGAAGTAAAGCAAACGTTATAGAACAAACGAATATTTGCTTTAGTACACTCTAAGTAAAAGGACGGTTATTATAAAGATAGGTTTACTAACGTAATATAAACTAACCCCTCTTTTAAATAATAAGAATACGGAGACGGTATAATCTTACTAAGAGATAATATTGCAGCAATAGTGTAAGTACGACATTAGGCGTATAAAGAAGAAATTGCTTTAGGTATAATAAGTAATAATATTAACCAAATTAATTAGACGGATATTATACCTCTAATAAATAACTTAGAGATATTTTAAATCTTTAAGAACAAAGATAAAGAGGAGGGAAATAGTGTTACGGACGCTTTAAGTATAATATTATAACTACTTAGGAAAGAGATGGAAGAAGCTAGTTAGTTAATTTAGGTATAGTCTAGGATAGAGCTAATAGAACTATATAATAAGGAATAGTAATTAAGGTTATATAATATACTACATATTAAATAAGAGGAATAAGAGGAACTTACGTACCTTATATATAAGACGTATATTATATATAAAAAGAATTTTATAGAAGTACGGTTATATATTTAAGGACCCTTAGTCCCTACCTAGATAGTTCCTTCTTTGTAGTAATTCTTAGAATACAATTAGAGTTAATCTGTTAGGTAACCACTCCACCAGTTATTATTACGTTGTTAACTTTTGTACTTGCATTTCCTACACACCTAGCCTAATAACGAGCCCATCGTAGTTCTTGCTATAAGGTTCCGTTACACCCTTACTCTACCTTATATAGTACAGGCGCTGCGCTTTTAGGTTTATAGGCATTATATTTAGTTAAGGCGGGGCAATTCCCTATAAATAGCCTTGCGAATATACCTATTCTTAATTAATGCCTTTAAGCCCGTACCCACTAATTAGATTAATTAATCCTCTTCTCTATAAGCGTGTAAATAATAGATGGATATATCTATGTAACTAAGCAAGCACTGCAGCAGTACCCCTGCATCTTAGTAATACTAACATTATTAACATTTATAAAATTGAGCCTTGCTTGCTTGCTTTCCCTCCTACCCGTACCTTTTTCTTTGCATATTTTAGGCTTTGTAAATAGATACTGCAGTGATATACTTGCGTATGGGTCTATGGGCATTATATTTAGTTAAGGCAGGGCAATCCCCTGCAAATGGCCTTGCGAATATACCCATTCTTAATTAATGCCTTTGAGCCCGTACCCACCAATCAGATTAATTAATCCTCTTCTCCGCAAGCGTGTGAATAATAGATAACTAGTAAGCCTACCATGCTTGCCTTAGGAAAGATTCTTCCAGTCAATCGGGAATATACAGCCGTAGTTCTAGCCAGCTAGTGGAGGCTCTCGCGATATAGAGTTATTCTGCTCATTTGGTTCGGACGTGACTTTAATTATAAGGGGAGTAGAAGTAGTAGATCCGCGAGGTCAACGAGCTTAATGGACGCGTAGATTGAGAATTAGGCGAGGAAGGAGTAGAGGAAGAAGCTCTACTATATTGCTGGTGGGTAAAATGTAAAATCCGTTGCATTTTCCTGTGGTAATAAAGGTTGACATTCGGTGGACAAAACGAGTGTGTATCCCTTGCAACGGTGAAGTCCTACGATAGTTGGACCGTGCGCGAACACCAGAAGTAACGCGTATCACGGTGCCTTGATCCTATTGATTCTATTGGCTAGCTCTTATCGATAACCGTTGGACGAATTCCACCGTTGCAAGGGATATGGTGTAGCTGTCCCAGGGACCGTTAAGCAGTTGGCTTCGTTATATCCTTAAGCAGTGGGATAAATATTTAATCCTCCGAGGAAAACGGCAGAAACATTCTGGAGAAGACGCGATAGATGTGATGAGTGAGGTATTTTAGACCAAGGTTGCAGACATTAGCTGAAGACAAATGAGGCTGGAGAGTGGCAGTGTTGCCATTGCGACCAGGGATTCTATTCGCCAGGAAGTGAAGACAGGATTGCAGTGGGAACGCGACTGAATAATTAAGTGGTTCAAAGCAGATTAAAAATTCGCTAACCAAACCCCTTTTCTGTAGCCAACGCTGAGTTCAATGTTACATTGTTGTAGGCCCGCAAGTTAGCGTGGTGTTGAGATCGCGTGTAACAATGTCTTAAAAGCAATGACAGCGTGAAAAAGTACGAGCGCCAAAAATAGAGTGGAAGGCAAAGTGCTCGGGGGAAGGTGGCGTTTGAAGCGAGATCCGCCGGCCAACCATCCCAAACTTGCATTGCCCCTGTTGAAAGCTCGTGATTGTCCACCACCACTCTCTTCTCTCCTTCTACTCTCACTACTCCCATACGATTCGCGACCGACTCGAATATCCAACGTTCGTTCGTCTTCCTGTTATTCTTCAAGTCGCTCATTTGGACGGAGGAGAGCAGCATTGCATACGCGTCGAACGGTTCCCCAAAGTTTTCTCCGGTTCCACAACAACCCGACAATTCCGCATTGAAGCTTGTACAACGAGAAACACTTGTCTATTTTCACAGCCTTGATCGCATTCACGACTTTTTGACCCCATCTTGCACTATTCGACATCTTTATTAGCCCAAAATGAAACCCTCACAACTTCTCGCGACTGTTTTGACCTTCTCATCCCTCTCCTCCGCATGGCCATGGCCAGAGGCATTCGGCAACATAAAAGCAATAGGTGAGGTAGGGGGGATTCTATATGGACGGGCAACTCAGAGTACGTCATGAAACAATTGGCACGTATAAGTGGTAGTTTCTGACTAAAACCCTCCAGGCTCAGACACAGCACCAGCCACTGCAACTCCAACTGACAAGGCTTCGGCAACAGACTCTCCTCAGTCAACAGGAGACTCAAAGCAGACAAAAAGCGGCTCGGCAGCTACAACAGGAGAAAATGCAGCCGCTACAACGGGCTCAGTATCAGCAACAGAAAAAAGCTCCGGCAAAGCCAAAACGACTAAAGCCACAGGCACAGTCAAACCCACCAATGCTGGTAATTCATCTGCTACTACTGAATTTGACCCTCGTCTGCCAGCGGGCGGAGTTCAAATGGTAACGCCTGCTGCTATTTCCGGCCAACAATATTACAAAATTGGTGAATGGTTAACGTTTGCGTGGAACTACACTTCCCTGTCTGTAACCCCTACAGCTATTGACGTGCTCGCGACCTGCACTGCCAACCAAGGCACATATACTCTTACTCTCAACCAATCTACCCAAGAGACTGGTAAAATATTCTGGGATACCGGGGCGTACCAATCAACCGCCACTCTTCCACTGCTAACGGAGACATATACTCTTCTCATTTTCGACGCAGACAGCAGTGTCAGCGCAACGGCGAAGGCTGGATATTTGGCCGTATACAACCAGTACACATTTGGCATGTACACACCGCAGCCGTATACACCATGGTCAGGTGAGTAATCATGTTCTCTCTGCCAACTAACCTAACAAGACATTCCGACGAAAATGAATTCTGTGAAGAGCGTTGACTAACTCGTTCCGATTGCAGACTACCACTGCCCAACCTGCAGTGCCGCACTCTCCAACACCGAGCGCCAAACCCTCGGTTTCCTCTTCGCCATGTGCACCATCACCGTCCTCTCGTTCACCTGGTTTGCGGGTGACTTCGGTGTCTTTTAAAATCATCTTAACTATCCTCGTACCTACAATAATCGCATTTGACCGTACACTCCCTCGTTCTTATCCTGCATAATCGGCGGCGTTCTCGTATCATGTTCACGTTTTTACCTTCTACTGTGTTATATATTCGGTCTCTACTTTGCACCAACGTCCACACTGTTTGGTCATTTTTGCTAGGAATTATGGTTGGACTTGTTATTTGGGAAGAGAGGTTCGCGCGTATGGATCGGGTGTTTGTAGGCGTTTTCCCCGAGGGCAAAGGCACGTTTTTTTGGCCGGATAATATTAAAAAATGGAGTGGGTTGAGCGGTGGCGGCGGCGAAGTAATTTGCGTGTGCTTGAGGGCAGGGGAGAAGAGTGGTGCCTTTGGTGAGTATTTCTAGGTGAGGGAGGGAGATGGAGGCATTACGCCATATCACGACTATTTCCAGATATTTATATAATACAATCACAATGGAATGAATATGCCGAACGGCAGTCATATTGAGAGTATTGTTTCTTCATTTGCAATTGGTAATTATATCTATATACCGATCAAGAGATCGAATGCAAGTGATGCCTTCAATATTCCAAACGCCATGCTTAACTCTTGATGCAAAGAAACGTAACGTAAGAGTGTGACTAGAAGAAAGAAAGCCGCCATCCATGCTATCGAAACTCCTAGCCCAATGCAAGCCAGCGAACCATTCCCGAGAATTACATAACCGCCCTGCTCGAAAATCATAGCTGCCGTCCCCAACTCCAGTAATCTCCGCCATGAATCCTTAGCAATGATCGAATAGTAAGCCCATTAGCGTCCTGTCGGTCTGAACTCATCCTTAAGGACCCATTTCCCACGACCTGTACTCCCCTTCTCAAGCACCGCAATGCGCTTCAACATCTCTTTGAACTCAGCCGTACGTTGCGGCGTTCCGCAAAATCGATTGAAGTGATCAATCAGCATCTGCGTATGCACCTTTCCACCGTGGGTAAGCAGATAATCCCTAATCAGCACCAGGAACTCGCGACCCCGCGGCTGCGTTTGCTGAGGCGTCGCTGAGCGGCTAGATGGTGACGAAGCACCGCCACCAGGACTACCAGTCTGGCGCGCGGCGAGGTTTGCGAGGATGAAGGAAGACGATAATCCACCGCCCCTTCCTCCTCTACCCGCACCTAGCCCGCGCGGACGCTCCTCTGGTCGGCCTGCCGTTCCGAACGTTCCAGTCCATGTTGGAGTGCCAACTGGAACCGTCCGAGCAAGTTCGCCAGCACGCTGTAGTTCTTGCGCAGCTTCTGATGCCACTCGGCGTGCTTCGCGCGCAATGATTTCGGGATCGGCGGCTACTTTGGATTTCCGTGAGTTAGAGTTGAGGATGGCGTCGTGCTCGAGGGCTGAATGAACACCAGAGCGGGCGAAGATGGTGCTGAGGAGGCGATCATCCTTCTTTCCATTATTGGCGCTATTACCAGAGCCTTCTGCGTCAGTTGTTTGTTCAGAGTCAGCCGGGGCATAATCCTCTTGGCGTGACACCCCTGTAATAGCAGCGAGGTTTTCAGAAGCACCATCGCCATTAGCAGTGCCACTGCCGCTAGAACTAGCTACAGCGCTAAAAACCGAATGCCTGGTAGTTTTCTGATGAGCAATCTCTGTTTCTGATGGGGGCGTGGGTAAGCCTTGGTTCTGCTCTGCAACGTTAGGCTGCTTATCAGAGAATTTGACCTCGGTGCCTTTGAAAAGGTTGCCTGTTTCGGTAGCCCCATCATTTTCGCTGCCCAAAGTGAACAGGTCTTGGAGGTCGCGTAGCTGGAATGTTTGGCGTTGCTTCGGATCTTTCAAGATTTTGTTTGTGAGGAACTGCTTAAAAATTTGCCGATGGTATATCTTCTCTTCAATAGTACCGGCTGTCATAAGACGGTAAATCTCGACTTCTCTCTTCTGTCCAAGCCGCCAGGCACGCTCGCGGGCTTGTATATCTGTTGATGGGTTCCAGTCTGGATCGTATATGATAACTCGATCTGCACCAGTAAGGTTGACTCCCAGGCCTCCAACTTTGGTGGTAAGAAGGAAAACGTGCAAATCAGGATCTCGATTGAATTCATCAACCATGTCTTGCCGGTCCTTGATCGCGGTGGTTCCATCCATGCGACGATAATTGAATCCATCCAAAGTCTTGACAAATTTTTCAAGAATATCAAGCATGATCCGGTGTTGAGCAAAGAGTAAAGCCTTGTGACCACCCTTCTTCCATATCTCCAATAGCGCCCTTACAACCTGCATCTTGCCTGATTTCGCGGCCGCGCCATAGTTGTATTTAAGTTTCTTCGATAATGTTTTATGCTCTACAAGGTCAGGGTGATTGCAAATCTTGCGAAGAATGTCTACACCAAATAACATTTGGCGTTTACCATTCATGATAGATCTCATTTCCCCAGAACTAAGGAACTGTCCATAGGCCTCCCTCTGCTGCCTTGTCAATTTGCAGAACAGTACTCGTTCGCTTTTCTTTGGGAGATCTGCTGCAACATCGGCTTTGAAACGCTGGAGAAGATAAGCACTTATTGTCTCTTTCAAGGTTTCTGCGCATTTCATGGCTGTTTCGACTTGTAAATTTGACGCATTTGCATAACCGCCTTGCTTAATCGGAAATTCGAACTGATTGCGGAAGTTCACAAGCGTGCCTAATCGCATTGGGAAAACAAAGTCGAAGAGCGACCATAGCTCAGTAAGATTATTCTGCATAGGTGTTCCAGAGAGAATGACCCTATTAGCGGTTCGAAGTTCTTTACAGTAAATTGTGATAGCTGCGTTAGGGTTGCGTATCTTATGCCCTTCATCCAAAACGGCATATTCCCAGTCTGTAGAGATGAGGAACTCCGCATAAGTCTGTAGTCCAGAATATGTGGTCACCAGCACATGTCCATCTCGCTTGACTTTATCGACAATTCTTTTGGCAGCTCTTCCGGATTTCGTGAGCGCGGGACGATTGTCATCCCAGTCTCTTGATTCTAGCTCTCTTTCCAGCTGGCTCTCCCTTCGCGTATCCATCATCCCGCTTCCGGATGTATGCAGGATAGAAACACGAAGTGGAGGCCACCACCTATGGAATTCATTCACCCACTGCTTCATCACTGTGGCTGGGGTAACCACAATTATGGGTTTCGTGAGCTTCTTCGAGTAATGCAGCCCGGCTAGGAAGGATATAACTTGGATCGTTTTACCCAGTCCCATTTCGTCACCAATAATGCCACCAACTTGTTGTGAGTAGAGCTCCCAGAGCCACTGCACGCCAGTCTTTTGGTAGTCAAATAACGAAGGATATATGTCTCCAGGGATCTGATATCCTCCGTCAAATTCAGTGTCGGGACGAGTTGGATGTGGCTTATAGCACTCTTGTTCAAAGATAGAGTCCTCATCAACCTCATCAATCCCATACTCGTTGCCCTGCGCAGCTCTCTTTGCTTGGGCACGCTTCCGAGCTTCATGACGGCTCTCAGCCCAGAAACGCATGCGGCTCTCATATACTTTCTCGTTGCCATCGTCAACGCCCGCTAGGTCCATTTTCTCTTCCTCAACGAGCTTGGTAACTTTAGATTTCTTGCCGACCTGTTTGCGTTTACAAGCTGGAGTTTCGAGCAGGTGATCTTCGTCTATATCCTTCAGTTCTTCTTCGGATTCACCGACAGCAGCAAGCTGCCTATCATCCATTTCGGGATTATAGTCATCGTCTGATTCTTCCACTTCCGAGCTCTCTATCACACTTGACTGGCCACTTGGAGAAGCAGCTACTTCGTGCGATGACCCAATCCGTCTCCTCTTTGCAGGACGTCTGATAGGTAACGCTGCAGTTAAAGAGGCTCCATTTTCATCCTCTTCCTCGTCCATGAAGCCCGGTTTCATTAAATTTCGGTGCGAGACCGGGCCTTGTGAGATAGACTCAGTCCGCACATACTCCTTCATCTCATCATTTTCATCCTCTGCCTCTGCATCGAGCATAACATCTGCAAGGTTTGATGAAGTCCTCGGAACTTGTGCCATTCTCGAAAATGGTGTGATTTTGCCCGTCCTTATCAGAAAATCCCGTCGACTCTCATTAGGAAGAGGCTTGTTACCTACGGCTTCCCTCTCAACTCCTTCGCCATCCTCACGCTTATGTCGGTCGTCAATCCGTTTCTGGATTTGCTTAAGCTCAGTCTCGAGGGTTTCGATCTTAGCTTCAGCATGTGCAATGTCCTGGCGGATCTTGTTCTTTGTGGCTGATCCGGCAGGAATCAAGAGACGCTGTTCGAGTTTCTTGATTTGTGTGGTAAACCTTTGCTTTTCAGCTTCAGTTTTTTCTAAACGCTTATTGTCCCGCTCATCAGCCTGCTCAGTCATCATTTGGTCGGCCTGGCGACTAATGTCTCTTTCAAGGTCATCCTGATCCCTGATTGCAGTGGCGAGAGACTTAAGACGAGTTTCTTCGTCCGCATCTTCGTCAAGCTCTTCATCTTCTAGCAGAACCTGCTCATCATTTATAGTGTTATCCTCCTCTTGCGCCTTAGCCTTGCCCTTGCCCTGGTGATCCGGTGCCTGAACACTGTCGTGAAGCTTGTTGTACTCGTGGGTAGCGTCCGGTGGGGTTGCGTTCGTTGGCGGAGGTTCCGACATTGTCAGTATTTTAATGCGAGATATCGGATGTTCTAATGATAATACTGGATCATTCTACGGAGTGTAGAAGCGGAGGAGAGGCTGAAGTGAAGGGTTCTCTTTAACTGTGAATGATCCCTCTTCACTGAGATGTACGGTGCATCGGGAGGAACATCTGAATTTCGCACAAACTCATGACAGGAAAGGAGTGACCAGTATTTCGCACTCAAGTCGAGTTGCAGGCTGAAGGTGAAAAAGAGCGAAAAGAGTATCCATAGAGGTTGCTGGAGGGCGATAGGCAACTACCAGTGATCTCATTGAGCCTCGCTTAAAAACATCGCCCAGCATAAGTTAGTGCTTAGCGCGTTTGAATCATGCAACCTTCAGCCCAGGACCGGTTGCCCCGCATAATATCCTTACCCTATCCTTGCCCTCGTTACGCCGTCAATAGTATTATTCATTGTGATGGCCCGCACCTGGAACCTTCTCCAAAGTCACGATTTTGATGCCACCCTCTAACTACACCATACCGAGAACACTCTACGCTTGTACACTACTCCTTAATCAAAAATTGCAAACATGACAATGTTCTCGCAACGTGGGAAAATTACTCGCAGAGCCACCATACTTTCCGATCTTTCGGTCCACGGATTTAGGGATAGAATTCTCCAGAATGACCGGCCAAATCAATGACTGGGGTTTACGATATCAGCCTTTTTATACGAACTCCCTCAGGCCATTGTCAAGTTTCCAGGCACTGTGCTCTTGGCTAGAAACTCTATTCCCGCAGATTTATCTCAAACTTAAATTGCAAGTCCAGACAAAGGGTAATTTGCTTATAATCATGCTTACTCATTCGTCGGCTTACTAGGAACCCACTCAGAAAAACCTGGAAGTTCATCTCATATTGCTCACGGTGGCCGTGCCATTCCAAACAATGCGGAAACATCGGTTTGGGAACCTTTCATTGTGATGGTAAGGCGAAATTATTGTCTATTACTCTGATCGGCGTGACCCGGCACATGGCCAAAACTTGTTCACCAGATCTCCAGCAACCTTCTCACGTGGGGAGGCCCAGTGGGTGATGTTGCTTACAGCACGTACGACTTCCGGCCTGGTATGACAACTGTTGCCGAAATGCCTTTTGGGCAATATATCATGACCTACAAATTTTGGAGAGCTCCAGAGACTACTTTTGCGGTCTGTTCCCGCATTTCAACGAATCCGACCAACTTTAACGCCAGTGTTGGAAGGCCTTTGATTGCCGCGGACGGGACCATACCGACAAGCTTACCATATATCGTATGGATCTCTGCAGGTGGTCCGCTAGATACCCTTGTTGTTAGTTCTGGTGGTGGTTTTTAGGTTTACCTGAATCACGTTCTAGGCACTCCAGGTGCTTGGACAAAGGTAGATACACCAGAAAGCACATTTATACCTACAGCCTTCGGGTGATGCCCAACGAAAACGATATCTTAATCGTCGGTGAAGGGGCTTTAGGCGGCACCAACAATTCAGTCACCGCTGCTACGATTGGTATTAATCCGGTTGCACCTTCACTAGCCAAATGTGGCGGTTCATGATCTCGGAAGGTGTTTTTCGGCAGGGCCTAATCCCATATAGGGATTTGTAATGATATTTCATAATGTTCAGTGAACAATCATTTAATAGCAACTGCTTCTCTTCAATGCTGACATTTTACTCAATTTCGAGATATTTAAAGGATTTCCGTCATTACTTGCCTTTTAGCCTCCTACCGGCCTAGGTGATCACTTATAGAATTGCCCTCTGAGAACTGGGTCCGTATCAAGCAAGTCCAATGATAGCTTTCTGACGAAATTCTCATCCCAAGTTTGCAAAGCATAGGTCGCGACCATATCGGTGCCTAAATAATGAAACTCACATCAGCACTGTCGAACGTTCAAGTTAAGCCTGAGTTCACATACCAGCCCCGGCCCCCCCAGCAGTCCAGAACTTCCCATCGACAACCCACCTCTGATCAAGCCACTCAACATTAGGATGCATCTGCCTCGCAAAAGGTAGAAACTCGCGATTCGTCGTCGCCCTCTTGCCGTCCAGCACCCCCGCACTGGCCAACCAGGTTGAGCCAACACAAGTCGTCAGCACCACCTGCGTCTTCTCTGCCGCCTCTTTCAGAAACTTAAGGCTAGCCTCTGGCCGATGCGTTGGCGGCGGGCCGCCGATCACCAGAATATCCAGGTCGCGCGGACAGTCATCGTAGGTCACGGTGGGCTTGGCATACAGGGAGGGCGTCATGAAGGCTGGCTCGAGGCTGGATGAAATGTACAGGAACTCCATGTCCATGGCCTGCGAAAGGTACTCGGCATAGCCGACTTCGGCGAGCACTTTGACGTAGTCTGTGGAGAGGTTGCCAATCAGGTCGATGCAGGTTATGTCGGACAGTTGGACGTTCTCAAACATTACGCCAATTCTGAGAGGAGCCATTGTGAAGAAGCAGCTGTAATGCTGGGAGTGAATGAACTCTTGATGCCAGGTGCTATGGGTGATGGATGTGAAGTTAAAGAGTTAAGGATGGCGATTGCATGCTCGCTATCTTCACCTGTCTTATATTCTACAGCGCGCCAATTCCGCTCTCAATCTCGCTCAATTCTCAAGTCCGAAATTACGAAGCACTCATAATTGCTCCCCTTGGCAAGAAAGTTGAAGTTACTATTTCGACCAATGGCAGAGCAGGAAATTCGGCTGCCTGGTTTCAGGGGCGTCGGAATAAGGCACTCTCCAAATTCATGGCGCGATGACATACGTAAGCTTCCAAAGACCGGATGGGCCATGAAGGTAGGAGTGTATCCTTAGAGTTATTTTTTTTAATTCCATGGTACAATATTCGTGTTGATGGTCTCTCACGGCAGAAGCTAGAGGAAGGGAGGAATTAGTCAATGGAATAGTTAATCTTGCGGGGTTTTAACCATTTAAATAGAGGCGGATCCAACTGGCCCGAAAACTGTCATCTCCTAGAGGCTGCGCTCAACCTTCGTCCATTTCCGTGTTTTGTGGGAGCAAGCATCTACCTCCACAGCGCTAGAAAACCTGCAAGCCGCGTCATCCTCGCAAGCCATAATGAGAAGAACTGCAGTATTCACTAATCATACGCACACATGCCTCTCTTTCTCGGATTAGATCGTTCCTATTGGACCATGGCCGGACACGCACGGTAGACCTTTCAAATCGCTCTCAACCACAAACGCCCGAGACAGTTATATCCAGGTATTGCCGTACTAAACTCACACCACACCATGTGCAAGTAGATGGCCGCTGCCCCATAGGAAAGCCCGTCTCGCAATTTTTACACTGGTATGTAGTTTTATTTGTTTCGGTAGTTCCAAATCAGCAAAATGCCAATCAATCTGGTTGAGAGATGCGGAGATAAGCAGAGCAGAAGCCGACGAAGATACTGTTTAACAATATCCGAATGAAAGGATAAAGATGCTGTACGTACTGCTTTCTAAACAAGCTGCGATGCAGCAGATGACTGACACCACCGCACAAGCTGGGAAACGACGGACAAGGTAAATGAATAAGACGATTCCGACGACGAAAAAAACGCCTAAGGCAATGAGGGTCCAGTGCGTTCCTGGGGGGAGGTGATGAGTGTGTTAGGTTGTGTCATCAAGATGGCTCGCCGGTGTGATGAACCCGGTTGATGACCATGTTGTTGTATTGGAGAGATGGTAGGTGAGAGTACCCATGAATGTGTCAGATGATCGCTTCACGAAAGTTTCAAGAGAAGTCATACTGCTACTAAATGCAGTAGTTGTCGTCTATGTTGGGTTCGAGGTGGTTGGTGATGAGCCTTGATTTAAGCTTGTTAAGCTCGCAGTAGCTAAAATACTTGTGTCCCGTTACTGCCAGGACAACCATAGCGAAGAACTCACTGATGAGCAAGACTAAGAGGAAATGTTCTCCTCTGCCGTGATGCTGGGTGAGTGCTTTGATCGATGCACAAGTGGTATACTAGGCATGAGAGGAGACCCAAAAATACAACAACGCCTCGAACGTTGCACATGAGTGGAATTATCTTGGCAAAGTTGTATGCGAGATTGTAGAGGTGAGTGCGGCGCTGCCAAGAGCGCGGCGGCCGGGGTGTGAGACAGACAAGCCCAACGTAAAGAATATGAAGTAATAGTGCGTTAGCTTATTTGCTGGGGAGATTACAAGCTATCATAACTTTACTTACTGATCTCCGCAACTCGTGCCTTAACTATCCTTTGAACCGTCAGGATACTACGTTATCGATAAGGGTATGGTCCATGCATACAACACTAAGAATCTATACTTCCTGATTGGCCAAATCCTTATCGATAACGTAGGACAATAATTGGCGGTTTGAGGGATAGAGCTTTATCTTCTAAATATATTGAATTGCGTTAAAAGAGTAATTAGCTTAACAGGCGCGTATATATTTAGGACAACGGTAGGTGAACACCCCCTAATTGATACATGGACACCCCCAATTAATACATAAACACCTCCTACTAATTAAGTTTAGATCCTTCCTGATTAAGTTAGAATATCACGTGAATTTGAGTTGTTTGCATCTGTGTCGATTGCGCAGTACTCTGTAAGGCGCCGTGTGGACTTATCTAGGTGCTACTACCTCTGCTTGATGTCCACGAACTGCCTGTCTATAAACTGCCTCCGCGCCCACACCCACGCGCAGTATACTCGATATTCTGTCCAAATGCTGATGGCTCGCAACAAGTCGATGTATTAACGCGAATAGAGCCAGGTGGGTGGCCGCGGCGGCTGTCAATAGTTAGAGGCTGGGGTGGGGCAAATGCGATGTAATGTTTTCGGTGCGACGGTCGCGCACAGATGCAGATGTAAACAACTCAAATTCATGTGATATTCTAACTTAATCAGGAAGGATCTAAACTTAATTAGTGGGGTGTCCGTGTATCAATTAGGGGGTGCCCACTTACCGCTGTCCTATATTTATGTAAAAAAAATTCCAGTAAAAGACATACAATTAATCGCCTATATGTAGAGTCATATTAAAGGGGGAGGGGGGGTAACAACACCAAAGATTTAGAGGTAATATCACAATTTGATGAGAAGGCGAATAGCTTTAGATTCAGGCAAGATCCATCTGGCCCCTGCTGCCGCTATGCTCCTTCCTGCTAGCTCTACATACTAATTTAGGTGCCGTCGTAGCGAAATTAGATGCCCGCCGGCACAGGGGGCACCGAATGTCGTACACCCTGTACAACACCCTTCACTCAACTTCAGACACAGCCTTGACTTGAGTCTAGCTCTATCCTTGATTAGTTAAGATTCATATATACTCAAATCACTCGCTAAAATTCCGTTGTCATTTCACTATACAAGGGGGTAACATGAACGGGTCAGACGGCCCACCCTGCTAATATGCTAGCAAAATAAGCGAACCCCTGCAAAATGGTTGGGCTGTATTATTTTGCTAGCATGCTAGCAGGGTGGGCCGTCTGACCCGTTCGTGTTACCCCCTTGTAGTTGGCAAAGTATCGGCAGTATTATCCCTTGCAACGGTGGAATTCGTCCTACGGTTATCGATAAGAGCTAGCCAATAGAATTAATAGAATCAAGGCACCGTGACCATACGCGTTACTTTCGATTCTGGTGTTCGCGCACGGTCCAACTCTTGTAGGACTTCATCGTTGCAAGGGATAACTACTAAGCTAACTGTTATCGATAAGAGCTGGCCAATAGAATCAATAGGATCAAGGCTCCGTGGCCATATGCGTACTTTTGATTCTAGTGTTCGCCTCTCGTAGGACATCACCAGCAGAAGGGATACTTACTCGATCTACAAATAAATTCACGCTAGTAGAATAGTATAGATTTAGAATCTACAATCCACGCGACATATTTGAGCAGGCGTTCCCAGATATATATAGGAATATGTTTATCTTCAATTAGTGTTTTTGGAAAGATCCAGCAGGAAAATATGAGCTTATACGACAAAGCAGCGCTGGCAATACTTGAACAACTGATACCGCGGAGAGAGTGTACTGCTTTAAGTAGGATATAAAAATTTGCGGACCAAAATCTATTTTCAACTAGGAACGGCCACTGGAGTTTTTCATTGGAAATAGTCCGTCTTGGAAATCTTCAAGCGTGGATGTTTTATTGAGTTATTTCCCCGTGCTTGTGAATATTGCTTTCGGCTACTTGTATTCTTAATTACTTTTACACGTCTAAGCTTTCTTCGAACCCCCGAACCCATCCCAGGGCTTTTAAACTTAAGGCATGCAATGCTAGCTTAAAATTGCCCAGGTATACAACGGAAGTGATAACTTGGATAAGTAATACATCGAACCCATCGAAGCGACGTCCCGGCGATCCGACGTCCCGGCGATCCAACCTCATTTCCGTGGATCAGGTAAACGCTGCAAAACAAGCCACTGCAGAAAGTCATGAGGAAATTATCTTTAAACATGCTGGGTTTTTGCCAAACGTCTCTGCGATTGGTGGATCTTTTCATCGCCCAGGAACCACAATGTTTCCCCGCATTTCTTCCAGCGCCACACATTCAGGTACTGTTTGTATTCCATTATCGGAGAAGCTCCCTATTAATTTTTTCATCCATGTTGCGTGTTTGTGCACGGTTCCTGAGCGTTTTGGGTTGAGATTTTCCGGGGATTATAATATATTACGCATAATATATCATGCAATTGACTAAACTTTCATGCCGTTCGAGGGCTCTCTTCCGCAAAGCAGAGGTTCAGGATGGCGAATCGTCCAGTGCTTCCCTCAATTGCGCTCAGCTCTTTCATGAGCATCCCTCTTTTCCTCCTATTCCTCCTAATTCCCCAAACCACAGCTCTAAACCGTTACTCCTGTCAATACCCAACGCGCAACCCACTCTCCGGCTGCCCACCGAACACACTCGTCGTAGGCCCCACAGCCAAGTTCAAGACGATCCAATCCGCCATCCTCTCCCTCCCACATAACAACTCCTCCTACACCATCCTGATCCAGCCCGGCAACTACACTGAACAAGTGAACATTACGCGTGCTGGGCCCGTCACGCTGCTGGGCCAAACCGCACTGCCCGACAACCTAACCCATAACACTGTGAACGTGATATGGCACCAAGCAACCGGCACAGCCACCACTGGCACGCTAGACAATGCGTTCACAAGTACACTAACGATTGCGCCGACGCTGAATGCCAGCTTGACCGGGTCTGGTCCGACAGGGAACACAGTACCCGCGGACACGCCTTTCGGTAACTCGGATTTCAGAGCGTATAATCTGAATTTCATCAATGACTATCTGCCGTATTCTGCAGGTCCAAGCCTTGCGCTGAGCATGAGCTATGCGAACGGCGGATTCTACTACTGTGGGTTCTACTCGTACCAAGATACCGTGCGTATAATGCCTCTCCTCTCCTCTCCTCCAAAAACAGTTACGCGGGGGATTTTGCTGACCAGAAGCCGTCTTGTGTAGATCTATGTAGGCAAACTCGGCAACGCGTACTTCTCGAAGTGCGAGATCGCAGGCCAAACCGACTTCCTTTACGGGTTCGGAACGGCATGGATCCAGTCATCGCGGCTGGCGCTGCGCAGCTGCGGCGGCGGCATCACGGCCTGGAAGGGCACCAACACGACCTTCGTGAACAAGTACGGCGTGTACATCCACGACAGCGTGGTGGAGAAGGCGAACTCGAGCCTGTCGATTGCGGGGAAGTGCGCGCTAGGCCGGCCGTGGGTGCGTTGACATCTCTCCCTCGTTTCTTTATTTGATTCGGTTGCTGCCGAGCCTTGGACTGACGACCAAGCAGAACGCCCAACACCGCTCCATCTTCGCGAACAACTCTCTTGACGACTCCATCGAGCCGTCTGGCTACATCAAGTGGAGCGCTACGGACACGCGCATTAATTACAACACCACCATGGCAGAATATGATGATTACGGACCGGGCTTTAATCTGACGGGTCGCATTGCTGCTAACATCACCATTCTCATGAATGACGGGCAGTATGCGCCGTACTCGAGCCCACAAAAGGTGTTTCAATTCCCGTTTACGCAGGGCGAAGAGGGGAACATAGGATGGATTGATTTTTCAGTGTAGTGTGTGGCGGGGTAAGGCTGCGGTGGAGGAAGAGACGTGTAAGGTTGGAGATCTAGAGAACCGTGGGAAATGACACGTGGAAACTGGAGCGTGAAACATCGTTACCAGATCGAAATAAACGTAATCTTCGCAAGGCGTAGAGAGAAGTAGCGTAAGAGGTGAGATAGAGATATATTGCATGAGCTACAGAGGCCACCCATGGTGCAACAGCCCATAGCCAGTCTATAAATAAAGCAGCCCATCCATCCGACTCTAGAACTGCCCTTGGGGGCCTGTGGTCGCACCTGCGTGCTCGTAGATCACGCCCGAAACTCCCCGAAAGAGCGAAATTTCCTAGTGAAAGATGAACGGGAAAAGGTCGCTCCCGTTGGTTTTGTGAGTGAGCGAAAAGCTCTCCGTGTGTTCCTTTGCCAATGTCTATTTTGAAAACGCCAACAAGTGATTTTTTGAGGAGTAGCACCTCCCCGAGCATGCGCCAGTTGTTGAGACCGCTCGATGCCGAAACAGAGGTTTTAAAACAGTAGGGTATATCCGTAGGGAAAGTAAGAAAATGCAATGAGACAGTAAAAGAAGACATTCTCCCGCAACGTAATCCCCCTCGCCAAACTGGTCAAGCCCGCCGTTGCAAAAAGCTAGGACCAGACCATTCAGTCTAGCAGCTGGGGCTAGTTGCTCACTTGAACAATCCTCGACTGAACCTTTTTCCCTTCATCCAGCTCTTTCCCCAAATTCCATTCTTCACATCAACGGGTCCAACTTCCTGGCCCTCACTCCCAGTGTCGCTAGGGCTCGATGGGCCGATACTCTCGGCCTCGTCTTCGGTGGTCTTCTGCTCCATCAGTACCATCTTCTCAGGACGAGCGCTCAGATACGCATCCACGCGCGCACTCAGCGCGCGGTTCTTCTCCTGCGCCATCATCGTGATGCTGGTGCTGGAGTCTGTGCGTGCCAGGCTGCCGCGCCGCGAGTCAATCCGGTTCTCCCTGCGCGTGCTGGATAGCGAGAGGCTGGGGGTGCGAGAGAGACCGCCGATCGAGGGAGTGCGGTCGTTGCCGACTAGTCGGTACTCGGCGTCGGACAGGTTCCAGCCGCTACAGTACGGGCAGAAGTCGCATTTGATCTCCCAGCCAGAGAGGCACAGCTTCTGGCCGCAGTTGGAGAGATGCGCAGACGGCTGGCAGGGCCGCACCATGTGATACCAGCGGTGGCGGCAGGAGAGCAGCGAAACGTTGAGCTCGGCGACGCACATGCTTGCTGCGGCGATATGGGTGCTGGTGGGTTGCGGCGGCTTAGGCGTGAGTGCGGTAGGGATATATTAGTATCGGGCTGCCTCGTCGGCAGACTTTTAAAGGTGAATTAACCCGCTTGCATGAATGGGATTTATCGATCAACCGTTTGGCGGGTGCTAGGGGCTTTGCAAGGGAGTTCGTGGAGCGTCGGGGTAAAGCTGATGTTGCATGGACTTCCTTTGGAAGTTATAGTGACGTATTTTTCTGTCACCGGCGGGTGAATCGTTTGTTTTCCAGATGGATTGATGTGGTGTGATAAATTGTGTCAGATTTCCAAAACGTTATCAGGAGAACTGTGGTTTGATGTAACGCAAAATCCTGACTGTGAAACTGCTGCGGGCTAACGATCTGATAGGCGCAAATCCGATATGCGGTGTCTGGGCCGTTGGATATGTTTCTTCGACAACGACGACGATAGGCAGTTGTGTGGCACGTGCCTATTGCTAGCTGTTGATCGATGCCAGTGAGCAAACGGAAGTGGACGGAGCAGAGAGGGTAAGTGTGAGATAGGAAATTAGTGGTTGGCCAGGTACGGGTAGCTTACGAAGGAGCTCTGTGATGATGACAACAACGGAATGCTGGCGACAAACGGCGGCAGCAAGTACAGTCAGCCTTGGGCAGTACTCTAGGGAAAGAGTGCGGGCGACAGCGGGCTACGGCGAGCTTTATTTGCATGGTGGCCATGGTGGGTAAATAACCGTCAGCAGGGCAAATCATGACAAGCTCGCTCCCTCAACACCAAGCTTATTTTCTTGGGTGGCTGCTGGAAAGCTGTTGTCGCCGGGGCGGGACGAGCACGCGAAAAAGGCCGCCAACGTCTCTCTCGAGCAGAGGTGGCCTTGGCAGATCCATAACCCAGCCCGCCGGAACGCCGTCTTGCATCCTCGCAAGCCACACAAATACACTGCGAGGGTGGCCTAGCGGCGGCCCTCACCGATCTCTCTCCCCATCCACCAACGCCCTGCGATAGGGGGCAGAACGTGTCCTCCTGATTGGACCTCAGCCCCTATCAACACCCTTCTCTTTTTCGTCCCCTTTCGACAGCCTGGCACTTGGACAATCATCCCGAGATGAGATACTGCCGGGCCTGGCTCAGATGAATAACAGCTTGTTTTTCTTGGCTAATGGGAAGCCGACGGCTGGACCGGGGTCTACTGGTTGAACCCGACCATCTCCTTGTTGGCGTGGTACAAGGTGTGGATGGGAGGCATCATGGTTGGGGGTGAACCTGCGCCAACAGCTTCCGTCCGTCACGTCCTCCGTCCCTTCATCCTGGTCGAGATGGAGACGTGGAGTTGAGTCGAGTCGAAGTGGTAACGAGTCATGATTCATCTTTGCACTAAATGTATGCAGCCTTGACAATATGTTCCCTCGGGTCTCTGATATCGATTTTGACCTCCCTCGGTCAGGCTTGATTTCCCCGTGAGGTCGGGTGTGCATATCCACAAGGAAAATCGTAAGCTGAGTTGCCTTCCATCGATGATGTGGTGACTGCTGCGTACTTGATACCCCGATTCTTGCTGCCCAACCAGTAGCGCTTCCTTGCTTCTTCGACAGGACGGGACTTATCAATGCTACACGGACCTGACAAGTCGCTGGGACACGTTTGCACCTTGCTCACCCTGCGAGGCTGCGGAAGCTTACCTGTCTGCGGCAAATCATGCATGCTCGCATGTCTGACAGGCCACAAAATCTCCAGGAAGGGCCTGAGTCGCAAACTTGCCTGATGCCGAGCCTATTTTCGGTAGAGACGAGCAAACGCTTCGCCGGGAGATGCCCCGACCGTCGGCTGCACTGTGTTACGCTGTGCTGCGAGGCCGCAATTTAGTGCTGTGGCACGTAATTAGGTTGCCCCGCTTCCACACGCGGACAAGCAGGGCAACCAAAAGTGACATGTGCGATTGCGGATCCACAATCTCTGCAGCCCGTGGCACAGCCTCAACGCCACTAATGCCCCCACAGCAGGGAACTTTCGCTCTGGCCGCCCCGATCGTCTACTGTAACCTCTAACCTCCGCCCCTCTCCACCAGCTATCACTCCCTCCCCGTGATCGCCATGTGAGGTCGGCGATTTCCGTCACGCGCCTACGTGCCCCAAGAGTTCTCCAAATCCGCAGAAGTTAGATTGGCTGAGGGCATTTGCGGAGTCCAACGTCCTGCTTCGCTGCCAAGAAAATCCTGTGCTAACGAATGGCCATGAGATGTCCCCGCTGGCCAATCACTACAGAGATATGCAGGCCAAGCTCGTCTCCAAGACCATGCGGTCAGCGGAGTTTTACCTCTCAGTGATCGGCATCGAAATACGAGGAGTTCAGGTATCCGTATATTTCCGATCTCGACTAACGATGAATATGTTTTTACCAGCATTAAGTTACAGAAACGCCAATTCATGTGCCAATTCACGTGCCAATTTGTATTCTCAAACGTAATGCAAACCGGTCGGAAGGATCAGGTGAAAGTTTGGCCGATTTTGATTTGAGGATATCCTAATTGCGTGGCAATGAATGCTTGAGCCTGAAGGTTAGTAGCTAATTATGGTTGATATTAGTCGCGTCTGGTGTCTCAGGCAAAATTTTACGACTAGTGGTGGTTGAGGCTCTCTGTATTCGATTTCTGATTTAGTAAAAGAGAGTCTGATAGGTCACTGGATTTAATTGTGGCTATACTAACTGTGTCCGAAGTTGACTACCTTCCCTTCAATCCTGTCCGGATGTCTCAGCGTCTAGTGGGGAGAGCTATGTAGCATCCCAAAAAGGATACTGTATGCCTTAAGGCATCCAAAAGTCACGTCCATGTGTGATCGCACATCCGAGGTTCCCGCTATCTTGATGGTCAAAAACGTAGCGCCATCAGATATCTAGATCCGTCTCTCAGTGCAACAGACGCAGCACCTTTATCAGATCTCCAGTAACACCCATGGCTGTTACCTCACCACCAGCACCTGCTCCTTGGATGATCAACGGATTGTCGCCGTACCGCTTCGTGTAAAAGCTGATGATGTTATCACTTCCCTTGAGCGCCGCAATTGGATGAGACACGTCAAACTTCTCGAGTCCGACCTTGACGTCCTTCTTTGCGACATCCACACTTCCCACAAACCTCACCACTTTACCTTCAGTCACAGCTTCCTTCTTTAGCTTCTCCATCTTTCCGTCAAACTCGCTTAGTCGCTCCAGGAACTCGTCCCCACTCTTACATCCCTCTAGCTCTTTGGGAATTAAGCTCTGTACTGGGAAGCTCGTTGGGCTCTCGACCTCCAATCCCGCTAATCTCGCCAGGATGGTCAACTTCCGGGCAACATCCAGTCCATTCAAGTCATCCCTGGGATCTGGCTCGGTGTATCCTAGCTCTTTTGCTCTTTTAACCTCTGCAGAGAACGAGCCTCCCCCTCCACCAACGGGCATGAAGCTATTGAACAAGAAGCTCATCGTGCCTGAAAACACACCCTCAATTTTCCTCACCTCATCGCCAGTTTCTACAAGTTCCTTAAGCGTGCAGATGACAGGCAGACCAGCCCCAACACTGCTTTCGTGGAAGACATAACCACCCGCACCGGAGCCATTCGCTGCGGCGGAGAAGATGGACTTCCAGAGCAAGTAGCTACTCGAGAAAGCTTTCTTGTTTGGCGTCACAATGCTTATGCCTTTCTTCAAAAATAGCGGGTACGCGTCCGCTAGTGTTTGGTTGCTGGTGTTGTCGACTAGCACGACTTTGCTTGGTGCATTGGCGAGATAATCGGCGAGATCCGTAGGTGACAATGCGGGCGTTCCCGAAGCTGCGAGCTCTTCTTCCCACAAGCCAAGGTGAAGAGAGCGATAGTCCGGGCTATGAAGCAATTTCTTACTTGTGGAGAGGAGGATCAGGGAGAGATAGGTCGGGGCTGCGGGATTCTGGCAAAGGTTGGACGCAAGGTGGTGGAGTTGGTTAAGGAAGCAACGGCCGACACCACCGGCACCTATGAGAGTTAATAGAGCATTAAAAGTTGAGCAGGTGAGGAAATACCTATGACTGCGATAAATATCTGTTTTGGGAGGGGCATTTTGGGATTGAAAGGTTTGAGAATGCAATTGAAATCTGAAGTGTCCAGCAAAGGTATTTAAAAGCCCCTCGAGTATGTTTGTGAGGGATTTTCACAAAATTTTGTCCTAATTTGACATGCAAAGTTTGAAGCGTGATGATTTCTTTTCACTAAGTGTGGGGTGGTTCAGGAACCCTACCAGTAGCCCTTGATCGCCATTCTGTTCTGCCACCGCCGGCCAAAACGTCGGCGATGCCACACCACCGGGCCTCAATCACAAGCCCGAAATACACCGCGAACTGCATTTCCACTAGCAAGCAAAAGTCATCCCCGGCCGCCATGACGACGAAAGACGCCTCGCTCTACGGCATCCGACCGAAGAGTAAGACTACCGCGAAGGAGATCTCCTCGTCGACCACCCTCGCCTTTACGTCACAGCTCTCCTCTCTCATCGCCTCCTCCAGCACCGCATCCTCCTCTACCTCTGCTAAACAAACCGCCAGCCGTCCGAGGCCTAAGAAGGAAGACATCTTCGCCACGCACAACAAGAACACGCGGAAACGCGCGCTAAAAGATCTCGACGATGTCGACTCCGCCCAAAAACACAGCACGACCGGCACCGCGCTCGACGACGAAACATGGCACCGCTCGAAGCGCAAGATGGAAGAGAAGGCGCGGCTGTATGCCGCCATGAAGCGTGGTGACGTCGAGGACGCAGACGAGAAGCTCATGGTCGACTTCGACCGCAAGTGGGCTGAGCAGGAAGCCGCCGGCGCCGCCAAAGACGACACGTCCTCGGACGACGACGCGGACAGCGAGGAGGAGGAGCTGGTCGAGTATCAAGACGAGTTTGGGCGCACGCGGCGTGGGACCCGCGCTGAGGCGGCGAGGGAGGAGCGCAGGATGAAGACCCTGGCGGCTGACGAGCCAGACCGCTTTACGGCGCGGCCGGCGGCGCCGGAGCGGATCATATATGGTGATACGATTCAAGCGGCGGCGTTCAATCCGGATGAGCCCGTTGCGGAGCAGATGGCGAGGCTGGCGGCGAAGCGGGATAGGGAAGCTACGCCGCCGCCGGAAGAGCATTTTGATGGGAAGAAGGAGGTACGGTCCAAGGGGGTGGGATTCTTCCAGTTCTCGAAGGATGCGGAGACGAGGAAGAAGGAGATGGAGGCGTTGGAGAGGGAGCGGGAGGAAACGGAGAAAGGGAGGAGAGAGAGGGAACGGAGGAAGGAGGAGAGAAGGAAGGAGGTTGAGGAGAGGAAGAGGATTATTAAGGAGAAGAGGGGAAAGGCCCAGGCAAATAGGTTTTTGGAGGGTCTTTCTGGAGAGCTACTGGACAAGGGAGATTGAAGGTAAGAAGGATACATTTACAAGCAAAAATCGCACGGCTCCCGGGCGGTGCGCAGTGTAAGACCAGGTCAACAGTTCGTCGAAGGGGCCCCCTCTAGAGTATGCACCTAGGCAGCTCTAACAGAGCATACGATAGGATCCCTTCGCCATTCCTGGGGAAAACTGTCTTTAGAGAATATCCTCTAACTTAAACAAGACTGCCGTTCGCTGTAGTGTTGACATAAAAAATTAGTATTTCTAACTCCCAGTAATCTTAACAACTACTTTATAAATTAATTCAACCCTCGAAAGTTTTATAATTTAGATCTATAAAATACTTTTATTTATTATTAATTCTATTTATTGCCCGATTCGGTCCCTTTTTTAGGTCTATATAGGCTTCTACTTTCTATATATAGGAAAAATCCCTAATAAGTAGAAACTTAGGTATATCCTTTTAGCTAGTCTTTTACGCTCCGCCTTCGCCTAGTCTATATACCTTTATAATAATATATCTACTTTACGTACTATACTTTTAAGGTATCTTAAGAGGTCTAGGGGGGTAGTAAAGGGGTTTAGTAATTTACCTATGTACCGCCCTTAGCTAGGCGGAGGTATTTAGTCCCTAAGGGGCTAAAGGGAGGCACTGATCCTCATAGAAAATAGTATGCGGACAAATTCCTGATCATGTAGGATCATTCCAACGCGTAGACGACTTTGGACGCGACTTGGCTCGCGGCAACAGTGAAAATTCCCCAGAAGGAGCGCACTACAAAGCCCCACCGTATCTCTAACAACCGCTTCAGTCTGCTTGAAGGCTAACATTATTATAGTCCTGTATTTCCGACTAAAGTTTTCCACCAATTGTCAATTTGAGAGTCCAAAAAGCCAAGTCTTGGATCAAGCTCAACAAGCATACAATTTCCAGACATGACAACGGGTCTTCCCTTGGTAGCAATAACCGCTTCGTAGACCAAGAGAGGAAAGCTGATAAGTATAGTGCAGGGAGCAAATACCACTTTCTGCACCTCAGAATGCTTTCCTTTGAAGGCGCATAAAAGAATAATAAAAACCACCGCTGAATAATTGATCTGAACAGTTTGTATGGTTCTGAATACATCTGACCTTGCACCCTTTTCCAAATAAGTAGTACTGTTCCGGGACACGCAGCCATGGAACTCTGTTATCTTATATGCGACAGACCCGAGACGAGTCATGTTAAACGTCGTTTTAAACTTTCCAACCCCGTACGTGATGGTTGGCTTAGCAAAACGCTGATCGACAATTGCAAAGGACACAAGAAACTGGAAAAGAGCGAGTAGGACTCAGAGACCCGAGGCCAAACCTCCAATCCCGCTCTGAATGCCACTCTCCTCGTATTGGTCTGAAGTAGCTAAGAAGTTAATCGATGTTGCCAGATTACATGAGATCCATCCTGCGGTCTTATAGTTGATTTCAGCAACAACGAATGATATGGTCCAGGCCAAAACTATGAGGAATGGTATCACGGCATTGAAGATGACCACCTTCCATACAGAGCTAGAAATTTTGCCTAGGGTGATGACAGTGTAGATGCTAATACCCATGGTAATGAGTGTCTCCGGCCAGGCGGGCTGAAGCGCCCCATGCGTTGGCTCTGCGTCGACCCGAATTAGATCATACGTCCTTTGGAGGGTTTCAACCTCTATGTCCGTTTTACAGAGTCGGTATCGCTCAGTCAAATTCGTTGCCGAAGCGTGAGTAGTATTTGTTGCCGAAACATGAGTGAAAAGGCTGAGGATAATCACCTCTGCCGTGCCGTGTAGGGCTTGGCACCGTGAAGAGTGACTGCTTAGAAGGTGCATATTTAGCGAAATTTATACGAAAATGCCTTTTCCTTCTTTTTAGAGAAGGAGGTGATAATAAGGTGATAATAGAAGCCTCTCGTGTGCACTTGGGGTTTGCCTGAGTGTCATGCTGGAAAGGGAAGCCTTTATGCATGTTGCCGAGCGTAGAGACCAGGGTTTGCGGGATCTTACTGTTTTATACGTAAGGTTGGGTGCAAAAATCGGGGATCCGCATGCCAAGGATTCTAATTCGTTTTGCAACACTAATTCGGCGAGACGCCTTTCCGCCTTTGTCGCTGGCCATCTCTTAGCCCGGCCTGTTCCTTCCACCTCCAGCCCTAAGGCACTCGTTGACGGACTGCCGGCAACTAAGATCGTTGTTATGTATACCCCCTAATATACGGGCAGGACAAGAATAAGGGTCTCGAAGGCTTTTATAGCCTCGAGTTAGTACGACGGCTATTATTATTATTTAACCTCTATACGATAAGATGGACGGAGCGGGTAAGCCCAACCTAAGGGTCACAAGTGCGTCTTACCTTTGCCTTCCTGCTGTTAAGCTCGAATAAGAGTGCTAACCTAGTCGAAGTTATCGCTGCCGATAGTCTTTATAAGCGGGATGTCTTTAGTAAGAATCCCAAGGTTCTATTAGGCGGTAATTTACTAACGAGGTTGATATAGGAAATCCGGACCCGTTTACTGTTATAACAGTAAATGGTGAGCAGACTCGAATGACAAGCGTAATTAAGAAAACCCTAAGCCCCTATTGGAATGAGAGCTTCGATATGTACGTACTGCCTACACTAGCTTTGATTAAGCTAAATAATAACGCTAATGTCTATATAGGAAAGTAACAGAGGACAGCGTGCTAGCCGTTCAAATATTTAACCAGAAGAAGTTTAAGAAGAAGGACTAAGGCTTCCTTGGTGTAATAAATGTTCGGGTAGGAAACGTAATGGATTTAGACGCTAGTGGTGATGGTAAGGCAATTACACGTATTCTTGTCCCCGCATTCATACTAACCCCACCTTAGAGATATTCACGCATAATTTTAAGAAGTCTAACGATAACATAGTCCTTTATAGAAAGCTCATCTTTAACCTGTCCTTAAATCTTCCTCAGCCGATAAGTTAACCAGGGCAAGCCCAGCTAACTCGACCCATAATACCCGCAAACGCTATGTTACTAGCTACCCAAAACGGTACTAAAGGGAGGAATACAGGATATAGCGCTTTTAAAGATGCTTAAAGACGTCTTCCGGGGGGTTGGGAACGCCGAGAAGGCTCCCTAGGGACATACTATGTCGATCACAATACTAGGCAAATAACCTGGGTAAGGCCAGGTGCTAGGTTCAATGAGGCAGATTAGAGGACTGCCCTTGCGGCACAAACTCAGGTTAAGCGTACTCGACGTTAGAACCGTATGCTGCTAGAAGACCAAACGGGGGCAAACTCTCCCGAGAAGGCAGCTGAGACTCAATTTCTCACCAAAAATGAGCAAGAAATGTACGACCGAGCTCTCGCCATTCGGCTCCAAGAGGAGGAGGAGGAGGAGGAGAAAGAACGCGCTGTCCAGAAGCACGAGGATAAACGCAATGAACATCACATGCGCGAACCTGATTTAGCTAAACAGGCCTCTGGGGTTCTAGGAACGAGTATACAAGATAAAAACGTAAGCAGAGTTAAGGCGCAAATTGCGAGTCCGGAACATACGAGTATAGACCAGTTGTCCGAAGTTAGTATGTTGCAGGGAGAGTAGAAGGGAATTACCGTTATCGGCTCATTATTATCTGATATGCGATCACCCTCTATACTTTCGGAACAGAACAGCCCAGCTGTATATAAATCGAAAGAGGGACACGGCCTATCCAGTAGCAGCCCTAATAGCTCGCAGTTAGCAGAGGCTTCTTCTAGCACACTACCGGCAGTATTGTCGATGATATTTTTATTCATTGCCTTATAACGATATATTCATTCATAAGGAGTAATAATAATTGAATATTTTGACAGCCCTTATGAATGAATATTCATAAAATTATGAATATATATAGAGACTTGAAGCTCTCATGGTGTAGTAGGAAGCTTTTATAGTGTATTAAGGTGTAAATATAGGACCAATTTTACACTATACGTTCTGATATATACGCAAGAGTCAAATTTTTTAGACTCGCCTATAGATGCTTCCTTTCTATAATATATTTAACCACCCCCCCCTAAATACTACCTACAATCTAGTACTATGCCTCCCTCTCCCTTGCAATCTATTGTTATTAACTCCAACAGTAATTCTAACGCCTAGTTAGAATTATTTGAGATTAAAAGCGAGCTTTTTAAAGATAAGAATCCTAATAAAGAATCTAACGCGTTATCCTCTACTAATATACCTACTAAATCCTCCCCCTAATCCTTTAAATAGGCCTATAAAAAACGGAGAGTTAGGGCTGTAAATATATAGGCTCTCGCGCGTAAGCCTATTAGTAGTAAGCCGCTTATAAATAGTAAAGGAAGATAATATTGGTACTATAGGCAATGTATATTTTAGCGTAATGTAGTTACTATAAATATACGCTTTTATCTATTTAACGCCCACGGCGTAGTTATTAAGGAGGAGGACTTAGTTATTAAGCGGGCTATAAAGCAGAGTCTTTAGGGCCTATTCCATAAGTAGGGAGAGCTTTATATACAGAAGCTTAAAAGGCAGAAGGAAACTATACTAAGAGAGAGCGTTAATTTAGCTCTTATACGCGACGCTTTTGCACAGCTAATTATAGTTTAAAATCTACTATATGACGCAGTAACATGGCCGGAGCTTTAAGCGCTGCTTTTTATAGTAAATTATACCTACGAGGAAGCTCTAATAGATTTCTATACTACGGTACCTATAATAATTAAGGAATCCTATATCCTTAATAAGGAAGTTCTTAAGCAGAAGCTACGTCACTCTCTTACCCTAATATACCTCTTACTTAACGCCTAGTCTTCGCCCAATTAAAAGTCTTTTATTGCAATCTATAGTTACTTTATTAACGATACTGGCGTACTTCAGAAGGCTCTACTTGCCCTACCTTTCCTCCTTAGCAAATACGGCGGCGATAAGCAAGTGGAAGTCCTCTGGTAAGTCCTTAAGGACTACCAAATACTTAATAAAGTTGGATACTGTATAGGCGATAATTACGGTAGTAATAATAGACTTCTTTAAGGGCTATTTAAGAGGCTTTAGGAGGCAAAAATAAAAGCTTAATATAATCTATAGCAATACCATATTTGCTGCCACGGGCATATACTTAATATAGCCGCATAAGCTTTCTTCTTCTTAGAGGATAAGGAAGCCGTTAACGCTGCCTTTAAGGAGGCTCGCGAGAAGCTTAAAGCAGAGTTAGATCTTAAAGACAATTAGATTAAGGAGCTCCTTGCTAAAAGGTTTAAAAAAGGGAAGGCCAGCAAGTTTATTTATCGCGAGATTGGTCCTCTAAGAAAGGTGCATAACGTTATTATACATATTCAAAGCTCTAACGCCTACTATAACTACTTTATCGCGACCACTCTTTAAGCTATTCCTATGGATAATAATATATAGTGGAACTCGTGGTATAATATAATCTTAGTAGCTCTTGAATTAAAAGACGCAATTATAAAATATTAAGAGCAGTATATTAAGGAGTTTAATAAGAAAAATATCCTTAACGCCACTAATTAGAGAGCTCTTAAAAATATTAAAGACTTCCTATAGCCCTTCTAAAGAGTTATAAAGGAAACGGAAGGTGATAAGGCCACTCTTAACCAGGTGCTTTATACAATAGATTTTATAGTAGAGCACTTTAAATTAGCTCTATATAAGTACGCGACTAACCTAAAGCTCTGCGACTGCATCCGAACCAACTAGCACGCCTTTAATAAATACTACCTTAAGACCAACGAAGTTGCTATATACGGCGCAGCCTTGCTATTAGCTCCTTACCGAAGGAAGGCCTATATTAATCGCAACTGGAAAGCCGCCTAGAGGAAGCTAGTAGTTAATACAGCCTAAAAGCTTTGGGTAAATAAGTATAAGGGTAAGTATACGAGTAGGGCAGAAGAGGAGGAAGCTATTACTCGCGATTAGGAGCCTAACGAGTATAATCTTTGGAATAAGAAGCAGTCAATCCTTAATACAATTAAGGATAAATTTAAACACTTTATCAACGCCTCTCCTACTAATCTTCCTGCTAGTACTACTGCCCTTAATTAGTGGCTTAATTTAAGTAATTAAATTAACTACCCAGCGCTCCACCATATGGCGATAGATATCCTATCTATACCACCTATGTTAACTAAACCAAAGCGAATATTTTCAGGAGCCTAAAGGACAATTAGCTGGTAATAGATAAAGCTTAGGCCAGTAAATATTAAGCGATCGGAGTACTTAAAGTTATAGGTAAGAGGAGGAATTATACAGGGCTAGAGGAGAGATCTACTGATAAACGTTAGGGGGGGGGGTAGAGGCCTCTAGGGAGACGTCGGCTACATCAATTTAGTACTACACCATGCTAAGACCGGCGATATTACCTGTATCTAAGATATCGCAATTATTCATTCATATCGCGATATTTTGATTGGCTTATGAATTGAATATGATATTTGGCCTATTTATTCATTCATTCATCATCGACAATACTGACTACCGGTTCTAATAAACGCCGCAACTACTATCATAACGAATAAGCGAGGAAGGCCTTTAGTTAATACGATTCCTACAGTTAAGCCTACAAAAGAATTATCCGGATCTTTGATTATAAATCCGCCAACCAGCACTACTGTAAACGAAACTATTCTCCGAATGAATAATTTGCACAGCATAGGGGTAAATTATTCTAGCCCTAAAGTCGCTAAAACTCTTAAAAACGAGATAATCCCTTCTGCCACTGAGTTCCAACTCGTTCTAATAAGAACTCCAAGCCTTACTTCCACAGTATTAAGCGATACCTTAAGCGATAGGCTTTCAGTATTCTTCCTAAACCGGCCGAATACCGGATGCTCAGATGCAGAGATAGCGGAAATATCTAGGCTCTTAAAGTATTCCGTAAGTAATTAGAGCAAGGTGCCAAGAACTTACATCATCCTAAGGACTATTGGCAGCCTCCATATTTTAGAGGATCTGCTAGCTATAGGTTTCATCGATTATTAGTTTCCAGTTATATTCCGGGCTCTCCCACAGCTAAAGTTGCTCACATTAGCTATATGCTTAGCTATCGTAGATCACTAAGGTATAATTCTCACGAAGTCAATTAATTTAGAAAAAGGAGAAGCCGGCAAACATCAAAATTTTCTAAAAGGAGAACTTCTCCCCTTCTAGACTTTAGGTATCCTCGGAACTAGAGGATTTGGATAAGTTAATAGGTGTTCGTACTAACTTAATAGCACGAGTGAGTCGTATCCACGGGCACGAAATACATGTAGTATCGTATGCTTGTTTGGATGGTGACTGTCGATTGTATGAAGCAGACTACGTGGTCTATATACTGATGTACCTCCCCCCTAATTAGTTAGTGCTTTATAAGTGCACCAGACGCGTAAGCGAGTGGTTGGTGCACTAAACGCGTAAACGCGTACCTGGTGTACTGAACGCGTAAGCACGCGTTTGGTACAACAGGTGCTGTAATTATACACTGGCAGTACTTAAAAAATGAAACCACCTATGTACAGCCTCTGTAATTGCTTTAATAAAACCATAGAATATAAAGGAAAATACATAGGAAATCTCCCCTAAGGTGCCGTCTAGGCTGCCTTCTAAACGGTACCTTAAGCTGGCCATAAGTCCTGCTTACGGCCCGTAAAATAAACCGTACGGCCTTTTAACAGGTAGTAAGTTAGATTTTAAGGGCCGCCAAGGCGCTAGTACTAAGTAAGCTAATGGCGATTTTCTATCCCGGGGATGGAAAATTGTAATTAGTCAATTTAACCACCCTATAAAATTCGGTAGGTTACGTAAGTCCACTAAGTTCCACTATAGCTTTCCACTATTTTCTACCTATACCGTATAATAAGTCGTACGGCCTTCTAACGGGCTGTAGACATACTATAGGTGCTCTATTAGTCCCGTTTTACCTATTTTATAACTTTTAAGTTAAGCTTATTTGTATTAATTAGGGTTTTAAGGGTTTAATATGGCTTTGCCTTAGTTATAGCGTCCACTAGGTTATCTCCGCTACTAATTCATTTAACCTCTATAATCTTATATTGTTTATAGGCCTAATATAAGTATATTAGGTTAACTATAAGCCTCTTCTCTTATATTATACCTAGTTTAACTAGGCAGTTATAAAGGGACTTTAAATTAGTATATAAAACTAGGGGTAACTACTCTAGTTATAGAATCTTCTAGACCGTTAATTTAATTGCAGCTACTATATTAAATCTATAAGCTAGTATATATAGTTTAGAAGCTAGTACACTATAGGTTACTTATTTGCACTTAATTAAAAACTAGTATAGTATATTTACGTCCTAATTGCGGTCCGTAAGTATAATTATAAAGCCAATTTATAATAATAGGTCTTTATTATTAGCAAAGGAGGCGTCTATAAATGCTAGTAGGCTAAGGGAATTTAGGTCTAGTGGTATAAAAGTAAGTCCCCTTACTATATTGTTAATTTACCACTAAATGCGCTTATTAAGCTGCTTAATATTTTCTTCTTGCGGATCTACTACCTAGGCCGTAAAGGATAAGTTATAGGTAGATTTAGGTTGGCAGACTATAGCAATATAGGCGCCTCTTACACGCTGTATAGTATATTAGTCCTTTATATTTATAGTCTTATAGGTCTCTCTATGGGAACTAGTAAGGTCCATAGGCTTTACTATAATAAGCTTTAGGTTTTAAGCTTAGCGTTCCTAAGTTAGCTTAATTAGGTTGCCCTTTTATATAATTAGGCCTCTATTAAACTTAATTAGATTCTACTTAATTAACTGCTCTTACGGCTTTGCTAAGAACTTAGCCTTTTATAGTTTAGTTTCTTTAGCGTCCGTAAAGGTCTAGTCTACTAGGAATAGGGTATCGTCTATTTAAAGTCTAACAATACTAAGGCCGTTTAATGGGCTGTATAGGAGGTAGGGGTCGTAGGTCGACTGTTCTATTTTAAGCTTACTAATATAATGCTGGTGGTATATCTTAAACTAATAGTTCCTAGCTTCTAGTACTCTATAAAGAGGTTTTATAACCTATAAAATTATTCCTAGTTATAGGTTAAGCTCACGGGATAGTCGTATAAAGATATCCCTACTTAAGTAGGTATTAGACTATATATAGGCTTATAAGATGTCCCGTAAGTATAGGGCTACGGGTTTAGTTTGCTATAGTCCTAGCGCAAGTATAAGTATAATTTGTTAGCTAACTTGTTAAATTGTAGGTAATTGCGTAAGGACTAAGTCCTTTTCCTTATCGTTATAAGCTTATATAACAAGCCTTGATTTCTTAAAGGCTTTATCAGTACTAGGGTGCTTAATCTTATCAATAAAGCGTGAGTTAAATATATAGATGCCTTATGGGACGTCTTTCTCTATTATAACCGCAAAGACACCCTTTTTAAGTAGTCCGTTAATCTCTTTACGTCGTGAGTCCGTAAACGGGGTTTTCTATACTAGAACTGATATATCCGCAGGCGGAGATTGCCTTACAGATATTCCTATAGAGGTTAGGTAATTTTCTATTACGGTATTCTTAGTTATAGGGTGCTTTCGGGGGCGTCCTCAACCATACTTTATAATAGGTTTAGTAGGTTCAATGGGTTTCTAGGGGACTTCTAAGGTAGGCAAGGGTGCTTTTAGTTCGTTTAATTCGGCGGGTGCTTCTAGTTCGTCTAGTTTAACAGGTACTTCTAGTTCATCTAGTTTAACGTCATAGGTGTTTTTAGGCCGAAAGTAGGGTTTTATAAACGTACTTCTAAAGCTAGTTAGCCTATTAGGAAGCTATACGCAATACGTCTCATTTTTTACGGCTAATAGATAATAAGGTCCATTCTAACTGCCGCTTTCACGCTATATAAGGACTTTAGAGTTAAGCGGGAGGTTATATACTAGGGTCGTATTAGGTCCGTTACAATAGTATAGGGCATTATTAATAGCTTACTTAGCCTATAGCTTAACTATTTTAGTTATTGCCTTCTATATTATAGCTACTCATTCTATAATAGATGGGGCAGAAGGGCCTAGGTTACTTATCCTTAGGTAGGCTCTATAAACCAAAAAGGTAGATACTAGTCCGTTAGGGCTAGCGGTGTCATTAATAGCTTTTACGGCCATCTATAAAGCCAGTTCCTTTTAAATATCCTTATACTCGTCCGTAATAATCTAGTAAGCTCTCTATAAGGCTAGGTAAGCTCACTTAATAAGCCTAATAGATTAGTACGCCTTAACTAGAACAGCTTTTATTAATATAGCCATAGCTATAGCATACTACTAGAATTCCTTGCTAATAAAGTTCCTACTAGCGTCGTAGGTAATATACTGCGGAGGTCTAATATATATATTAATCCAGCAGGTCCGTAAAATATCCTAAATATATTTTGCGGATATATTTTATAACTAATAGGCAGCTTAATAGCGGGTTGCCTTATTAATTATATATAATACTAGACTGCCGTTAATATATATAATATCTACGTATACTAAGTAGTTAAAGTTAAGGTCTTTATAAAGGGTAAACTTAAATTGGCCTAGGGAACGTCCATATTTCTAGTAGAAGGAGCAGTATTTAGTTAGGTGGTTAATTGCCTTCCTATTAACGTTGTTATATCTAGAGCGTTTAAGGACTTTATATAGCTTTTCGGCTAATAGGTAGCCGAAACGGCGGTATAGGCGGTAGATCTCCGTACTAGTAAGGTAGCATAGGTTATAGTTAAAAGATTCCTAAATATAGGTCTGTAAAGTCTCTCCCTATATAAGGAATGGGTGTCCAAATTGTTATATAATTAGTAGGGTAATATACTTACTTCCTAGGGCAGTTACGGGGCTAATTAAGGTGTCTATAACATTGTTATAGTATACCTATAACCTATCTATGTCTATAAAATAGAGTAGGAAGGGGGTATTCGCTTTTACTATGTGGAAGTTAACTAGGCTAATTAGAGTCTTAACTTTAATTAATCTAATTAATATGGTTAAGCTGATGCCAAATTAGACGTTTACGGCCCTAGTTTGCGTAATATTAATATCCGTATTGTTATTTATGGTAGTCCTATATACAAGGTATTGTCTATAGCCTACAGTAGACTTCTTAAAGGTACCTATATTAATTATAACGCCGTAGAATTCTTTGGGGGTATAGCGTTCTATAGTAATATATATAAATGGGTCCTGCTTATAATCTATAACGTCTATAACAGGGGTACTTACGGAATAGTTTTTAGGCGCAACTAAGTATATAAAGGAATAGTTAGCTAATACGGTCGTAATATTAAAGGCTTAGCTATCTATAAAAGGTCTAAAAGTAGTTAGGAATATCTCTAAGGTCTCTTATTCCTAAGTATCTAAGTTAAAGTTAATTATAAGGGCTTCTATTAACTTATTAGGGGGCTTTTCTATTTCCTCTCCTTTATATTCTAAAATAAACTAGTTAATATAGCTATTAAGTCTCTTCCTAGACTTGTTACGTTCTTCCTAGGTATGCCTTATAGACTAACATCCTTCCTTACCGCATATAAAGCACTTTTGGCTAGTTTATCTACAGGGGTATATTTTTATACAGGGGTTACTATAGGGGTTATAGGTAGGACTTGGTCGGTACGGGTGCTGCTAACAGTAGCGGCGGTCCGTAAAGTAGACATTTAAGTCTATTTACGGATATTAAATATCCGTAATAAAGGCTTAAGTGCTACTTAGTAGGTTTAAGACTTTATACATTATAATAGAGGAGCGTAGGTTATTAATAAGGCTAGCTAAGGTATTTATAGGCTTATAGCAGGCGTACTTATAGGGCTCTACTTCCTAGTAGGCTGTAATAAGTTTATTATACAGGAAGTCGTCTGTTTAAAGCTTGGTGTTAAGGCCATGCTATAGGTACTAAAGGTCTTTAATAAGAATTTACAGGTACTTTATAGTTGATTTTTTAGTGTTCTTATTAATTACGGTCCGTAGCTTAGTCGCATTCTATTAGGTAAGAATATTACGCTTATATTCTAGTCCTTTAAAGTAGTTGCATATAGCTTTATATAGCTTATTAAAGGGAACACTAAGGGGGTTACTCTTAAGGTTAGTATAGTAGTGGTTAAGTACTAGGCCGCGCAGTATAGTGGAGTAGGCTTAGCTAAATTCTTATTTAGGAATATTAGCCTTCTAACAGAGGTCTATAAAGATAGTAAGTTTAAAGTTAAAGTTATTATTTTTACTACTATACTTAAATTCGTCGGTATAGAGCTTAGCTAGGTTAGCTAGCTTCTTACCATAGGTCTTTACTTAAGTAGGTTGCGGATCTATAACTTACGGATCTATAGCTTACGGATATATAGCTTATAGATCTATAACTTAAATAATAGGGGTAATTTAGTCCGTATTTTGGTTTATAGGGGTATTATAGTCCATAATTTAGGTTATAGGGGTATTATAGTCCGTAACTTAAGTATTAGGTATACTTTGGCCAGTAAGATTAATTCTAATACCACTTAGGTTTATGGAACGAATTTAGTTAAATAGGTTAGCTATAAGGCCAGAGATTCTATTAAGTTTAAAGGAGGTAAAGAGGTTGCTAGTTTTAATATAATCTAAGATCTGCTCTTTAATCTATTCTGTTTAGTTCTTCTTATATAGTATATTATATAGAGACCGTATAATAGTAACTCATTTATCCCTTTTAACCTATACGCCTTAGTGACGTAAAAGGGTTTATAGGTTATAGATAGTAGTAGGGTTATAAGCCTTAAAAATAGCTTCTATAAAGTCCGTAAAGTCTTCCTTATATTGCTCTTATAGGTCATTATTTATAAGCTTAAAGTGTCTATATTTAAGGATTTTAAAGCTAATATAGTTGTTAATGTCGTTTATAGACGTAACGTCGACGCCTTATTTCCACTTCTTTTAACCTTCGCTAACTTGCTTGCTAATGTCTGCTATACTATAGTATAATATAGTGCGTAGCGGGTAGTAGTAGCTTATAACAGGTAGGGGAGGTCTTATAACGGTCCGTAAAATTAATTAATAGGTCCGTAATAGTTCGTAGGAGGGTAAGAGGTTTCCACAAAAGGTCTAAAGAGGTTTAAGGTTTAAGGGGGTTAAGGATAGGGGTTCCGTATAGGTCTATATTCGCGTCTATAACTTTTAATAAACCATACTAAGACTTAAATAAGTATATAGAGTTAGAGATAAGTCCGTAATCCCCAACTTCCGACCTTTTAGTAGGTTGTACTAGGAGTTTAAACAGGTGATCGCTGTTATATATATCGCTCGGGGGGAGGTATTAAGTAATTGCTAATCTATGCGCGCTCACTAATTAGTATTCGTACTAACTTAATAGCACGAGTGAGTTGTATCCACGGGCATAAAATACATGTAGTATCGTATACTTGTTTAAATAGTAACTGTTAATTATATGAAGCAGACTACGTGGTCTATATACTGATGTACCTCCCCCCTAATTAGTTAGTGCTTTATAAGTGCACCAGACGCGTAAGCGAGTGGTTGGTGCACTAAACGCGTAAACGCGTACCTGGTGTACCGAACGCATAAGCACGCGTTTGGTATAACAGGTGCTGTAATTATACAATAGGGTTTGTAGTATAATTAGTTATAAGGAATACGCCAGAAAACGTATCCGTCAACGTCACGTATTTGGAAATAACCTAGCTACTGCAGTTAAAGCATTTATCAGCGAAGTCGAGATACTCAAACGCCTAAAGCACCGGCATATCGTTAAGTTCATAGGTAGTTACACGGATCCTACGTGCTTTAGCATAATTATATCGCTAGTCGCAGAAATAGATTTAGCTAAGTACCTTAGCATTACCAAATTAGAGCACAATCCAACTCTTAGGACTTACTTTGGCTGCCTTACTGCTGCGCTCTAGTATCTTTATAATAACCGAATCCGACATAAGGACATTAAGCCCCAGAATATTCTTGTCAGCGTGGGTTTCAATAAGCGAATATTCAGCCAATAAAATATCGGCATTTGCCAATATTTGCAGCGCCAATATTAAATATTGGCAATAGTTTAGACCAAATTATTATAATAAAAGTATACTTATTCTAAAAAGAAAGATTATATAAATTATTGGCATATATTNGCAGTTTTTATAATAGTATTTTAATTTCTTGCCTGCACAAAGCTCTGCGCAAAGCTCTGTGTACGAAGGCTCTGCGCGAAGCTCTACAGAGGCTCTGCACGAAGCTCTGCATAAAGCTTTGCACGAAGCTCTGCTTACGGAGGCTCTGCACGACGGCTTTGCACGAAGCTCTGCTNACGGAGGCTCTGCAGGACGGCTTTGCGTACGACAGTTCTGCGTACAACGGTTCTGCGTATGACGGCTCTACTACAGAGACTCTATATAAAGCTTTGTGTAGATCTTCGTGTAGAGCTTCGTGCAGGGCTTCGTGCAGAGCCTCCGCAGAGCTTCCCGCGGAGCCTCCGTATGTAGAGCTTTATGTAGAGCTTTGTACAGAGCTTCGTGCGGAGCTTCGTGTAGAGCCCCATGCAGAGCTTTGTGCAGAGCCTCCGTATATAGAGCTTTATTTGTATAGAGCTTTATATAGAGCTTTGTGTAGAGCTTCGTGCAGAGCTTTATATAGAGCTTTGTATAGAGCTTTATATAGAGCTATATATAGAGTCTCCGTACGTAGGACTTCGCGATTATAGGGCTTTTATATATAGAGCCTCTATATAGTATAATAGNGTTTAATTAAAAATATATAACTACTTAGCTAATAAATATAAAATTTAAGTATTAAATTTACCTTATTATACTTTTAAATAGAGGTTTTATCTAGCTTTAGATAGCTATATAGTTTCCCTCTTATATATATACNTATATAGGCCCACTATATAGACCTTAATAGGAGTTATAATAGCGTAATTAAATATCTTATCTTATCTTATACTTTTAAATAATATATTATTTATTTATTTATAAAAGCTTATTAATATTTTAGATATAAATATTTATTTATTTAACAAATAGGTATATTATTATTATTATTTATTACTTAATATCTAATTTAGATCCCTATTAGGCCAATATAGACTACTCCTTATATATATATATATATAGGGAGAAAACTCTATTTAAGAAAACCCTATAATCCGTCTCTTCGCCTTTTAAGACTCGCCTATAAGTTATCTATAAGTTACTTATAGTACTCTACTACCTTACTTTTTAATCTCCTTAGGAACTACTATTGCCGTAATAAGCCTACAGACACGTTAGTATTATTTACTTTTAAGTTAATTAATTAAATTATGTAGTAACTTATAAAGTAGTATATAAACTAATTTATATTACGGCGCTAGTAGATATTAGTAGATTATAGCGGATAATTATAGATAGTTTTATAGTTTTATATAGTTGCCGTTATATAACTATAGGATTATATATAACGTTTNAGCGGCGCCACCCTTTATCTCTTTTCCTTTCTCTAGCTTTANATCCTNNTTTATAGACTACTAATTATATAGGCTTACGCGTCCCTCTTACCGTACTCGTGCCTTAATTAACTAGGTCGCTAATAATTTAGCTACTACTNCCTTTACTTATTACCTATACCTACGCCTATAGAGCTATATTTTATATATAGTATACAGTAATTACTTATTAGTTTTTTAGTAGAAAATTAATATTATATAGCCCTACCTTTTAATAAACTTATAGATATTATTAAAAGTAAGGCTTATATAGTTATATAGCTTTAATAGAGGTAGATTAAAAGCTATAGTAGATATAGGGAAAATAGAGTAAATATAAGGTATTAATTTAGGTATAGGTATATAATAGTTACTTGCGGATATATATAATATTTTAATATAAAGAGAAAGGATCTAAGTTTATTTAGGTGGGTAGTATATATATATTATTTAGAGGGTATATATATTATTATTATTAGTTCTTATTTTATATCTAATGCGGTTCTCTTATAAGTCTATATAGACTACTACCGTAATATAGATATAAAAAACCTCCATAGGGAGATATAAGGGGTAGTACTTTAGATAGTATCCGTACTATATTAATGGGAGAAAAAGTACCTTTTAGGTCGCTAATCTAAAACTCCCGTACGCGTACGCGTACGGGAGTATTCTAATTGCCTATCTTACCCTATTTACCGCTCGTACTATACTTCCTAATAAAGTTAAATTGCCGTATAGTTTTATATGCCTACCCTTACTCCCCTAATTACCCTATATATATATATATACGCATAGGTCCTTCTACTTATAGTATAATTTCTATTATAAAGAAGCTAGCGGGATAAATATAGAACTAGGTATCTTATCCTAGGTCCCTAACCTAGGTCCCCTATATATATCTATAGCTAAAGATATAGAGGAAGACAAAATACTATATAGGTAAGTCTAGGCTATTAGGTAAGGTAGGGAATAAGAGGCTTATTATAGACTTCCTAAGGCGTATATATATGTATTTAGCCGCCATACCGTATACGTTCGGTCACACCGTATATATTTAGTCCGTACGCGTTTGGTTATATACCGTTACGCTTAGTTACAGCCGTATACGTTTAGTCCGTATATATTCGGTTACGCCGTATACGTTCGGTCGCAGCGCCGTGCCGTATAGGTTTTGCCGTATATATAGTTATATACCGTACGGAAGGAAGAAAGGGGTAACGCTGGTTTAGATGCCGTAGTTTAAGTATACTAGACTTATACGAAAAGACGTAGTAGTGCTCGTAGGCCTCCGCTAGGGCTCACCCTCCCAGCAGAGACTTCTTCGCACCACCACGTCGCAGCGCCGGCGCTGCGCAGCCGTACGCACGTCTCTGCGTTTGCTCTAGTAGTCAATTAGCACGATCTAGATAGAACGCCAAAAGCTATATACTAGGAAGAGGGTATATAACTAGCAGGGCCAAAATTTGGTGGGGTGCCAAGAAGATCTGCAAATATTACAAATATCGCCAATACTCGCCAATACTCGCCAATATTGATTAGTAACAATATTGATCAATATTATTGGCTTACCTCAGAAGCTCAGACCAAGAAATCGATTATGCGGATATAGGAATATCCGCACCGTCCGCTAAGCTGATTTAGGACGGTAATCGTTTTCTTGGTCTGAGGCACTTTGGCGAGCTTTGTAGAAAACCTAAACACGGTTTATATAAGAAGACCTCATTAACTTTAACGAAATTAATCTACCCTTCCACAATACCTATTAATATAAAAATTACACTAAATTATAGAGAAAAGTCTACTCTATAAGTTATGAGATCTTTAGCTCCTTATACGCGCGCGACGTTAAGAGGAATTCGTTGCGGTAGAGGCCCTAATTCTACCTCGCCGAGCCGCGCAGTAAACACCAACGCTGAACGCTTACGCCCACGCCACCAGCCCTCTGCGTAGAGCTGTGGAGCTTTGCGAGAGCTCTGCGGAACGAAGCTCAGGGGGAGACCTGCAGGAAGCTCCACTAAAGCTCTGCAAAAGCTCTGCACGAAGCTCTGCACGAAGCTCTGCACGAAGCTCTGCACGAAGCTCTGCACGAAGCTCTGCACGAAGCTCTGCACGAAGCTCTACACGAAGCTCTGCACGAAGCTCTGCACGAAGCTCTGCACGAGGCTCTGCACGAAGCTCTGCACGAGGCTCTGCACGAAGCTCTGCACGAAGCTCTGCACGAAGCTCTACACGAGGCTCTGCACGAAGCTCTGCACGAAGCTCTGCACGAGGCTCCGCACGAAGCTCTGCTCGAAGCCCTGCTCGAAGCTCTGCTCAAAGTCCTGCTCGAAGCTCTGCTCGAAGCTTTGCTCGAAGCTTTGCTCGAAGCTTTGCTCGAAGCTCCGCACGAAGCTCTGCTCGAAGCTCTGCTCGAAGCTCTGCTCGAAGCTCTGCTCGAAGCTCTGCTCGAAGCTCTGCTCGAAGCTCTGCTCGAAGCTCTGCTCGAAGCTTTGCTCGAAGCTCCGTACGAAGCTCTGTAAAAGCTCTACTCGAAGCCTTGCTCAAAGCCTATATAGAGCTCTAAAGCTCTACTAACACGCAGCACTAATATACTAGGAAGGTTCTACAATCGCCCGTACAAACGTCCGTACGAACGCCCATACAATCAATTGATTAATTGCCCATACAATTGTCCCTACAAACGTCTCTGCAATTGATCGCCCGACGAACGTCTACCGTCTGCACATCTACACGTCTGCACGCCCGCACGAAGCTCTGCACGAAGCTCTGCACGAAGCTCTGCACGAAGCCCTACACCAAGCTCTACACGAAGCTCTGCACGGAGCTCTGCGCGAAGCTCTACACGAAGCTCTGCGCGAAGCTCTACACGAAGCTCTACTAAGGCTCTACACGAAGCTCTGCACAAAGCTCTACTGAGGCTCTGCACGAAGCTCTGCACGAGGCTCTGCCCAAAGCTTACCCCCTAGTAGTAGCAGAGGCACTCCGGGCCAAGGGAGGATATTTTCAAGGAAGGACCTAACTATAGCACCTTCTAAGTGTTGNAATAGCTTTAAGTAGTAGATATCTATATATCTGTATAGTTTTATCTATATTAGTAGACTATTTAATAAGATATAATATGTGCTTATGCTTTTAACAACGCGTTTTTTAACTTTAACGAAATTAATGTTAGGACTAAGCAATAGCCGTATTATAAAATTTATACCATTTAGAAGCCCTAGTTCTTAAAAATATTGTATTAACTTTTAGTAATAATAACGCGTTATNTGAATAAATAAATTAGATATCCGCAATATCCGTTTTGCGGATTNTGCTTATGCTTTTAACAAAACTCGCCAAAGCCTCTCAGACGTGATTTTGCAATTCGGAAGACGGCTTAGGTTATTCCGATGCTAGCTAAAAAATCGCGTCTGAGCTCGCTGAGGTAAATTATTGGCAGTATTGATATCGAAAACCACGCTGATTCTTGTTAATCACGATAATATGCTTCTTACCAACTTTGGCTTGTCCCGTGATTCTACTAGAGTAAGCAGTACAACTTCCGGTTTTATAAGTCTAACATCCCGATACTGTGCGCCTAAAGTGGCAATGCATAACCGCCGAAACTCCTCGTTGGATATATGGTCATTAGGTTATGTCTTCCTAGAGATATTTGCCGTTCTTAAGGGACACAACGTAGATTGGATAAAAGATTACTTCGCCCACTACGGATCGGGTAAATTTTACGTTCGCACAAATTCTTATGCTATAGTTAAGATGATTTCTAAACTGGAGAAGATTAAGTCTATATCTAACAATAGAGTTATCGAGTGGATTTAGGAAATGCTATAGGTGGACCGTAACGCACGACCAACGGCTGCGGAACTTATCGCGTTAATTACTGGCCAGGACAAGTACGGTAAATTCAGTAGTGCGTTCTGCGGGATGTGTTGTTCGTATGGGGATAAGTTATTAGAGGCGGAGGATAGTATGGACGAAAACTTGTTTAGTGAGACCCAGCGTTAACCTCGAACTTCGGTTTGCTTGTAGAAAAGCTGGCATTTAAGGATGCAACTAATAGCAGACGCCTTTCTGTGCTAATATCCGGGCCATACTTGACGGAGTCTTAAGGAATACAACTATACAGCAGCGCTATAAACTGGACTAATGAACGAGAAACGCTCATGAAGTGGATCCCTACAATTGGCCATAGAGAGATTACAGAAGGCATCAGTGACCACAGTGGGGAAGAGCAGTTCCTTGTAAGTGGAGTCTACATTGGAAGGAGCATAATACCGTCTCCACGACCGCTTATTCAACTCGTGATCCCACATAATCCCATCGCCCACAAACTGCTCACTCGACACAGTCACCCCACGACAATCTAGCATCAGATAAATTAGCACCTGCGCCCTCAACCGCGGCTCACCCCTATCCCTCGCCATCAGCGCCGTCGCAACCGCCAGCCCGCCGCCCGCCGACGCGCCAACGATGGCCAGCATCCCGAGGCCAATCCGCAGCTCCGTCGCATGCGCCGTCGTCCACACCAGCCCCGCATAACAATCCTCGGCGGCGGCGGGGTAGCGGTGCTCAGGCGGCTGGCGGAACTCGACGCTCACAACGACCAGAGTCGAGCCGCAGCGCCCAGTCAGGATTTCGTGCATTCCCAGGAAGCAGTTCCCGCCCGCGAGGCCGCCGCCGTGCGTCTGGTAGATGCAGGGGCGGTGTGCAGGGGAGTGCTAGGATGCGGCGGGGCGGAATAGGGAGAGCGTGAGAGCATTGCCGTCAGGGCCGGCGATGCTGCATTCTTCGTGGTGGATGGGCCGGCCGGCGATAGCGTCCGTGAAGACCGGACTTGTTTCCCGCTGGAAGCGCGAGACGTCGGCTTCTGCGCGGGAGTTGTCGTAGTTTATGGCTTTGCGGCTCTGGGTCGAATGGGGGAGCGGGGAGCAGTGTGTCCAACAGTCAGCTTAGCTGCGATCTTGAGAAAAATAGCTGACTGACTGCGTTAATTGGATCGCTCGCTGTCCGCTGGCTGTCGGATAACGTACGCTGACTGTGAAGCTGCCAGCTAGCTGTCCCAATTAGGAAAGTAGTATAGACTTTATAGTATTTTATTGCGGATTTTAGNNGTACCTCTCTATATATAAATATAAATATTACTTAATTAAAATTCGACCCTAATTTACCTAATACAGTATTTAAATATAGCTAAATTGATCTTATATACCTATAAAAGCTTAAAAAAAAATAGGTAAAATAGTTAGTAGTAAAGGCTCTAAAGGCTCTATTTTTATATTAAATTTAATTAAATATAAAGCTCTATTAAATATATTTTACTAAGCTAGCCTTTTTACCTCTATAGTTAGCTTATAGTTAATAAGATTAATATTTAAACTTATTAACTAAGGTATAGTTAAAGCCCTACTAGAGTTAATATAGTTAATTAAACTACTTAATAAAAGGCCTTTAATTAACTGCTACTTCTAATATTAATATACTTTAATTATATCGGCTAATAATCTACTATACTTATTAATAATAATTCTTTTATCTTAATTAAAGGCTNGGTTATATATAAAGAGTTTATTACTAGTATANAGAATATATTAAGAGTAATTTTAGTAAGTATTAGATAAAGAATTTAACTGATTTTAAGCTACTAGTTAAGAGGATTAGAAATAATAATATTCCGTTTATTACTATTATTAAAATTAATCTTAATAGACTTAAAGCCTATATTATAGTAGCGGTTAAGCTTATTAGTAAGCTTAATACGCTTTTAATTATACTTTAAGGAAGAAAAACTCCTACCTATATCTAAGAACTGTATATTTATTATTTAAATTATTATTAGATTTATAAGGAGCCTTTTTANATTATTGCTTAACTAGTTCCTTATCTTCCTTATTTACTTACTTATTAATATAGCTATTAAATAGAGTCTCTATATACCGCTTGGCGTACTTCTATTACTAGGGTTACTATTTCTACTTAGTAAAAGTAAACGCGTTCTATAATAGATTATAGCTAATATTAANGGACTTTCTTTAAGCTTAAGGGTAATAATATAGCTAACGCACTTAAGCTACCCCTTTTTAGCTACTAAGAGGCTTTATAAAGGGTAGTTATAATACTTATTATTATTACTAGTATTATTAGCTATTAAGAGGCTAAGCTTATGATTAAATTAATACTTTTAAATTATTAGTACTAGGGCCGTTAATATATTTTTAGTAAAGTAGAATCCTTATTGTTCGTACTAACTTAATAGCACGAGTGAGTCGTATCCACGGGCACGAAATACATGTAGTATTGTATGCTTGTTTAGATGGTGACTNTCAATTATATAAAGCAGACTACGTGGTCTATATACTGATGCACCTCCCCCCTAATTAGTTAGTGCTTTATAAGTATACCAGACGCGTAAGCGAGTGGTTAGTGCACTAAACGCGTAAACGCGTACCTGGTGTACCGAACGCGTAAGCACGTGTTTGGTATAACAGGTGCTGTAATTATATACTAGCAGTACTTAAAAAATAAAACCACCTATATACAGCCTCTGTAATTTCTTTAATAAAACTATAGAATATAAAGGAAAATACATAGGAAATCTCCCCTAAGGTGCCATCTAGGCTGCCTTTTAAACGGTACCTTAAGCTAGCCGTAAGTCCTGCTTATAGTCCGTAAAATAAACCGTACGGCCTTTTGATAGGCAGTAAGTCAGATTTTAAGGGCCGCTAAGGCGCTAGTGCTAAGCGAGCCAATGGCGATTTTCCATGCCCGGTATAGAAAATCGTGATTAGTTGATTTGACTACTATGGCAGAATATAGCAGAATTTAGCAGGTCACGTGAGTCTACTAAGTTCTATTACAGCTTTCTACCGTTTTTCTACCTAATAGCTTACGGTCCGTAAAATAGGCCGTATAATAAGCCGTACAGCCTTCTAACGGGCTATAGGCGTACCATAGGTACTCCATTAGTCCCGTTCTACCCATTTTATAACTTTTAGGTTAAGCTTATTTATATTAATTAGGGTTTTAAGGGCTTAATACGGCTTTGCCTTAGTTATAGCGTCTACTAGGTTATCTCCGCTACTGATCCATTTAACCTCTATAATCTCACGTTATTTATAGGCCTAACGTAAGCATATTAGGTCAACTATAAGCCTCTTCTCTTATATTATACCTAGTTTAACTAGGCAGTTATAAAGGGACTTTAAATCGGTGTATAAAACCAGGGGTAACTGCTCCAGTTATAGAATCTTCTAGACCGTTAATTTGATTATAGCTACTATATTAAATCCATAAGCTAGTATATATAGTTTAGAAACTAGTACACTACGGGTTACTCATTTACACTTAATTAAAGACTAGTATAGTATATTTGCGTCCTAATTATAGTCCGTAAGTACAATTATAAAGCCGATTTATAATAATAGGTCTTTATTATTGGCAAAGAAGGTGTCTATAAATACTAGTAAGCTAAGGGAACTTAGGTCTAGTGGTACGAAAGTAAGTCCCCTTACTACATTATCAATTTGCCACTAAATGCGCTTATTAAGCTACTTAATATTTTCTTCTTATAGATCTACTGTCTAGGCCGTAAAGGATAAGTTATAAGTAGATTTGGGTTAGTAGACTATAGCAATATAGGCGCCTCTTACACGCTATATAGCGTATTAGTCTTTTATATTTATAGTTTTATAGGTCTCTCCGTAGAAACTAGTAAGGTCCGTAGGCTTTACTATAATAAGCTTTAGGTTTTAAGCTTAGTATTCCTAGGTTAGCTAGATTAAGTTGCCCTTTTATATAATTAAGCCTCCATTAAACTTAATTAGAGTCTACTTAATTAACTGCTCTCGCGGCTTTACTAGGAACTTAGCTTCTTATAATTTAGTCTCTTTAGCGTCCGCAAATTTCCGGTCTGCTAAAAAGAGGGTATTATCTATTTAGAGTCTAACAATACTAAGGCCGTTCAATAGGCTGTATAGGAGGTAGGGGTTATAGGTCAACTATTCCATTTTAAGCTTACTAACGTAGTGCTAATAGTATGTCTTAAACTAATAGTTTCTAGCTTCTAGTACTCTATAAAGAGGTTTTATAACCCATAAAATTATTCCTAGTTATAGGTTAAGCTTATAGGGTAGTCGTATAAAGATATCCCTACTTAGGTAGGTATTAGACTACACATAGGCTTATAAAATATCCCGTAAGTAAAGGGCTATAGATTTAATTTACTATAGTCTAGGCGTAAGTGCGAGTATAATCCATTAACTGACCCGTTAAATTGTAGGCGATTACGTAAGGATTAGGTCCTTTCCCTAGTCATTATAAGCTTATATAATAAGCCTTAATTTCTTAAAGGCTTTATTAGTACTAGGGTGCTTAATCTCATTAACAAAGCGTAAGTTAAATATACAAATGCCTTACGGAACGTCTCTCTCCGTTATAATCGCAAAGATACCCTTTTTAAGTAGTCCATTAATCTCTTTACACCATAAGTCCGTAAAAGGGGTTTCCTATACTAGAACTAATATATCCGCAGGCGGAGATTGCTTTATAGATATACCTACAGAGGTTAAGTAGTTCTCCATTACGGGATTCTTATAAGGGCGTCCTCAGCTACGCTTTACGGCAGGTTTAATAGGTTTAATAGGTTTCTAGGGGACCTCTAGGGTAGGCAAGGGTGCCTCTAGTTTATCTAATTCAGTAGTCGTTTCTAGTTTATCTAGTTCGGCGGTTGCTTCTAGTTTATCTAGCTCAACGTTATAGGTGTTTTCGGGCCAAAAGTAGGGTTTTATAGACGTACTTCTAAAGCTAGTTAGCCCGCTAGGAAGCTATACGCAGCACGTCTCATTTTCTACGGCCAGTAGACGGTAAGGTCCATTTTAACTACCGCTTTCACGCCATATAAGGACTTTAGAGTTAAGCGGGAGGTTATATACTAAAGTTATATTAGGTCCATTGCGGTAGTACAGGGCGTTATTAATAGTTTGTTTAGCCCATAATTTAACTATTTCGGCCATTACCTTCTATATTATAGCTGCTCGTTCCGTAATAGACAGAGCAGGGGGGCCTAGGTTGCTTATCTTTAAATAGGCTCCGTAAACCAAGAGGGTAGGTACTAGTCCGTTAGGGCCAGCGGTGTCATTAACGGCTTTTACGGCCATCTATAAAGCCAGTTCCTTTTAGATATCCTTATACTTATCCGTAATAATCTAATAAGCTCTCTATAGAGCTGGGTAAGCTCACTTAATAAACCCAACGGACTAATATGCCTTAACTGAAACAGCTTTTGTTAATATAGCTATAGCTATAGTATACTACTAGAATTCCTTACTAATAAAGTTCCTATTAGCGTCGTAGGTAATATACTTAGGAGGTCTAACGTATATATTAATCTAGTAGGTCTATAAAATATCCTAAGTATGCTTTATAGATATATTTTGCAACTAATAGGCGGCTTAGTAGTGGGTTACCTTATTAATTATATGTAATACTAGGCTGCCGTTAATATATATAATGTCTATATATACTAAGTGGTTAAAGTTAAGGTCCTTATAAAGGGTGAACTTAAATCGGCCTAGGAAACGTCCGTATTTCTAGCAAAAGGAGCAGTATTTAGTTAGGTAATTAACTGCCTTCCTATTAATATTGTCATGTCTAAAGCGTTCAAGGACTCTATATAGCTTTTCAGCTAACGGGTAGCCAAAACGGCGGTGTAGATAGTAGATCTCCATACTAGTAAGGTAGCACGGGTTATAGTTAAAAGATTCCTAAATATAGGTTTATAAAGTCTCTCCCTATATAAGGAACGGGTGTCCAAATCGTCGTATAATTAGTAGGGTAATATGCTTGCTTCCTAGGGCAGTTACAGGGCCGATTAAGGTGTCCGTAATATTATTATAGTAAACCTATAACCTATCCATGTCCGTAAGGCAAAGTAAAAAAGGGGTGTCTGCTTTTACTATATGGAAGTTAACTAGGCTAATTAGGGTCTTAACTGTAACTAATTTAATTAATATAGTTAAGCTAATGCCGAATTAGACGTTTACGGCCCCAGTTTGCGTAATATTAATGTCCGTATTGTTATTTGCGGTGGTCCTATATATAAGGTATTGTCCATAGCCTATAGTAGACTTCTTAGAGGCGCCTATATTAATTATAACACCATAAAATTCCTTAGGGGTATAGCGTTCTATAGTGATATATGCAAATAGGTCCTGCTTATAATCTATAACGTTTATAACAGGGGTACTTATAAAATGGTTTTTAGGCGTAATTAAGTATATAAAGGAACGGTCAGCTAATACGGTCATAATATTAAAGGCTTAGCTGTCCGTAAAAGGTCTAAAAGTAGTTAGGAATATCTCTAAGGTCTCTTATTCCTAAGCATTTAAGTTAAAGTTAATTATAAGGGCTTCTATTAACTTATTAGGGGGCTCTTCTACTTCCTCTCCTTTGTATTCTAAAATAAACTAATTAATACGACTATTAAGTCTCTTCCTAGACTTATTACGTTCTTCCCAGGTATGCCTTATAGACTAATATCCTTCCTTACCGCATACGAAGCACTTCTGGCTAGTTTATTTATAGGGGTATGTTTTCATACGGGGGTTGCTGTAGGGGTTACAGGTAGGACTTAGTCGGTATAGGTGCTGCTAGCGGTAGCGGCGGTCCGTAAAGTAGACGTTTAAGTCTATTTATAGATATTAAATATCCGTAATAAAGGCTTAAGTGCTGCCTAGTGGGTTTAAGACTTTATACGTTGTAATAAAGGAGCGTAGATTATTAATAAGGCTAGCTAAGGTATCTATAGGCTTGTAGCAGGCGTACTTACAAGGCTCTACTTCCTAGTAGGCCGTAATAAGTTTATTATATAGGAAGTCGTCCGTTTAAAGCTTAATATTAAAACCGTACTATAGGTGGCGGAGGTCTTTAATAAGGATTTGCAGGCACTCTATAGTCGATTTTTTAGTGTTCTTGTCCATTACGGTCCGTAGCTTGGTTGTATTCTATTAGGTAAGGATATTACACTTATATTTCGGTCCTTTAAAGTAGTTATATATAGCTTTGCATAGCTTATTAAAAGGAACACTAAGGGGGTTACTCTTAAGGTTAGTGTAATAGTAGTTAAGTGCTAGGCCGCGCAGCATAGTAGAGTAGGCTTGGCTAAACTCTTATTTAGGAATATTAGCCTTCTAGTAGAGGTCCGTAAAGATAGTTAGTTTAAAGTTAAAGTTATCATTTTCGCCGCTATACTTAGATTCATCGGTATAGAGCTTAGCTAGGTTAGCTAGCTCCTTACCATAGGTCTTTAGTTAGGTGGGTTGCGGATCTATAACTTATAGATTTATGGTTTGCGGATATATAGCTTACGGATCTATAACTTAAATAACAGGGGTAATTTGGTCCGTATTTTGGTTTGCGGGGGTATTACAGTCCGTAACTTAAGTACTAGGTATACTTTAGCCCGTAAAATTAATTCTAAAACTGCTTAGGTTTATAGGACGAATTTGGTTAAGTAGGTTAGGTATAAGACTAGTAATTATATTAAGTTTAAAAAAAGCAAAGAGTTCCTTAGTTTCTTAGAACTGGTCTAGGATTTCCTCTTTAGTCTATTCCGTTTAGTCCTTCTTGTGTATTATATTATATAAGGACTATACAACAGTAACTTGTTTATTCCTTTTAACCTATATACCTTAGTTACGTAAGAGGGTCCGTAGGTTACGGATGGTAGTAGGGTTATATACTTTAAAGATAGCTTCCGTAAAGTCCGCGAAGTCTTTCTAGTATTGCTCCTATAGGTTGACGTTTATAAGCTTGAAATATTTATATTTAAGAACTTTAAATTTAATATAGTTGTTAACGTTAGGTATGGACGTAAGGTTAACTCCCTACCTCCACTTTTCCTAGCCTTTATCGACTTACTTCCTTAGGTCTGCTATACTATATAGTGTAGTATAGTACGCAGTGGGTGGAAGAGGTCTTATAGTGGTCCGTAAAGGCGGTTAATGTCCATAGCGGTTCGTAGAAGGGTAAGGGTATCCGTAAGGGGTCTTAATAGGTCCGTAGTAGTTTGTAAAAAGGTAGGGGGTCTCCGTAAGGGGTCTGAAAAGACGTTAGAGGTATTAAAAGAGGGTGTAGTAGGGATAGGGGTTTAAGGTTTAAGGGTAGGGGGTTCCGTATAGGTCTATATTCACGTCTATTATACTTCTAGTAAACTATACTAAGACTTAAATAAGTATATAGAGTTAGAGATAAGTCCATAATCCCCAACTTCTAACCTTCTAGTAGGTCGTACTAGAAGTCTAAACGGGTAGTTGCTATCAAGTATCGCTCGGGGGGAGGTATTAAGTAATTGCTAATCTGTGCGCGCTTACTAATTAGTGTTTGTACTAACTTAATAGCACGAGTAAGTTATATCTACGGGCACGAAATACATGTAGTATTGTATGCTTATTTGGATGGTGACTGTCGATTATATAAAGTAGACTACGTAGTCTATATACTGATGCNCCTCCCCCCTAATTAGTTAGTGCTTTATAAGTGCACCAGACGCGTAAGCGAGTGGTTGGTGCACTGAACGCGTAAACGCGTACCTAGTGTACCGAACGCGTAAGCACGCGTTTGGTATAACAGGTACTATAATTATACACTTATAGTTATAAAAGGCATAAAAGTACTAAAGCCTTTTACCTTTATTAATAAAATAAGCTACAATACTAAGTAGTAATATTCTATTTATAGATATCTAGATATAATANATAAGATTAATTTTACTAAGTATAGTAAGAAGGAGGTCTTTATTATTAATACGTTACTATTTAAATATAGTTTTAATCTAATTGCTTAGTAATATAGGCGCCTTTATAATATAGTCCTAGATCTAAAGACTGTTAGATATTAGTAGAGCGCGTATAAAAGGACTTATACCTTAACGGAAGGTAATATCTTATAGAATTATTTAATTAATATATATATAAATATAGTTAGCTGTCTAAAACGGCTAGCGTTTATAACTACTATAACTTTTAGAGTTAATAATAAGGTTATGCTTTAATTTTATATAGTTATTAATATAATTATTACTACTAATTATAAGTAAAACGCGTAGTCTTTAAACTAGAGCCTCTTTCTTCCTAAAAGACCGTATTAAAAAAGGATTACTTTATACTTTTATATTAGTAATATAGGAGCTTTACCTAATAGTAACCGCTTATTAACAACTTAGTATTTATATTTACTAGTAAGCTTAACTAGATCTTAGCTAAAGGTCTAAATATCCTTAACTTCTAATAAAAGCTTTAACTTACTACCAAATCTTACCGCCAAGACAGCGAGCTGCCAGCTAGCTGCAGTTTTATAGCTGACTGACTGTCACAACTCTATAAGCTCGCTGACTGCTTACGTTATCAGCCTCTTGGCAGCGAAGCTGACAGCGTAGCTAACTCTTGGACACACTGGCGGGGAGTTTGGAGGCTATGGTGTTTGTCTTTGTGTGGAAATATGCAGATTTTTATGTAGTGTGATTGGTGAGAGCAATAGCCATAGAGAAGGTTAGGAAAGAAGTTAAGCGCCGACATCTTGGCTTCGTTCGACTCATCGCGACCAAATTTGAACACATGCATGTGGAACTCCGTAGCGACGATCATGGCAGGCATTCAGGATATATGATGCCAGCCTTTTTATGGCTCCAGCCTCTTTATGGCTAGTTCCTAGTGAAGCTAGCACACAAGGGAATGAGTCAGAGAAAAAGCGGTAAGAAAAGAATGAGGGAGCCTTAAAGATATATTCCCTTCAAGGGATATTCCCTTGGAAGGATACAAAGATTTTCAAGAGTTCCGACGCGGTGGATGTTAGTGAGACACGTAGTTACCGCCAAACACAAGGAGGCGTACACCTCAGCACAGTCAGTCCCACAACCGAACTTCGCTTTGTTACATTATCAATTACAAATTATAAACTTCTGAATAAATGACCGAAAGCTTCATGTGCTTCATGATCTCTCATTATACGACCCCCGACCCCACCAAGAAGGCTCCTTGATATCATCCAGAGGCTCGAGGCTGTAATAAGCCCGCTTAATACTCCCTGGTGGAGGCAGCGAGTCGGCATGAGCTTCCCCTTCCCCAGATAAGGCCCAATCACTCGATCCCATCTTATGAGATTTCCACTTAGGGTCATCCAGAGAGCTCCCATGTCCGAGATTGAGCCAAGAGTCGATGTGGATCTCCCATTCCCGCGACTTCATGACAACAGAGACCTCGAAGTCCGTGGCACAGTGCCCACACCGTCTAACGCCGTCGCACATTGAGCAGGATACCGGTCCTTCAGATTCTGGTTGCTTAGATATGTGGGTGCATTTGCTCTTCTCCCTCCGCCACCAGCACTGGCTACATTTTGGTCGTTCTGGATGTGCATGGAGCCACTTACAATTAATGATATTCCCTAGTGCGTTTCGGGCTGGATGCATAAGGATGGTTCGATTGTTCGAGGGTGTCGTGTGAAGAATCTGGTGAGGACATATTTCCAGACTTACGGGCTCGAGTGGCTCCAAGTTAGACAATTTCCAGCGCATGCGGAGGATAAGCTCATCTGCAATAATTCGAGCCCGGGCGTGATACTGGATCAAATAACTCGGTTTCTGAACCTCCACGTCGCGGTAGAGGATTTTGAGGGGCTGGCCGTACTCTTTACCCCAGAAATGCCGCTTCATCACAGACCGGACATCACGGTAATGAACGTGATCTCCTGGACTTGGGAGATAAGCGTTAATACCGCGATCATGCTTGTCGACAGGATGCGGCGTGAACGGGACTCCCGGGAGGAACCTCCGATGCAAGATTTTGCACCTGGGGCAGTAGCAGAACAGCAATAAATCTCTCTCAAGGAGCAGAAGAAACCGCTCCCTGTCTTCAAGGCTGTCCATGTCTTTCGAAACGTTCTCCCATGCTTGCGTGCCAATGACGGCGCATAAAGGCCGGCTGACGAGAGTGAGGGCCGCAGCAGCTGGCGGGTCAGCGAATGCTGCAATGTGTTGTATAAGCTCAACCGGAAGGTTCATAAGGTGTGATTCTGTTGATCGGGCATTTCCTTGACCATACCTAGAGCTAGAGGAATGATCTATGTGAAATTGCTGGTTTTCCCCAGTCATAGTTGGAACCCGCGCGATGGCCGTCTCCGAATGCTCTTGTGGACTGCTTAAGCTATCTTGGCAAAAAGCCAACCTTTGGATAAGCTCTTCGCGGGTAATTTCTTCGCGGGTAATTTCTTCGCGCCGCTCCTGAGGGATTCTCCAGCACCAAAGACTTCTCAATAGTCCCATCCCGTGGTGGCCAGTTTGGTTGGAGTGGTAGTTCCGCAGATCCCTGTTGAAGTGATGGCAACACAATAAGCGATGAGAAATGGAGATGTTTTAAGATCAAATATAGATGACCCGACAGGCAGGCACTGTCATTAAAAGAAACAAGTCCTGTGAGGAGAAACTAAAGCAGGAAGCGCTCAGCCTTGAGCACGGACAGGAAGCACAGCTGCACAGCCTCATTGTGGAACCCCACACCACTGATCTTTGCCTGGACGCCATTAACTTATTCCCTTCGCAATGCTGCGCCTCTTTCTCCCTACCCTAACCAGAAATGGGAGAATCTGACTATATTTTATCTTAAATACCAACTCCCCTGCGCTTCTCCCCAAGCAACGCCTCAAGCTCACGTGCCATGTGCATCTTCAAGTATTCTTCCGCAAGTTCGTATGCTTTGCTCAATTCCCCAAATCCCACAATAATATACTCCTGTTCTAGGATGCGGGTGTCAAGTCTTTCAAGGGAGTCAACTCGATTGGTGTGGATTTGTAACTCTTTGGCAACAGCAATGAAGTCGACAGAGAATGTATCCGTAGGGCTAGCTTTCAACTTCTCCTCTGCTTTGGCGATTTGGGATTTTAGATCGTCTATAGGCTCAATACCATTCTCAACCGTGTAGCACAGCCAAATGTGATACGATTCGATGTAAAGTTTTGCGAGGCCCCGGAAGATTCGGTCAGTGTGTTCGACAGGCAAGCCGCTCAACGAGCGCGCCTGCGATTGATTGATTAATAATCAATCAATCGCAACCAGGAATTGTCATCAAGTAATCAATCGCAACCATGAATTTCTCATCAAGCGCCTGCGATTGATTGATATAAAATCTCACTAACAGAGGTGGTTTGTAATAGACTTTTGGTGTTAAGATATACAGTATTAATCTAATTAAATTGCTTGGGAATATAGCAATTAAATACGCCAAGATTAATAGGTTTAGTATAGTCTGCTACTAAAACGCGTTTTAGCTGTATTTACTTAAAACAGCGGTAAAGNGATACCNCCTAATTGATACATAGACACCCCCCACTTATTAAGTTTAGTTCCTTCCTAATTAAGTTAGAATATTACATAAATTTAAGTTGTTTGCATCTGCATTAGTACGCGACCGTTGCGCGCCCGTACCCAAAACACCACCTTATATTTGCCTTACCTATCCCCACCTCAGCCTCTAACTGTTAAACGCCGCCGTAGCTACCCGGCTAGCTTTGTTCGCGTTAATATATTGGCTTATCGCAAGCTATTAGCATTTAAACAGAATACTAGTGATACTACGCGTGGGCGTGGGCGCCGGCGCCGGCGCGAGTGCGGCCGTGCTCGTAGAGGCAGTTCGTAGATATTAAGCAGAGGTAGCAGCACCTAAATAAGTTTACGTAGCGCCTTACAAAGCACCATATAATCCAATTAATTGGCTTAGGCGCGATCTAAATTTATACTATAACTAAAATTAAAACTTAATCGTGATGTTATAGCTATTATAGCGGGCACTTTAATTTTCGCGATATGGTGTAAACAAGTTAAATGCACGTAATATTCTAACTTAATAAGGAAGCGTCTAAACTTAATAAGTGGGGGGTATCCACGTATTAATTAGGGGGCGTCCCTCTACCGCTATCCTTAAATAAAGGGTATATAGAAAAGGTTGAGGATGAATAAGGAGTATATATTTACTATATAAGGCGAAGCTCTGCCAAAAAATCTAGTACCTAGATTCTCTATCACGGACTACCCAATTGGGTAATTCTTGGCAATCAATCTCAATCAATCGCAATCAATCAGCTAATTCTCATCAGTCGATCAATNANAACCAGGGTTTTGGCCAATCAATCGCAACCGGGGGTCCCTGCCTGCGATTGATTGCCTGTCGAACACACTGGATTCGGTCAATCTAGTCCATGTTCCGAGTTCTGCTCCATCCGCGCAACCCAAATACAATAAGGTACGCAGATTCCACGTGGCTAAAAGCGTATACATCATCGCGTTCCGGAAACGAGCCATCTACATCGGTGAGGCTTTTTAGTGACCTGGCGTGCTGGTCCATTTGATTTCGTAGGTCCTCCACCTCGTTCAATTCAGCAGCACTGACATGACTGTAAGCTGGCAATGCCCTGGCAGCCGGAGTAGTTTCTGAGTTTTCTTCTCCTTTCTCCTGCGCCATCTGAAAAGGTCTCTGGGGGCGAGTTAGATAATGGAAGCCACATGGATTGGCAACTCAATGCCTAGCCGTAAAAAAAAAAGCTCTACCAACGAGCTGGCGGAATAGTAACCGATGCGCAATTTAGTTCACCAATCGATTAAAAGATTGTAGCTTGATTTTTTGGCTGCCAGAGAGTGTTTTTGAGCTCCCATTGTGACAAATTTGAGTAATGCGGTGGTCTTGAAGGTTTAAAGGGATTGTTATAAAGTTACGAGCGCATGCTGTGTAGTACTCTCTTAATGAATCGAATTGGTACAGAACAGAAAAGGTTTTTGTACAATAATGGAAGGCGACGTCGACTGGGCTAAGAAACGATTACGCGTGGTGAATAGGGGTACGCAAAGAGTGCATTAACATGTGAAGGAGAAGTTTAACAATGCTAATTTCACAGAAGCAAGAATTTCCACAGCTGCACCTCCTCTCTGCTTTCGGTGGTGGCCGTTATTGCCACAAATCTAAAATCCGCTCGGCACATGCATTCATTCCCAACGAACAGAAGTCTAACCAAACGCAACAGAGGTATCCAAGCGTCACCCTCGAGACTTAAAAAGGCAAGTGATGTAAAGAGAAGCTCCACTCATAGTCAGCTATGCAAACTGGTGTGTAGTCTAGAAGTAACGTGCCGAATATTCACGTAAGCCCAAATTTACTCAACGAGCGCTAACAGGCTGGTGTTTTCGACCCGGCAAGGCTTCCTATGGCAGGTGTCGGCGACTCGGCGAGTTATCCTTTATAAAGAAGGACTACGAGTCGCTGTGGATTTCGAAGGCCTCCGACTCGGTAAATATTTATGAGAAGAAGCAACGACTTGCCGTCTCTACGGTGTGTGTTTATATGAAGGAGTGGCGACTCAGCACATGGTATGAAAGCCTCCGAGTCAACGAGTGTGCGGTATGAGGAAGGTGGCGAGGCGATGAGTATTTCGGTGAGATCTCAGACTCAGCAACTCTTCATAAGCTAGGGACGGCGAGTCGATGTGTATTCTCGTGGAAGCGTCACCGAATCGCTGAGTGACAGCATAGGACGAAAAATTGAATTGGATAACCAAATGTGCACATTATAGTATTGACTTTACTCATCGCGCAGATTCGTTCCTGAACTCAGCAAACCCGATGCAGTATGGAAGAGGCAAGAATAACAATTTATCTGAAAGTATTGGTTGTGATTAACTGGACTACTTAATTGCTACATTTGCCTTATTATTCTCCACAAAGCCTATTTGCAAAGCTCCAGCAGAAAATAGCAATAAGGCCGGTATAGGGTTCATCGTCTCATGAAAGGATCCCGTGAAGTCGTAGCTGCCGCTAGCTCCTCCTATTGTGAGCTTATCTTCATTGTCATCGTGAGTTCCTCACTCTCCACCCACATCTCATGCATAATGAATGTTTCGGCGAGGGCCCTGCCAGTCCGCATTGCTTCCTTCTCATCGTAGGGATTCCTTCCAAGACCATGAAGTCTGCATGACAGCTTGCTCCAGAGTGTCTGGCTCACGCCATATGAAGAGCCATATACATACGACCACTCCCCAGCGTAGTTGATTCGACAATGGGTTTGCAAATCCCACTCGAAACAACTTTCGTGCTCAGTGAACAATCCAGCCTAAGAACCATTAGTCAAACCTTGCCATGGCTTGTTTATTAGGAGTTCAACTAACCATGACTTTGTTGCGCTTCCGTGATATGATCATGCTCATAGCAGAGCTACCCTTGGGATAGGAGCGCATGAGCTCGAATGAGGTTATTGTCGACCTGAATCGAAGTTCCTTACTACCATCGTAATACTATCTAACGACCTAGATCGTTTATACAAACTATGTCTCAGTTATCTCGTATCTTAAGCTCATATGTCTCACAGTATGGTCAGTAATAAATCTTATCATGATAAGATCAATAAATAATCGTTATCAAAGATTATCGCTTATCACTCGCTTATTTCAATAATTACTAATAATTTTTTAGCGCACCCTACTATAGAGCAAAATATTAAATCTCCTGGTTTCTCTAGGTATTATATATAATTATAACTTTAGAAGCTAATTTCTCTCTTCTTATAGGTACTCTTAACTTAATTAACGCCTCTAGCATATAATAAGAGAGAAGTTTAAGGTCCCTAATTTATTAATACTCCCGCCCACTAAATAATAATAAGCTAAAGCTTAATGGAAAAGGCCGTAAGATTATCTACTGCTTTAAATACTTGTATGGCGTATTAGCAACTACTAACCTCCAAAATCACTTAAAGTTAAAGTATTAAATTATTCTGGTAGTTAGTAATAGTAGTACTAAAGTTACAGTATACGAGAAATTAAAGCAACTCTATAACGAAGTTTCTACCTAGAATAATATAACTAAGTTTAATTCCTAGGTGCTTAAGAAGATTCTTAATAAGGACGTTATTAAATAGGCTCTTCTTAACTTAATTATTATATAAAACCTTCCTTTTTGGGCAGTTAAATGGCCAGAACTCTATATACTCTGCTAGGCTCTAAATCTAGAATTAAGAAGCTATATCCTAGTATCTTATATAACTATTACTAAAATAGTTAATAATTTATTCTAATTATAAATAGATATTATACGGAAGAAGCTTTAGTCTATATTAATAAATATTTATCTTACTATTAATATCTAGACCTTACTAAATAACTACCTTCTTTTTATAATCTGTGCTTACTTTATTAATAACCAAAAGGTACTAATAAAGGCTCTTCTTACTCTTTGCACGGTAGCTGGTTATAATAGGGAGGACTAATAGGATGCTTTACTTCTAGTTCTAAAGAACTTTGGAATCGTACAAAAGCTTAAAGCTATTATTGCCGATAACTCTAGTATAAACAACACTCTCTGCCGTGCGATTAGTTAGTATCTTCTTAAGAATAAAGATATTTGTTCGTACTAACTTAATAGCACGAGTGAGTCAGATCCAGGGGCACGAAATACGTGTAGTATCGTATGCTCTTTTGGATGATGGTGACTGTCTCTTGTATTGAAGCAGACTACGTGGTCTATATACTGATGCGTCCTCCCCCCCTGATTAGTCAGTGCTTGTGCATCAGACGCGTAAGCGGGTGGTTGGTGCGCCGAACGCGTAGGCACACGGTTAGTACGACAGGTGCTGTAATTATACAATATTAAATAGGATCCCACGTAACAGTGGATCCATTACTAGGGCTATATTATTAATCTTACTATTCTAGCATTTTTATTTTAAAATATTATTAATATTAAGCAAATTAAGCTATATAAAGAGGATAAAGAGAGTAGAAAGGAACTTAGTAAAAAGAAAAAGAAGGAAAAGCAAGACTTATTTTCGCGTATAGGTGTACTTAGCAAGCTTTATAATATTATCATCTATATACGCTCCTTAGCTATATATATAAAACTATTTAAAAGTTATATAGGGAGAAGGATTCTACTTAATAATTGTATATAATGGAATAGCTAGTTTTATATACTTATTATAGCACTTAAGTATAGAAGTGCGGTTAATAAGTATATGGAGGAAAACTTATTAACGCTCCTAAAGGACAGTCTTACTCTATAAGACTAGTAACTACTTTATATAATATTAGAGTTCCTTATACCCTTTAAGAAAGCAACACAGAAATTATAAGGTAATAATGCAATACTTAACCAAGTGCTTCCTATAATGGATATTTTAATTAAGTATATAGATAGGGCTCTTATACGTCTATTCTTATTTCTTATTTATAAAAATTAACGTTATAATAGAAACTATATTATGCTAATAAAGTCTTTATTTCTAGAATTATATATTACTAAGTAAAGTTTAATAAGTACTATACAGAAACTAATAAGTCGCCTCTTTATGCAGCTACTCTTATTCTTTACCTAAAGCGTTATACAAATTATATTAAGAGATATTAGCTAGAGAAGTGGTAGAAGAATACCCTATTAAGGGTTAAGAAGCTTTAGGAGAAGCACTAAGATAAGTATCTAGTTTCTGTATTATATAAGAAGGAGCCTAAATCTAAGGTATAGGAAGAATAGCTTAACTTATTTAATTGTATTAAGCGGGATATTAATAATAAGTATACTTGTCTAGCAAGTTAGGATAAGTATAAGGATTACTGTTTTAAAGAGCTGTACAACCCTAAGGTTTTTGCAATTTAGTAGTAGGCATAGGAGCAGCAACAAAAGCGTTGGCTACGGCTTTTAGCATTTATATTTAAAGTTCTATTAATTTCTGCAATAAGTAATAAGCCAGAGAAAGTTTTTTCTAGTAGGCGTTATATAATATTATAGGAAAGAATATAGCTTAGAGTAGAGACGGTTAAAAAAAACTAAGTGCTTAAAGAGTTAGTATCTAAAGTAAAGCTTATAGAATACTATCTGGGCGTATCACCTGCTATATTCTACCATATTAACTATATTCTGCCATTTTCTGCCTATAATAGTACTAGGGCAGGTTACCTCTAGTATATTACTATATTATACCGCATTATGCCGTATTCTGCTATATTTCTGCTATATTCTGCCACCCTACTATTAGCTTACTTACTACTTATTACGGCATAGGCAGAAAACGGCAGTTGCGGTAGAACTTAGTAGATAGTTACGGTAGAACTTAGTGGACAGTTATAGTAGAACTTAGTAAATAGTTACGGTGGAACTTAGTAGATAGTTGCGGTGGAACTTAGTAAATAGTTATGGTAGAACTTGGTAGATAGTTATAGTGGAACTTAGTAGACAGTTATAGTGGAACTTAGTGGATAGTTGCGGTAAAACTTAGTGGATAGTTGCGGTAGAACTTAATAGACAGTTGCAGTAGAACTTAGTAGACAGTTATAGTGAAACTTAGTAAACAGTTATAGTGGAACTTAGTAGACAGTTGCAGTGGAACTTAGTGGACAGTTATAGTGGAACTTAGTGGACAGTTGCGGTGGAACTTGGTAGACAGTTGCGGTAAAACTTAGTGGACAGTTATAGTGGAACTTAGTGGACAGTTATGGTAGAACTCGGTAGATAGTTATAGTAGAACTTAGTAATATACTATTAATATACGTTATACGGCTTAGCGATTTTTATTAATATTTTCGGAATAACTATAGGACTGGTAGAATATAGTAGAATGCGGTAATACGGCAATATAGTAGGTAATATGCCATTATATAGGCCTAAGTAACGCAATAAGATTAGAAATACAGATATTATTATAATTAAATCAATTAATAATGATCAATAATGATCAATAATGATAATTGTATCATTAATTATTGCATTATTACTGACCACACTGATGTCTTATCGAACGTCTTATTACCTATTTCTCTTAACTATGACCTACTACATGACGACGTTGTCGTTATTATATTTGGACCTACCTAATGTATATAAGAGAGCTTCTAGAGCCCTCTTTAATAAATAGAGTTCTTATTCTAAATTACTAGTTTAACAGTTATAAGCCTGGGCTGTTTACTGCATTATTTTCAATTTAAAGTCTTTTATTCCTATCAATTTCCATTATTATCTTAATTATAGATACCCATAATAACCTCTTAATAAAATACCCCACCTATTACTGTCTTATCCGTTATCCTTATAAGCCCAAATAACTAGGATAAATAGATTAAGGTTATTAAGTTAAAAGCTAATAACAATCGTCTCTAGAAATACGTCGACCTATTAACATCTAAGACCGAGTTACTAAGGCTTAAAGAACCTGTTTGAGCCTCACTAAAGGATACTAATAGCTAGGGGAAAACGAAGCTTTTAGAGCTAGATAAGGATAAGAAGGAGAAGCTCTATACGCTTAAAGCGGACTATAAGGACAACTTAAAGCTATACAGAAAGCAGCTATTAGCTCTTAATACGTTGCGCAGTTAGATCCTAAGCTCTATCTTATAGACCTACCTTATCTACACGTTTAAATATAACTCCACCTATAATATCTTAGTGTCGCTTAAGCAGAGAATTACTCCGTCTAACTACACCTAAAAGCTTTAAATAGCCACCTAATATACAAGGCTTAAGAAGGCTCCTCGGAACCAGAACTTTAAGGTCTAGTTATAGAAGTAGGAGAAGGTGTATACTAAGTATAAGGAGCTAAAACTACCTAAGGTAGATAGTAATCGTTTAGTAACAGACTTCGCATTTATAGTTAAATCTATTATACTAAGCTGGTTAGAATATTGAAAGAACAAGCTTAATAGTTATAAGTAGGAGAAGAAGACGCTTCCTATCTTCTTTAAGCTAGTCGAAATATACCGAAACTACCATTATAGGGAACTCGCTTAAAAGGGCAAGATCCTATAAGGATCCTTTACAGCCACCTTAAAGAACAAGTTAAGCGAGTTATTAAATTTAAAGCCTAAATTATTAGCAGATAAGTAGAAGAAGGAAAAGCAACAGCTACTAGAGTGCCTATATGGAAAGCATCACTACTTTAACAAGTGCTAGTATATCGTAGAGTCGATTCCTCGCCTATCTTGGTTTAAACCCAGTAACAAAATCTAGAAGAAGGTGGATAAGAAGATCGCTAATGCGACGCCCGAAATTAAGGCTCATATTAAGCAAATTAAAAAGGACAATTAAGCCAATAAGAAGCTAAAGGATAGCAACAAGCAGAGCTCTTAAGAGCCTAGTAGAGGAGCCTTTGCTATTTATTAAGTAGGAGCCTATAACACCGTCTCCAATTATAAGCTTTATAATAGCTTCATCCTAGACTTAGGAACTACTATATACGTCGTTAACAATTAAGCTAGATTTATTAGCGACATTAAGCCTATATTAGATTATCTCTACGCAGGATTAAATATAGAAGTAATTGTGGGCTATAGCACAGCTATAGTTACAATAGACCGCCTAGAGGGCAAGAAATAAATGCAGCTCTTATAAGCAGCCTATATACTAAGCTTTTATACTAACCTAGTATGCCTCTAAAAGCTTAATAATAAGGGAGTCTATTAGAATAATAAAGAGAACACTATCTTTTCTGGTAACAACGAGACGTACTTTCGCTGTAGCTACTACTATAGTTAGAAAACGGTTAAATATAATAAGCCAAAGGACTTATAAGAGGCTTTATTTGTGACTTAATTAAAGCCAGTAAAGCATTTATTAAAGCCTCTACTAAATCAGGTGGAAGGCCATATATAGTACTAGCGATTAGGCCATATAGGAAAAAAAGCAATAGAGTAACTACCTTAGTTAGTAACGGGGGCGATTCTAAAAGGCCCCTTAACGGTAGAATGCGAGTTATACGGAGTAAGCAAAGCTTATGAGGTGGTATTAAGAAGGAAACTAACCCGGTTAGCGGTTCCTTTCTATAGGATATACCTAGATTTAATACCCGGAATTATCGCATATAATAGCTATAAGTACGCGGTATACTTCCTTAATAATACAACACGGATAAATAAGGTAGAAATAATGGCTAAGAAGTCGTCCCTAACTAAAATAGTTATTAAATATTGTAATGTCATTAAAAGACGATACGGCTTTAAGGTAGCTATAATCTATATAAATAGAGAGACGTCTCTTATAGGCGAATTTAAGAAATAGGCAGCTAAATAAGGAATTACAGTAAAACCGCGTTATACCGTTATCTCGGTATACCGTTCCTCTACGGTATACCGGTCAATAGCCAGGAACAGTTGATTTTACTATGGGCTTACGTTTAAATTTGATACGCCGTTACGTTCAAAGCCCTCTTATATAAGAACGGTATAGCGCGAGTTATCGTGGTATTGAAAACCCTATTTTTAGGAGCTGACTTAAGCGCAATTCGGCGCTATGCATTAACCCCTTCTTAAGCCAGCACCGCAGCCATTAATATTCATTAATTTAACACCCCTCTTGCCATGATGAAGCCTAAGGACCTTGAGCGCCTTCGTCGTCATGGTGTTTTAGAGCGTGAGAGGCAGCAGATCCGGGTATACTGCCATGAGAACCCTGGAAAACCTTAGAGAGACGCTGCTCGCTATTTTACCGATCAATTTTGACGCCCTATGCGACAGTCTATTATATTAGACTCCTTAAAGCCTAAATATAAGTACCTTGATTTACTGGTCCTTTAACGCGGTAAGGGTGGCTTTGAGAGGCGTAGAGCTCCTAAGAATCCTGAGCTCGAAGAAGCGCTATTCGAATGGCAACAGCGTATATAGGCCGCTGCTATACTCGTTACCGGCGACCTTATTCGGGCTATGGTAATAAAGCTTTAGAATATAATGGCGTACTATTAGGGTTAACAGCAGCCTACCTTCTTAAGCGGTTGGGTTGACAACTTTAAGAAGAGGAATTGTATATTAAGACGGAAGCTGCACGGCGAGGCCGGGTTAGCTGATATAGAGGGCGCTTAGGAGCGCATGCAGGAGCTTAGAGCTATTGTGAACGAGTACTTAAATTAAGACGTTTATAATATGGATGAGGTAGGGCTTTTCTATAAGGCTACGCTAGATATAGGACTTATAACTAAAGGGTAATCAGGTACCAAAAAGCAGAAGGAGCGTATTATAACCGTTTACTGTAGCAACGCAGACGGCAGCCATATTGTACCCCTATGGATTATTGGAAAAGCAAAGAATCCTTGATGTTTTGGCAAGCAGCGTAGCAACCTAAGGGGCCTTAACTTCGCCTGGAGGTTTAATAAGAGGGCCTAGATAACGGCGTTAATATTCCTTAATTATATTAAGTGGTTTAATGGCTTAATGGGCGGCAGGAAGGTCCTCCTACTTATTAATTCTGCTCCTAGCCACGCTGCTGGTATAAATATGGTATTGGAGCTCGCTAGCTTGCTTAATACTAGGGTTAAATTCCTACCTAAAAACGTTACCTTTCTCTATTAGCCCCTAGATTAGGGTATAATTTAAACCTTTAAAGCCTACTACCGCCGCTACTGGCTATCCTATATAGTAGATTAGGTGGAACAAGATAGGAACCCCCTTAAGTTAATAAACGTACTTAGGGCTGTTCAATGGGCTACTGCGGCTTGGTGTGAGATCAGCCCTTAAACCGTAATAAATTGCTTCACGCATTTAACAATCTTTGGACCCCGTGAGGGCCCCTAGGGTTAGCCAAGCGGGTACAGCAAGCCTTAGCTTAAGGCCGAATTGCAGGTGTATGCATAGCAGCTTAGCTAGGTAGGGCAAATTAGGCAGTTAATGGCTATTAGTAGCTTTATTAATCTAGAGGGGGAGGATGCCTTAGCAGAGCCTAAGGCCTCATTAACTCAGGAAGCAATTGAGGCCTTAATTATAGCTTTATATAACGAGCCAGATGACGAGGAAAGCGACGCTGATAAACCATAAGTTATTAAGCTTAATGAGGCTTTAGATGCACTAGAGCGCCTTAAGCTCTATAAGGGGCAGCAAGAGGGGGGTGATAAGGCTCTAATTGCAACTCTCATAAAGGTAGAGAGAGTAATTCGAGGCCGTCGAGCTGTATAAGTAAAGTAGACGACTATTACGAGCTTCTTTAAGTAGTATGGATAGAGAAAAGAGTTATTTTAGCCCCTTGCAGTAATTAATAAGTGAACTCGCAATATAACGTTTCCATACGGTATAACGTTTAACCCCCCTACTACCGAGCTAAACGGTATAACGCGGTTTTACTATACTCTTAAAAGATTAGCACCTAATACCTAGTCTTAGAACGGTCCAGCGGAACGTTTTAGGGGGGTAATTATATAGAAGGGTTGATGCGTAAGGGTTGCAGCCTATCTACTAGAAGAGCTATAGCCTAAAGTCTTTAAGGCAGCTGCCTATCTGCTTAATCGGATGCCTAGTAAAGGACTTAAGTAGTAGATACCTTATAAGAATATCTAGTTAGCGATAGGTATATCACCACTAAAACCTAATATAGGTTACCTACGAGTCTATAGCTATAGGGCCTATCCTCTTAAGTATAATATTTTACGCCTAAATAAGCTTATACTAAGGGCCTATATAGGATATCTAGTAGGGTATAATTTAACGAATATCTTTTAAATCTATATTCCTAGTTAGAAGAAGGTTATCAGAATAAAAGACGTATAATTTAATAAGTAATTGCTCTATAATGACTTATAGCTAAATCTAGCAAATATACTCCGAGTAAAGACTAACTAAATGTTAGAAATAATTAATATCCGTTAGATATAGAACCTCTAAGACAAATTAGAATTATTATCTAATAAAAGCAATAAAAGCGATAAAACTCTAGATAAGATTTAAGTTAATACTAAAGGAAGACAATAGGTGGATTCTAGTAGAAATTAGGAAGAGCCTAATATTAAAAGTAGTAAGCAACTAGATTTAAGCTCTAAAGATAACTTAACTCTAGGGCTTCCTACCCCTAATAAAATATTAGAACCTAACTTACCGGAGCCTCTACTGTCCTTAAATACCTCAGTAAAGAAGAAGCTGTACTATATTATAGTTCCAACTAATAAAGCTAAGCTAAAAAAGAATATTGTTAGCGATATAGAAGAGCAAAACGTTATTAAAGGGAAGAGACTTAAAGAACGTTTAAAGGCCTACGTAAGTTTCCTAACTAACGTTACTAAGGATAAGAGCCTTCTAGCTTAAAGAGCAGCCTTTAATATAGGGCTTACCTTTTACTAAAAGCTATATTATAACTAGCTCCTACTACTACCTAGGAACTAGAAGGAGCTTTAAAGACATTAATATAAGGAAGAATTCGTGGCTACTGCTTAGAAGGAGTTCACTAACCTTTAAAATAAAGGAATGTTTAAGGTTGTTAAAGAGACGATCGATATTAAACCCGTGCCTATTATCTAGACGTTTACCTACAAAACTAATACTAATAGCTATCTAACGAAATTTAAAGCCCGCCTTTACGTACGAGGTAATCTATAAGAGTTAGTATATAAGGACACCTATGCCGTAATACTAGTAGTAAGATCGTTTAAAGCACTAATAGCTATCGTTGTAATATTTAACCTAGACTACTAGCAGGGTAACGCCGTTAACGTATTTATAAACAGCCTAATTAACGAGGTCGTTTATATTAAGAGCCTAGATAGATTTATAATTAAGGGTAAGTGCCTACTGCTTTACAGAGCGCTCTATAGATTGCGACGATCACCTCTGCTATAGTATAGTAACTTAACGACAATACTTAAAAAGAAAGGCTTGAAGCCAATGGCGGAGGAGCCTTGCCTATATCATAACGATTAGCTAATAGTCTTCTTCTACGTTAATAATATCACAGCCGCCTGCCGAAAGAGAGACCTCCTTAAGCTTAAGACCTTTAAGGAGCACCTTATAAAAAGGTATAAGATAAAGGACCTAGGTAAACTTACCTAGTTTCTAGGAATTTAAATAATCCACAATAGAGAGAATAGGAAGCTTTAGCTTAGCCAGAACGCTTATATTAATAAGATCGCGATAAGCTTCAATATAAAGGACTATTATAAAGTCTATACACTAATAGGCAATAAGGAACTTAAGCTTAATCTAGAACAAGCCTTAAAGTAGGACATCTACACCTATTAAAGAAAGGTCGGATCTGCGCTCTATACAGCCTATATTACCTATCTAGACGCGGCGAGATTAATAAGCAAGCTATTAGAATTCTCTTAAAACCCGTTACTAATTTACAATGCAGCTGCTATAAGGGTAATTGCCTACCTTTATTAAACCAGAACTCTTATAATTAAGTACTTAAAGGAGAATATAATAAATTAAATCTTCGTAAGGGCCAGTAATATATTATTTAGCAATAACCTAGTAAGCAGAAAGAGCACAGAAGGTTACCTATTCACCTTATTTAAAGGGCTAATTAACTAGCGATCTACGAAGTAAAAGTTAGTAATAAAATTAAGTATAAAAGTAGAGCTCCTAGCCTTATTACATACAGCTACCAAATTAATTTAGTAGTAGCGATTCTTTAAAGAAATCGGATTTAACCTTAATAAGAAGTAAATAATATATTATAATAACCTATAAACTATTTAACTACTAACCAAAAGTAACGTAGAGCTTAACACCAAGCTTTAATACATTAATATCTATTACCACTAGCTCCGCCAGAAAGTTCATAAAGGAAGCATCAATATTAAATGGGTGCCTACTGCGGATATGACAGCAGACGGCCTAACGAAGGCTCTACCTCATCAAAAGCACAAGATATTTGTTTAGTAATTGAACCTTGTTAATATTAAGGATCTAATTTAATTTAATTTAAATGATATTTAGGCAAGGTAAATATATAGAGGATTTCCTTTGATTTAACACCAAATTGCTATTGTGACTTTTTAGTATTTCTATAGCAGCCCAGAAGGCTCTGTGCAGCTGGGGGGGTGTATTAACCTGAATTGAAGTTCCTTACTACCATCGTAATACTGTCTGACGACCTAGATCGTTTATACGAACTATGTCTCAGTTGTCTCGTATCTTGAGCTCGTATGTCTCATCGAACGTCTCATTACCTGTTTCTCTTAACTATGACCTACTACATGACGACGTTGTCGTCATTGTATTTGGACCTACCTGATGTATATAAGAGAGCTTCTAGAGCCCTCTTTAATAAACAGAGTTCTCATTCTGAATTACCAGTTCAACAGTTATCTTCGGGTCCAAGAATGCATCAAGGGCTTCCTTCTTCCAGTTGTACAGCACAGTAGCAATTCCGTCCGCAAGACGGAGTGACTTTAAGATCGTTTCTTCGTTAATGTCCGAACATTCGATAATATGCATGTGGTCTGCCGGGGCAGAGGTCACATTCGTCGCTGTAGACCAGAGGGACGCAGCCATCAGAAATGCTCTCGCCGTCGCCGTCGTCGTCGTCGTCACCCATATCTCCAATGCCGACGTGATGATATTGTGTGGACTCTTGGGCACTAGGACTTCCGGACGGGATCTCGAGCTTAACATTTAGGCTTGGTTGCTCAATCGAAGAGAGTTTTAGATGTGGATCCATCTTTATAGTCTAAATTCGTATAACTATAATGGAGGATGTTGTCGAGAGTTGGAGGAAGCGAGTGCTAGATGGAAGAGATCACAAAGGTGAAGTTGACTGGAGGGGAGAATTAGATTCCACTTCACTTCCCTTCCCTTCCCTTCACTATGGATTATCGGATATCTATGACGTAGGAGGTCGACTACTAAAATGTGGTATATCCTTTTCACTTCATCAAATCTTGCTACCGGGATAACCACATTCGAGCTCCGTATGTCTCTTTCATGGGGTTTGCTCTCCTAAGTTGCATCATGCTCAGTGTTTTTATCAATATTCCGAGAAATCATAAAATCAAGACAAAACCTTTCAATGCGCAATCCTCCAGACATGATCTATGAGCAATAAGACAGAAAAATCGCCTCAAATATTTCAGACCTTCTTGACGACGTGGAATTTCTTTGGCGGAAATAGGAGTGCTTCAATAACCAGCGCACACTCCAAAAGGTTGAAAAGAGGATTGAGGAAAAAGGTCATGATAACATGTCCGACCATTTGCCAAATCGAAATACCACCAGCGTCAACATCTTGAGCTATAGTAGATGTTATTGCAGCCCAAAGCCCTTCCGTACAGCAAATGACTCCCCAGACGAACACCCACCGAGGAATGACGATAGGATTTTCGCGGATAAATAGGATGTAAATTGAACTTTGAGAGACTTAGAGACAATATCAACTAAGGGCTGTGACCACTTACTGAAAAATACCAACAAAGTAGAATGGGCATCCCACATAAGACCAACGCGCGACCGGCTCATGGCACGACCATATGCCGGCAAACCATCTTTTTCGCTGGGCGCAGACGTCTTTCATGGACCGGGGGGGTTGCTCACGTGCAATAGCGTCGAGCCAGCCGAATTTGTAACCTTTATTGGCTGCCTAGAGGTATATCAGAACTCTACTCATTGCCATGAGCGGGAGCATATGTAGCTTACGCGTAGACCAAACCAAAAGTCTTCCGCAAGGCAATCAGTGTCCCAACCGATGTCGTTCTCCACTTGGCCATTTATGAGAATAAATGAGCCATGGACCCAGCCTGAAGCGGGCCGCGCGTGGAGCTTGAAGGGCAAGCGGAAGTGGCCAAAGTCCGCTGTGATTCTGCCAATTTCTCCAACAGTGAGGAACGGATTTCTCCAGTGACCTTTGCTATTATAGAAAATGGTTCCCTTACAAGTATTAAACTCGTCCCAATGTCCTTAAAAGAAAGAGGAAAGTGCACTCACCATTCCAAAATGGCGGTCTCCGCGCTCAATGAAATTCAAGCATGCCTTAACAGCATATGCATCTACCGTTGTCTCCTCATCAAGGTGAAGAACCCAGTCTTCAGGTCCGAGACTCTGACCTAACCGGGCATATTCGAGAGCTCGTGCCTTATACAGGGCTTTGGGTGGTTTAAAGCTGGGCAGCACGAAGAGTATCTCAACAAAATCCGGGATATGACCTACTAAAGCATGCGGAAGACTGTTATCGAGAATTATGTGGAAGCGGATCCGCGAGTCTATGTGCCGCAACTCATCCCAATTGGCAATGGTATTCAAAACGGTCTGCGTTAGCGAGCTGTTAGTGGGTTGAAAATCTTACTCTAGAGGATAGCCTTGAGCGTACCTGAGCGTTATCGCCTCTTGTGACTAAAAACAACCGTAAAGACTTGAAGGTCCTTGTCTGTGGTTTCTCCCTGTATTCAAAAGGATTTATTGGCCAACAAACGCCTAGCGTATAACCAAAGGGGAATACTTGAGAAAGATGCGCGGGCGCGCCAATAAGCACGCATACAAGCGTATCGGACGTCCACCATGAGGAATAATCAATCACAGTTCGTATTAGAAGATAACGTGAGATTAGAAAATATGACACTATCAAGATAATGCTGTCAGCTCTCCTAGCGCATTTTGAATGACTGTTTAAAGAAGCTTCGATTCTAGAGAGATTCTAGCTTACGAAAGAAGCATATTGTTAGGCCGATGGGGCAAATGATCCAGTTATACTCAAGCACCCTAAAGAGTGATTCGGATCTCTGATCTTCAAATTTCCGTCGTTTATGGGAATCGCTGCCGGCAAGCAAGATGTGTTTCCCTAGAGGAGAGATATTGTGCGTGAGAGTTGTCCCATTAGATGTTGTAATGGCAGCCATTCTGGTTGGCCGTCAAGGTTGATTGACACAAATATGTCCTTGAAAGCGGGAGCCAGCTGGCTTTAAATAATCATGATAGGAAACCTTAGTCCCGTAGTAGGGTTAGTAGTTGTACTACAATCAAGGATGTGAATATAATGTTCCGACTGGTACCGGTACACGCGATTTTCCGGAACATTTCTGCCTCATTCCGAAACGAGTCGTCCTTATTCCGGAATGGGTGGTGTATCATTTTAATCAGCTTCATTCCGGATTAATCAACTCATTCCGGTGCTCTAAAAGTGGTGTTCACGGCTCGGTTGAGCGCCTGCTGAGTCGCTGAGCCGCACGTGACACTAACAACCCCGTTGACATTCGCAACGGGGGTTGTTAGTGCCACGTGCGGCTCAGCGACTCAGCGGGCGCTCAGCGTAAAGGTAAATCCTGCCTGTGCTGGCTTCTCTACGCTAGCGCATCTCCACCTCTGTCGCACCACCTTTCTACAAACTTCCCATCAGCCCACGGCTCATTAAATAAGCCCAGGCCCCGGATATTACCATGCTCTGTGGTATATGCGATCATCTGGAAATCGTTGCAAACGACTTCATTATTAAACCGGAAGACGACACTTCAAAATTTGACGAATCCCATGATCTTGGAACCCTGCATGAAATTCGTCAGAGAGCTCACTACTGCCCTAGCTGCTGTCTTTTTGTTGAGGCCATCGGTGCTTCAGAGCATCCGTCTAGCCAACTTGAGAAGAATATTCAGTGTCAGTTATACTGGATGAGTGAAGGTTTTGTATCTACCGAAGAAGGTCCAACAGTCCGCTGTCTTCGATTGAGTGCACAGCCATGGCCACATGCGTTCAATGAGTTCAACAGGCTTACTATACTTGCTGAAGATGCGCCAGATGGGCATCGCCTCTTTTTTAGCCGCAAGATTCCCTCAGAACGACTAAGTGTTAAGCTTATAAAGAAGTGGGTGAAATCATGCCAGAGATGGCATGGCGAAGACTGTGAAGAGCCATTGACCAAATCTGTGTTGGAAATGCCCCCAAATTTTAGAGTTATTGATACGTGGGCTCGTTGTGTCGTCCAAGCCCCACCACATTGCAGATATCTTACTCTCAGTTATGTGTGGGGCCCTATCGAGGTCTTCAAATTGACTTCAAGTAACATCAAGATGCTGGCAGGCCCTGGAGGATTGAAGAAAGTGTGGCATTGTCTTCCGACTACCATCCAGGATGCCATAACGCTAACCTCATCACTCTCCGAACGATACATTTGGATTGACAGTATGTGCATAATTCAAGACGACGACGCCGACAAACGAGGCTTGATTCCACATATGGATCTCATTTATGATCGAGGCTTCATGACAATCGTTGCAGCTACCGGCGATAACGCCAATGCTGGATTGCCCGGAGTCCGTAAGAAGTCCAGAAGTTGCGTACAGATGGTTGAGGAACTCCGTCCCAGCTTGCGACTAACATGTCCGAAGCATCTAACGGACTTGTTGAATAATTCCGTCTACGAGTCTCGAGGCTGGACGTACGTGCTCAGACTTTCCGTACTTTGTGTTGCCGTTTAGAATTTCATACACCAAGCTGACCATTCTTTGGAAGTTATCAAGAGAGATGCTTATCCAGGCGATGTCTCGTCTTCGCTCATAGATAGATAATTTTCTAGTGCCGTCGTGTTGTTTGGCGTGAGGATGTTATCCTCGAAAATCCTGACGTCGAGGCCAGTTTCGACTCCATGAGCAAGCACTGCCTCAGTGGATTCGCCAGTGCTGGAGAACCGCACGCCGACTATGCCGGCTCTTTGTATGAATACTCTCATCGAAAGCTTAGTTACGACTCCGATATTTTGAACGCCTTCGCAGGTATATCGAAAATTCTCTTTAAGCGAATAGAAGATAATAGCACGAAGGAGACCAACAGCGTGTACGGCCTGCCAGTGAATGAGCTTGACTGGGCCCTGCTATGGCAAGCAAATAAAACTGCTCATAGACGATCTGGTTGGTGGCCTTCCTGGTCATGGTGTGGTTGGTCCGGTGGTGTGTATATGCTTCTCAGCGATCTAAAGTACTTAGACCTCCAGGATTGGTTGAGGAACCACACCTGGATTGATTGGATAACATACTCTGTAGATGGCCGGCCGCAAACTCGCATTCCCTCCGATTGTGTATATCAACGAAGCGAAACCCGATGGCCGCCGCTCACCCACCCACCCATTGTGAAAGCCCAGCCCCATGACGTACTATCTACCGAAAGGTTTTACATTGCAAATGCTCATGATGCATTGAGACTCCAATCTCAGCTTGTCTATGATCAAGCAGGATGCCTACCCTTACTCCATTTCGCATCACTGTCCGCCAAATTCTACCTACAGGTTACGGACGACCTCACAAACGACGATGAACCCATAGACCGCAGCTATAAAATATGTGATTCAACAAAGACTCCTTGTGGCTGCATATAGATTAGTAAACTCTGGATCCACCGGCCTGACGAAGCGTACGATTTTATCGTCCTTTCTGATGCTAGATCGAAAGACATGAAAATGTTTGCGCTTCCAGCTATCGGCTCTGAGAGGGAGTGGGGTGCGTATCATGTAATGCTAGTTGATTTGGTGAGTGGTGGAAACGTAGTGGAGAGGGTTGCAGTTGGTCATGTTTATCAAGAGGCCCTGGACAGGGCGATTGAGCCTGGTGTGAAGTGGAAGGAGATATGGCTTCGCTGATCTAGGGGCTTTAAATTTCAGACGATAGGTGCACGACTTAGTGTCGACCTGAATCGAAGTTCCTTACCACCATCGAACTACTGTCTGACGACCTAGATCGTCTTGACGTACTTTGTCTTAGTTGTCTCTCAACTTATAACTAAATGTCTTATCGAATATCTTATTACCTATTTCTATTACCTATTTTAACTTAGTTGTCTAGACCTACCTAATGTATATAAAGAGCTTCTAGAGCCCTCTTTAATAGACAGAGTTCTCATTCCTAATCGTCCGTTTAATAGTTATAAGCCTAGGCCGTCTACTATATCATCTTTAATTTAAAGCCTTTATTCTAATTAATTTCCATTATAAGAAATAGTACTGTATAAGATATAGCTTGAACTTCTAGCGGGTTGTATTCTTGTTAAAATTACTAATAAGATAATTTAAAGGTTGCTATTTACGTTTTTGATATAGTAGATATAGTAAAATCTTCACCGAATTCCGATGTCCCCATGCATCCCGAAATGCCCCTGATTTGCATAAATAAAGATCATTGGTACAGAGAGGGCAAAGACCATGTTAGAGGACCTCGATTTCTTTGTCAACTTCTATTCGAACCTCAACTGTTCCTTGAACGTGCACATGTTTCTAGAACTGACAGTGAATCTTTAATCGAATGGAGATATTACAGCTGCTTCAATGCATAAAGTGCCAAGACGTAGTATTCACCCCAGTGTGGTCAGTAATAAATCTTATCATGATAAGATCAATCAATAATCGTTATCGAAGATTATTGCTTATTACTCGCTTATTTCAATAATTACTAATAATTTCTTGGCGCACCCTACTATAGAGTAAAATATCAAATCTCCTAGTTTCTCTAGGTATTATATATAATTATAGCTTTAGAAGCTAATTCCTCTCTTCTTATAGGTACTCTTAACTCGATTAACGCCTCTAGCATATAATAAGAGAGGAGTTTAAGGTCCCTAATTTATTAATACTCCCGCCTACTAAATAATAATAAGCTAAAGCTTAATAAAAAAGGCTATAAGATTATCTACTGCTTTAAGTGCTTATATGGCGCATTAGCAACTACCAACCTCCGGAATTACTTAAAGTTAAAGCATTAAATTATTCTGGCAGTTAGCGACAGCAGTATAGTTGTCAATAATTTATTGTTAAGCTTATTATCGATATCGCTTATTGATAAGATTAATATCGATTAAATTTATTGTTAATAATTTTTGGCACTAGCCCAAAACTAAGAACCCCTATAGCCCCACCAATATAGCTCTAAATTATATAAATAACGGCTTATTTATAGCTATAAAGTAGGGCTATAAAATAAGCCCTAGTTTATATAATTTGGAGCTATATTAGTGGGGTTATAGGGAGTATATTATTTTAATGGGGTGTAGTAGACGTACGGGCCACCTTATGTACGCGCCCACCTTATATACGGTTTTCCTTACCAAAATATACCCAAATATACCTTTTTATACCACCTATAACTTAATAACCTTTAAATAGAATTTTATAAAAATTTACATATAGCTTATTAATTACTAAAATTATAACTTTATAGCAAAAAAATATTATAAAAGGTTTAATTATAATTTTAAATTATAATATATATAAAAATATAACTATTAAACTTAATAAATATAAAAAGAATTATTTATATAATAGTTATATATTTATATATAATATAGCGGCCGTCAAAAACGGACTCTGCACCTGTACGTGGTGACGGCTATGAACCTGAGTTTTAGACTCAGAGCCAACGCAGAGACGTCGCATAGCGTGCGATACGACCTAGTGGTGGTGGTTATGAGTATTATGGGCGGTGGTGAAAAGTTTTTATATGGGATGGTGAGATCTCGAAAACCACTACTGAGTGCCCCTTACGATAACAGTAATACTATTCTCCTATTAAGGCACCTGTACGATCTAACATGGATGCATGGTACTTAATAGCATCCCCCGACCCCCAATAGAAAGCATCGACGACCTCTTATATTGACGAACGAGCGAATGCGAACGAGTAATAAGCAATGAGCAAATATACGGCCCCTCCTAACCCCTAGGGCGATCGCCCGCGGAGCATGCGGTTACTCGCCATCAACTATCGAATACCGAAAGTACCTGGCAGCCTGGATGATACCGTACGGTTTTCCTGTCTCCTCTTAAGGAGTGGTGACCCTTGGCGAGGGCCTAGTGACTGGGGCCTAGGCACAAAAGATACCCAGGCATACACGTCCCGCTGCCTTATGGTATGGTGTGGTGGTAGTTTATAGATGAATCCCCCTTACGCCTTCGATAGGCCTTAGGGGGGGGGAGGCATGGCGTATATGGCAATGGTTAAATAAGAGATAGCATACAGGGGATGGCCAAGATATGGGAAATAATAGTATAGCAATCAATTAATCGCAAGGACTGTATGTCCTAGTAAAGGAAGTAGTGGTTCCTAAGGAGTTCGAACATCTAAGGAGGACAGGACGTAGCCGTAGGCCCGCAGGGCCGCCGCTACGGACGGACATGGCAAGCCGGGGTTTTTCATCCTACTGAGGTGGCTCATAGGGTTTTTCCTCCCCCAACATATCAGGGGTTTTCTTCCTGTAAATTTATAAGTTTCCCCTGTATACGGAGTAGTCTGCGTAGGCCGCATAGGATCCGTATCAGACGTTAAGCAATAAATTATTATTATATATAATTGTCGGAACATTAATCACGTGACGTAGTCATGGGACTACGAAGTGAGACTAACTGTCTGACCTTAGAGCAACCCCTTTCTTTTAGACGACAATTAACTACTAACTTTAACACCGCATACGTACCACTATAAGTGATATTCGTGCATGTTGATAAAGAGAGTTATACCGATACTAATTAGTAGACGTATAGATTAGGAAATACGTAATAGTAAAGCTCGAGAACTAGTACTATTCGGTGTTCGATGATCGCAGAGCTACCGCCCTATTTTAGTTAAAGGAGAAAGCTATGTTACCCTCGAAGCTTGAGACCACGTATTAACTTACTGATATATAAGATCGCCTAGAGAATTGTATCTTTATTTAGAGAGAGCTACGTTACCCCCCTTAAAGCTTAAGACCACGTATTAACTTAACTATTGACGCGTTAGATCGCCTAGAGGACCCTTAAAGCTCGAAACTACGTATTAACTTAACTGTTAATGCGTTAGATCGCCTAGAGGACCGTATCTTTGCTAAGAATCGTCTTTAGTCTTTAGTCTTTAAAACTGTAGATTTGTTAAGGGGACACGTATATACCCTTATACCCCCACCTTTACACACCTTAAACCCCGAACTTAACCTTAAACTTAAACCTTTAGAACCTCTACTTAACCTTGAACCACGGCATACACAAAGACACGACAATATGGAAATTAACTGGAAGGAAAGAATTGCTAAATACAGCAACGGAATTGACTTGAAGACGGCTATGGATAATAATCTAGCGGAGTATATAGAGACTAAGATGCACCTATACACACGGTATAACCTTACAGACTTTTTATTATAGACAGCGTTTTAGGAAGACTTTAAAGACTTTACGCCAGAGCTCTTTAAACGAGCATAATTTAAAACTAGAATAGGAATCCGTAACTACCTAGTTAAGAGAGGAGTATATATTATTAAGCAAGACAAGAGACACACTCTTAGTAAGGTGCTAACGGACGTCGCTAATAAAGAAGAGCCTTATAAATGGACGGACGAAGAAATTAACCTAGCCCTTATTAAGATCGGGCCAATGATTACTATGGCTCTGCGGAACTGACTTAATTTGACCTTAGATAAGCTTACTGCACCGCTAGCTACTTTAATCGCTGCACTACCGGCTACCCCAGTTGCTGCCCCCGCTACCCCTACTACCCTCCCTGGATCTACTCTAACCGCTACACCGCCAGCCACTTCGATTGCTGCCCCTACTACCCCTACTACCCCTCCCGGTCCTCAATCCTCTAATTATAACTAAATCCACGCTTTTATTGACCAATTGCTATAGCTAAGAGAGCAGCAATTATAGCAGCCGCAGTAATTATAGCAGCCGCAGCAACCGTAGTAACCGCAGCAGCTATATATATATATACCTGAACTAGCTGTGTCTAGTGTGGAGTAAGGACCTAGGTAAGGACCTAGATATAGCAAGAAGGTGGCTATAATTGTAAAGATCTATATAAACGACCAAAAGTACGATGGAGTTAATGACAGCTTTAACTTTAAGTTAACTATCTTTTATAACATCTGTAAGAGATCTGGCTTACTACTAGAAGGCTATATAGTAGCATTCCCTAGTATGCTAAAAGGGCTTGCTTAGGACCACTACTATAACAGTAACCTTAAGTTAAAACCTTTTACTGAAGCCTATAACCATATACGACAATTCTTTAAAGGGCTAGAATACTACTGTAAGAACCTTATAGAGTAGAACAGTATAACCCTTTAAGGAGTTATAGATAAGAACCCTAATAAGTTAATCTATTAGAACTTCTAACTACTTATAAATAAGCTGCTAAAGCAACGTTATAGATTATACCTAGACTTCCGTATAAACCGTATTCTTATAAATAAGTTGGTTACTGCTTACTAGGGAGTACTAGTATACCGCATCGCCGTCTCTAACCCTTTAGAAGACCTCTTTTAGTTAATTAGTAAGCTACAATCCTCCATTATTGTGTAGGAAAAAGAACACCCCCTATAGGCCTTAATAAGATTGTCTTACTAAGCTTTTTTTACAGATTAACGCTACTACTGAAATGACTAGAATTGAGACCGAAACACCAATTGTTATAGTAGCAATCGCCTCTATAGAACTAACAGCAGACTAAAGGCCAAGTGCTATGTCTGTAAGAAGGAGGACTGCCGTTTATAGAAATATATAGAGGAGGAGCGTAATCGGTCCAGAGACGACTATAAAAGACGCTTTATTAATATTAAGGGCCGTAATAAGGGTAACTTTAACAACCATTTTAAGCAATACGTCGCTGCTTGCGAAAGAGATGAAGATAACGATTTAGACTTTAAAGCCTATATATAAAACGCTGACGACCTTAGGAACGATGCTAGAGAACCTAACGATAGTTCTACCTATATTACTACCTTTGGAACACTTACTATGGAGGAAGTAACCTCTATAAGCGTAGAGCTAGCTAATAAGGCTTATATATACCTGCTTACGGCTTTAGAACTTACCACAGAATCTACTACGGAGCCTTATACGGAGACCGACCCATTTGCCTATAGCACAGCTATAGCCACAGCGTTACAATATACCTTGACGGTCTTTATGGGAATTATAATTGATACGGGTACTTCGCGCAAGTCTACAGCTGGCTACGGTTAATTTTAAGCTCTATAGGCCGTAGACAAGTCCGTAAGTCTTAATATATTAACTAAAGGCTAAGTAACTATCTAATTCGGGATTGGAGCCTTTACGTCTATCGGAACTATAGACGTTAACAGCCCTATAGGCAAGGTATAATTCTATATCGTTAAAGCAGATACTCCCTTTCTACTTTACTTGGTAGATATAGATAGACTCTATATTAAATACGATAACCTAAAGGACGTCATTATTACCCACACTAAAAAGGTGCCAGTAGTTAGACAATTTGGCCACCCATTTCTCCTATAGAGCTTTTCCTTACAGTCTTATTTAGTTAAGTCTTTTAATATAAACCCTTGCTACTTAACTGACGTAGAACTACGACGTCTATACCGTCGATTTGGTTACCCGTCAATTGATAGACTGCAAAAGCTTCTCGATAAGGCTGGCCACGGCTATAACACTGATAGATCCGCTATTAAAGAGCTAACCAGACTCTGCTACTATTATTAGAAGTATAGCAGATCTCTAGATAGATTTCGCTTTACCTTATAAGACGACGTTAATTTTAATTATAATATCATCGTTAACATTATGTATATTAGCGGCTCCCCCCTATTATACGTAGTTAACAAAGCAACTCGATTTCAAGCTGGTAGATAGCTATGAGACATCAGCGCTAAGCATACTTAGGACATTCTATGGATATACTAAATCGATAGCTATTTAGGACCACCAGACTTAATCACTATAGACGCTGGGAAGAACTTTATTAGCAAGGAGTTTAAGCACTATGCTGCCACTATAGGAGTAACTATAAAGTCAGTTCTAGTCGAATTACACAATTTTATTAGGATAGTAGAGCGCTACCATGGTCCGCTATAATAAGCCTACTAAATTATTACGACTGAAATCCCTAAAACTAGTAAGGAGATGGCCCTATAAATGGCCTTTAAAGCTATTAATAATACGGCTGGCCTAGAAGGCCTAGTCCCTATACTCCTAGTCTTTAGAGCCTACCCCTAAATAGTTAAATCGGACGCGTTATTACCTTTAGTTATATAACGAGCTGCGGCTATTAAGAAAGCAATGGTGGAAATCTAGAAGCTATAAGCTAAATAATAGATCGCTAACGCTCTTAATATGCGAAACGGACCACGAACTAACGCCATTTACGGCCTCCTACCTAGTTCGCCTATCTTAGTCTGGAGAAAAGGTAATATTGGCTAAAGTGGTTATTAAAATAGGCCACATACGCTACTTGCCGTTGACGGTAAGACCTATACCGTAAAGCTACCGAATGGGCCTACGACCTTCCGCTCTACGGTTGTAAAACCTTACCTACTAGACCTATAAGACCCAGTTAAACCAAGAGAGCCTATTAAATTAGCTAAACCAGTACCTTTACTAGCTAAACCTTAATTGTTACCTAAAGTTAAACTATAGCTACCGCTAAAGCGAGGTAGAGGTCGCCCCTGTAAATACCTATTACTTATGGCTGTTGTAGATATAACTGTTACGGATGCTATAATAGATATAGACGCTTTCACAGGTGATATTACGGATATTGCAGATATCGCAGATATCGCTATCTACTTATAGGACGATGATACCGTAGATACGGCTAGCACTACTATTTACTTATAGAACGATAGCAATACCCAATTTAGCGCTTTATGATAAAAGGAGGTTACAGGCCTACTTAAGAAAGGCGTCTTTGAGATTATTAAACTATATAATATACTAAAGGGGGTCAGACTCTTTAATTCACGGTTTATTGATAAGATTAAGAATAAGGGAACCGATAAAGCCTTTAAGAAATCACGACTTGTTATATAGGCCTATAATGACTTAGAGAAAGAGCTGGTCCTTATTTAGTCACTAACAATTTAACGAGTTAGCCAGCGGCTAATTCTCTATATCGCTGCTATGCTACTATAGACACGACTCTACCTCTAAGACATCTCACAAGCCTACGTCTAGTCTACTACAAACCTAAACCGTAAGTTCTACGTATGACTACTACACGAGCTAAATAAATAATTAGGAATTGATATAGACTCCGTTCTAAAGGTTATAAAGCCACTTTATAGAGTATCTAAAACTAAAAACCACTAGTTTAAGACCTACTATTTATACTATATTAATTAGCTATAAATGGACTAGTCTATATACGACCCTTGCTTACTCTATAGCGACAAGCCTTTTAGAATCGTTGGCCTATAGACTAACAATATACTGTTCCTCGCAGATAATACCTTTATAGAGGCTAAATAAAGCGAACTATATAAGGCTAAATTTATGGCTAAGGAGCAAGAGTAATTAACCGCTAATACACCAATTAAGTTTAATGGAGGACTTATTTAATTAACATAAGATAGGAGTATTACGCTAACGTAAAAGCGCCAGTATAAGAACCTTAGTGTGGTTAATACTACACTAGTAGATAGTACTAGCCCTAGAGGAGTTACGCGTGGCCTACTTATGCTAAAGGACCAGTATATTGCTTAACGCGCTAGAGGAGCCTATATTGCCTTAGTCTGTCAGCCAGAGGCCTTATTTAACCTATCCTTTACTGCCTAGGTAATTAACCCAGTTAAAGATAATATAAAGAGTTTTAATAAGTGATTAAGCTGGTAGATTAAGAACGTAAATAGAGGCCTAAAGTTTGTTAAGCTAGACGTTAATACCTTATAACTCCTAGTATTTATAGACGCTTCCTTCGCCAACAATAAGGACTTATCTTTGTAAATTGGCTATATACTTATACTAGCAGACGCCTTAAATAAGGCAAATATCGTTTACTGGTCCTTAATTAAGTGCAAAAGAGTCACTAGGAGTGTATTAGCCTTAGAGTTATACGGCATAGCGTATAGTTTCGATATAGGCGCTATAATTAAATCTACGCTAGACAAGGTCTTATAGGTTAACTTACTATTTATTCTCTATACTAATTTAAAGTCTTTATACGACTATCTTGTCCGACTAGGAACTACGTAAGAGAAACGCTTAATAATTGATATAATGTGCCTTCGCTAAGCTTATGAATGAAGATAGATTACTAAAGTTAAGTGGATTAATGGAGATACTAACCCTATGGACGCTATAATAAAGGGTAAGCCCTATACAGTACTATCACAGCTTATTAATACGAATTAAGTTGAATTATGGGCTATAGGGTAGGTTAAGCAAACGGATTTGACTTTGGTTTAGCGTTGGCGCTAGTACTAAGTGAGCTAATAGCAATTTTCCATCCCGGGGATGGAAAATCCTAATTAGTTGGCAGAAGTTAGGTTCGGCAGAATTTAGCAGAATTCGGTAATATAGCAGAATTTGGCAGAATTTGGTATTATGGCAGAATTTAACAGAATTTGGTAACATGGCAGAATTTAGCAGAATTCGGTATTATGGCAGAATTTGGCAGAATTTGGTAATATGGCAAAATTTGGCAGAAAGTCGCTATTGCGTATACGTTACGAGTAGTCTAGAAGACTTAACTTTAGAGTATAGATTAGCCTTCTTTTTAGAGTTGCTCCAGTGTCGGAACATTAATCACGTGACGTAGTTATAGGACTACGAAGCGAGACTAACTGTCTGACCTTAGAGCAACCCCTTTCTTCTAGACAACAATTAACTACCAACTTCAACACCGCATACGTACCACTACAAGTGATATTCGTGCACGTTGATAAAGAGAGTTATACCGACAATAATATAGCTATTTATATTAATTTAATAATACAAAGTAAGTTATATCTAGGGGCACGAAATACATATAGTATTGTATGCTCGTTTGGATAATAATAGCTGACTTTTTATTTATATATAAAGAGGTAGAATTTAAGGGGTTTCCTAAGCTCGCTTAGCTCACGTAATTGCGTCTATAAATTCCTGTTCGAACTTATTTAGATAATAGCTATATAATAGGTCTATTATTAATATTATTAATTATTTTAGTTTATATAAAAAAAGAACTTTTTTAACTTTATTTTTAAAATATATATATCTTAATTTTTTTATTTTTTATATAAACTTATAGTTTTAGTATCTAATAAGCTATATTTAAATTTTTATAAAATTCTATTTAAAGGTTATTAAGTTATAGGTGGTATAAAAAGGTATATTTAGGCATATTTTGGTAAGGAAAACCGTATACGAGGTGGGCGCGTATACGAGGTGGCCCATACGTCTATCTAGAAGCGAGTTGCAGTAGATAAGAAAACCACAATAAGAAGAGTCGTTAATATTAATCTGTATCGTAAAAAATAAGCTTAAGATAGACTGTAAAGCGTAATACGGTTAATATTAAGCATTATTAACAAGCATTGTCAATATTGATTGATATTAACGTTTAATAAGCAATATTGATTGAAACCTTATCGACTTATCGAAAACCACACTAAGCGACAGTAGTACCAAAGTTGCAGCATACGAGAAATTAAAGCAACTCTATAATAAAGCTTCTGCCCAGAATGATATAACCGAGTTTAATTCTTAGGTGCTTAAGAAGATTCTTAATAAGGACGTTATTAAATAGGCTCTTTTTAACTTAATTGTTATATAAAACCTTCCTTTTTGGGCTATTAAATGGCCAGAACTTTATATACTCTGCCAGGCTCTAAATCTAGAATTAAGAAGCTATATCCCAGCATCTTATACAACTATTGCTAAAATGGTTGATAATTTATTCTAATTACAAATAGATATTATACAGAAGAAGCTTTAGTCTATGTTAATAAATATTTATCTTACTATTAATATCTAGACCTTACTAAATAACTACCTTCTTCTTGTAATCTGTACTTACTTTATTAACAACTAGGAGGTACTAATAAAGGCTTTTCTTATTCTTTATATAGTAGCTAGTTATAATAGGGAGGACTAATAAAATGCTTTACTTTTAGTTCTAAAGAACTTTAGAATCGTATAAAAGCTTAAAGCTATTATTGCCGATAACTCTAGTATAAACAACACTCTCTACTATATAATTAGTTAGTATCTTTTTAAGAATAAAGATATTAAATAGGATCCTACGCAATAGCGGATCCATTACTAGGGCTATATTATTAATCTTGCTATTTTAGTATTCTTATTTTAAGATGTTATTAATATTAAGCAAATTAAGCTATATAAAGAGGATAAGGAGAGTAGGAAGGAACTTAGTAAAAAGGAAAAAAAGGAAAAGTAAGACTTATTTTCGCGTATGGGTGTACTTAGTAAGCTTTATAATATTATTATCTATATACGCTCCTTAGCTGCACATATAAAACTATTTAAGAGTTATATAGGGAGAAGGATTTTACTTAATAATTGTATATAATGGAATAGCTGGTTTTATATACTTACTATAGCACTTAAGTATAGGAGTATAGTTAATAAGTATATAGAGGAAAACTTATTAACACTCCTAAAGGATAGTCTTACTCTATAAGACTGGCAACTACTTTATATAATATTAGAGTTCCTTATACCCTTTAAGAAAGTAACACGGAAATTATAAGGTAATAATATAATACTTAACCAAGTGCTTCCTACTATGGATATTTTAATTAAGTATATAAATAGGGCTCTTATACGTCTATTCTTATTTCTTATTTATAAAAACTAACGCTATAATAGAAACTATATTGTGGTAATAAAGTCTTTATTTTTAGAATTATATATTACTGGGTAAAGTTTAATAAGTACTATACGGAAACTAATAAGTCGCCTCTTTATATAGCTGCTCTTGTAACGGAACCTTATAGCAAGAACTACGGTAAACTCGTTATTAGGCTAGGTATGTAGGAAATGCAGTATAAACGTCGACACAATAATAATAACTAGTGGAGTGGTTGCCTAACAGATTAACTCCAATTGTATTTTAAGAATCACTATAAGGAAGGAACCAGTGTAGTTTAAAATAAAATCTTATCTGATAAGATCAATAAATAATTTTATTTTCGTATTTGTTATTATTTTTATCAATTAGCTAAAAAAAATAAAATCTCTTAGCATACCCCGCTCTACCTATCTAATATTAAGAATTCCATCAACCACCATTCTAATTTTATCTTTTATTATACGGTATAATGGCTTCTAAAGCAGAGTCATCTATTTTCTTATCTACTCTTAAATCTACTAAGGTTAAAGGACTAGAAGCTAGTATACGCGGGCTATTAGACATCTCTCTCCACAAGCACACTCGGCTGCCGTACAACCATAAACCAGAAAGATACAAGAAGAATAAGATCTATTACTATAAATACTATATAGATCTACCGTATAGCGGAAAATCTACAATAAACCTTTAAAATTACCTTAAAAGCAAGCATCAAATTAATTGTCTAGTTAACGGCCTAGGCATTCGTATAACAGTAAAGATATAGCTTAAGGAGTTATATAAGAGGCTCTCGGCTACTAATTAAGGAGAAGAAATTAACTAAATTATACTCCGCAAAGTCCTTAATAAGGAGCTAGTTTACAAGGCTCTTATTTCATTAATTATTATATAATGTCTTCCATTCCAAATGGTTAAGTGGCCAGAGTTCCATATACTTTGTTATATTCTTAATCCTTAGGCAGACAATATTATTACAACAGCTTATTCTAAAGTTAGTAAACTAATTAATACCTCCTAGCTCTCCCAAAAGGATATTATACAAGACAAGCTTTAGGCAGCAATATTAAGCATCCATATCTCGCTTAATATTTAGACGTCTCTAAATAAGCATCTTCTTCTCGTAGTTTGCGCGCACTTTACTTAGCAGAATAAGCAGAAGCTTTTAAGGGCGCTTCTTACTCTTCATACGGTATATTCTTATAGCGGCGAGGATTAATTCGGAGTTCTTCTTCCTGTCCTATAGGACTTTAAAGTCATATAACAGATTGGTGCAATTATTTATAATAATACTTCTACAAATAATACTCTCTATTATATAGTAGGTGCCTACCTAAAGAAAGAAAAGAAGATTAACTGGAATCCTATTTATTAACGTATCCGCTATAACGGCCATATTATCAACCTTGCTATATAGGCTTTTCTCTTTAAAGACGTTATTAGTATTAAGCAAATCCAGTTATATAAAGTAGAGGATAAAAGCGGAGATAAAATTAGCAAAGCACAGCTAGCTATTTAAAGGGATACGTTTCGTCATATGGGTGTCCTTAGCAAGCTTTATAACATCGTTATCCATACACAAAGTTCTGCAGGTTGTACAAAAGATATTAAGGCTTTTACTAGAAGAAGAATTCCTCTTAATAATTATACGAGATAGAATAGCTGGTTCTATATACTTAATATTACGCTTTAAAAGGATGGGGCGATTTATAAGTACTAGAGGAATTATCAGGACACCCTTAAAGAGGACGAGTTAACTAACTTAGACTAGGATACGCTTCGTACAATACATAAGTTTCTTTAAATATTTTATAAAGTTACCCTTAGAACGTAAGGACATCAAGCAATAATCAACGGTGTACTAACTTTAATAGATGCTCTTGTTTAATACTTTAAAAACAGCCTTATATAACTCTTATTCCCCTTATCTTAGGAATTTATTAATCTTATAATAGGAATACTATAAAGCTAATAAGGATTTCTGTAAGTATATCTACGCAGGCTAGCAAGTATTTAATAAGTATTACCTTAAGTCGGACGATTCCCCCTTATACACTGCTGCAATCATTCTTCACCTAAGTTATCGTACGAAGTATATTAAGTTAAACTGGGAAAAGAAGTAGTAAAAGCCCGCGCTTAATAGGGTTAAGGCTCTATAGGAGATAAAGTATAGAGGAGATAATCCTTCTACCCTAAGTACTACTATATTATATAATAAGATTCTAAAGCCAAATGTCACGGGACGGGGCAGTGGCTACAAGACGTATGTATTCGAGGAGTCTACAAGACGTTGCGCGATCGATCGTAAGGGTCGAGGGCGTAAGGAGGTGATATACCTACGCGTAGCTGACATAAGCTGTACGCGAGGTGTACGCGAGAGCACGGGGCTCTCCTATGGAGGCCCCTGCGGTGGGGTTCCGTGACACTACCCCCCCTCCTATAGAGGCGGAGCTTCGGCGACGCTATGGTTACTATATACATATAGAAGGGATACTTAGGGTATAGAAAAGAAGAAAAGGGGGGTATTACTAAAGGCTTGAAACAACGTTATGTAATAAGGCTTGGTATCTAAGAATCCGACTAATTAGATAACTTTAACCGCCGGTTAAAGTTCCTGGACATCTTAATGATATTCTGGTTATGTAATCGCACTTTACCACAATTTAACGGCAATTTAATAGTAATTTGCCCCTACGTGGTAATGTATAACGGTTTAACTCTATAAGGGCTCCTATAGAGGATTAGGTATAAAATCTCTACTTAGGCCTAGTTTCTATAGGTTCGCGTAGTGAAAGTCGCTAATTAAATCCTTTGCATTTTTGAAGTCTTCCTATAGTTGCTATTTTGGCTAGTCTATATCAAATCCTATATATATAGCTCTGTAGTAGAGCCATCGTCCTCTGCCTTTACTAAAGTATTTAGAGTTAATAATTCATTTAACGGTCCACTCCTCGTGGTTTTTATCTTCGTTTTTGTCTCGGATTAGTACTAGTGGGGGTTTAGGCTATATTTGCCCCGGTAAGGGGTTAGGCTGGTAAAGGTATAGTAGCTATAGGTGAAATACAGGCTATATCCCACGGGTGGCTAGGGCAGGCGGGAGCTCTAGCTCGTATACGGCTCCCCTATTAATGACTTATTTAATTAGGTAGGGGCTAAGGTTCTTATAATTAAGTGACTTTATAGGCCTCTATATAGAGATATTGCGTGTATTTAGCTATACCTAGTCGCCAACACGCATCTTTGGTGGTGGCGTTCTATAACGGTTAGCGAAGTAGGCCTGCTTTGCTTAAGCCCAGGCCATTTCTCCCTTACAGTAGTTGAGTAGATTTTTTATGCGGTCTGTATGCTGGTTGGCAAGTAGTATCTTAAGGCGTTTTCTATATGGTAGTTTCTTATTAATAGGTTCTAGTAGTTCTATGCTGGATTAGGGGTAATATCCCTTATTTGCGAAGAACGGGGTAAGTCCTATAGTAGTTAAGACGTAGTTATTTGCTGCGAATTTACCTAGTAGGAGGTAATCCACCTAGTTATCTTAACTATAGGCGACTACCTATCGTAGGTACGCTTTTATGCTAGTATTAGCGTTTTCCAGTTACCTAGCAGTTTTATAGTAGAAGGATATAGACATCTTAACGGAGATGCTAAGGCGTTGGCAGATTCGTCTCTATATATTAGAGCCGAACTATATGCCTTAGTTAGACGTAATTAAGTTAGGTAACCTATATAATCGGTAGATTTCGCAAAGAAAGGCGTTAGTAATATCGCTAACGGCTACGCCTTCGGTTAGGACATAGTGGCGCTCTTTTATAAGTCGGCATATTATTATAAGGATATTCTTATAGGTATAGCCATATCGCTTATAGGGTGGTAGGTTAACAACGAAATCTATAGCGATATCTGCCTATTATTGTATAGGTACTAGTAGAGGGTGTAGTAGTCCTTAGTACTTTATATTAAAGGCCTTAGCGCGCTTATAACTGTAATAGGCGCCTATAAAGCGTTTAACTAAGTCTATTATTTTAGGCTAGAAGTAGTATCGGTTAAGAAGCTTATAGGTTCCTCCTCTACCTAAATAGCCGCTTAATTAGAGGTTGTGGGCCATTTAGATTAGTTACCGTTATAGATTTTCTAAGTTAGGGACGAATAAACGGCCTCTATAATAGAGCCTATTCTCTTTTACTTCTAAGGCTGCCATATTAATCTAGCCTAAGCTTTAGAGTTTAGTTAGTAGCGTATAGGCGCTAGCGGTCTTTGCGGTAATAAGTTAATACAGTAATAGGTCAATAGAGGTGTTATATACCGTAGTAATAAGCTTATTAATTTTGGGAGGTAATTTTAGTTCTATAGTATGGAGCTAAGGTATAGTTAGCTTTATTATAGGTAGCATACCTAGGGCTAAATTCCGTACTTTTAGGATTATTTGTTATTGGAACTGGTTATAGGGGTCATCTTTAAACTAAGGAAGGTCTTATAAGCGGCGTGTTAGGCTATTAGGCTTAGTACCTTGTACTCCTGGCCTATATATAATTTTAAAGTTAAAACTAAAAAGGAACTCGTTCCAGCGTACTTGGCGTTAGTTTAGCTATTTTATAGTTATAAAGTACTTAAGGTTGCGATAATCCGTAAGGACTTTAGTTGGCTGGTTAGGTTCTGCTAAAAAGAGTTCCGGTTAGAATTCCTTAAACGCTTATATAATTGCGAGAAGTTCCTTATTATAGATTTCGTAGTTATATTTTTATAGTATAAGCTTAGATAAATAAAATGCGACTAGGTAGAGGAAACCATTATCACCTATTTGGGAAAAAATGCCTGCGTTAACGTAGTCTAAGAAGTCAGTCTTAAGATAGAGTTATCGTCCTGGTATAAAGTAAGCTAAGATAGGTGCTTTAGTAAAAGCATCTTTAAGGTCTTAGAACGCCTTCTTGTATTTAGGCATCTAGATAAAACGTAAATATATTTTTCTTCCTTTCGCAAAAAGGCCCTTCGTTCGCATTATTGCTATAAGTAGTGCTATAATACCCGAGAAGTTGTATATAAATTTTTAATAAAAGTTAGCGAAACTGAGGAAAGCTTATACGTCTTTAATGCAGTTAGGGGTTTACCATTTGGTAATTATATATACCTTCTTGGGGTCTATATGGACACCCTTAGTAGTAATAATTAGTTTAAGGTATTTTACTTCTATAACTAAGAATTTATACTTCTTTAAATTAATATAAAGTCCTACGTCCCTAAGGCGCTGTAGGACCTTTTAAACGTGCTTGGTATGCTTAAAAGGGTCATCGCTATAAATAAGTATATCGTCTAGGTACGCAGAGTAGAAGTCATTAAGGTAGTCCTATAAGGCGTTATTAATATAGCTTTAGAAGCTGCCTAGGCCGTTATATACGCTAAAGGGTATAATAGTATATTCGAATTAGCCAAAGCGCAATGCGAATGCGGTTTTCTATTTATCACCTTCTTGTATTTAGAGGTGGTTAAAGGCGGCGATGATATTAAGCTTAGTATAGATTTTGGCTTGGCTAAGCCGCTTAAAAGTCTTACGTATAAGCGGTATAGGGTATTAGTTCTTAATCGTAATAGCGTTAAATCCTTTATAGTTAACGTAGAATTAAATACCTCCTTTTAGCTTTTTAGTAAGGAGGATGGGGGCGGCTGCTAGGGATATACTGGGGTAAATAAACCCTTTATTAAGGTGTTCGTCGATATACTTTTTAATAACTAGAAGTTTATCTTTTAATATTAGGTAGGGTCTCTTATAGGGTAGCGTTTTTCCTTATTTAATATTAATAGCATAGTTATTAGGTTAATATAGGGGGAGTATATCTACGCTCTTTTATAAGCATATATTAATAAAGTCATAGTACCTCTTAGGGAGGAGCTTGCGGAGTTCCTTATTAGTAAGTCCTTTTTTAAGCTTTATAAACTTCTTAAAGTTTAAAGGTAAAAGTCCGTAGAGTTCTNCNGGGGCATNNTTTTCTAAAAGGTNNACTATNTCTATCCTATTACTATAGAGGATATAGTCCTATTCTTTATTAAGCTTATATAGTTATAATCGGGAGGCTATAGTAACGGTCTAGCCTTTCCTATATGCTATGCGGTAAAAGGCCGCGGTACTTACGTAGTGGTAGTTAGTTATAGGTAGGGTAATAAGGGGTTTCTTAGGTTGGTATCTTGGGGAGTAAATAGAGGCGGCTAGGCTATGTCCTAGGTAGGTCTCTCTACAGTATTTAGAATTAAAGGTTACTTCTCTCTTTTTCTAGTTAATAGCGGGGTTATATTATTTGAGCTAGTTTATTTTAAGGATAATAGGGTAGTTAGTAAGTGGTATAATATAGGCCTAGAGTTCTTCCTGGTGCCTATTTATATCTAGGTAGAGTTATACTATATAGGTAATCTTCTATGCGGTATAACTACCGTCGGCGAGTTATAGGGCGCGGGTTTTGGTAAGGGGTAAGGTAAATAGGTTATAAGTGTACACAAATTAGGTATCTATAAATTTATTAGTAGCTCCGCAATTAATTATAGAACGGCTTTTATATTATTTTTTGGCAGTAGTTCCTATTATAGGTAAAACTATCTATTTTCGTCCATTTATTTTTACTAAGTTATCTATTAAGTAGGCCAATATATAGATCCCCTTATTATTAGGGTGTCCTAACCTACGACTTAGGGTTAGGACTTAGCGTTTTCCGTTTCCATATCTAACTCTACCGCTATTACTGCGTCTTTATCTTATACGGTAGTAGTACATAGCAACGTATTTAGTGTTTAAGGTACTAGGTTAAGTATTAGGCGGCGGCTGCTAAACCTAGCTATTAGGCAGTTTAGGCTATAGCTATAACAGCCTTCTTAACAACATTTATAGCAACGCTTTAGCTTTTAGAGTAGCTCGTGTTCTCCGTTTAGTAGCTTCTACAGAAAGGTTAGTATGGAAAGGTTAATATTAGGACTAGTAGTGTTGCTTAGGGTAGTAAGCGTTAGTAGTTTAGTAGGTCCGGAGGGCTTCTATAGGGAGGTCTTTAGGTAAGGGTTTACAGTAGCAATCTAATTTAGTTGTCGTTTAATCTTCTATATAGCTGCTACCATATTATAAACATTATTATAGTTGTGGCTGGCGGCTGCGTAACTAAGGTAATAAGTGACTTTTTTAAGGAGATCTTTCTGGTCTTTAGTATTATCTCAGGTGAGGGCTCCGGTATATTCCTAGAATTTAATATAGAACTTATTAAATAATTCGGTAGGGCTTATCTTTAGGGCATATAGTTTAGCTCGGTTGGTGGCCAGTAGGTCGTGGTTATAGTATATTAGGTTAAGATTATTAAGGACTTTTTAGTGGGACTGCCACTTCTAGGGGCTATTGGTCTCCTATTAGGCGAAGAGTCTATTAAATAGTATACCCTTTATTCGCCTAATAATGTAACTAATCTTAGTATCTTCCGTAGGAAAAAGGTAGGCGCTCTAAGTTAGTTTCTTGCGGATTTGCATCTTCTAGTAGCTATATTTTTTGCGGTCTCTTTAGAAAACTAGGGGATTAGGGTAACATATATTAGACCCTATAGTGGCAGCTTAGGTTTAGTCGTTATAGCTTTTATCGTTACTTTAGTAGGGGTTCCCGTTAGGTAAGGCTGCTTGGCGCTAACTCTTTGTTAAGTATTAAGTAGGTAAAGTTGCCAGGGGCGTAGAGACTTAAGTGGCGTTATATGCAGTAGAGAGGTGTCTAGCGTTGTTATAAATATGCTCGTTAAGCTAAGATTATAGGTATTTAATTGTGCCTTCTTTTTTAGTGATTATAGCAATAAGTGCGATTTTAGCCTTTTTTAACTATTGGACGTCGCGTTTAGATATACGGAGGTTATCTTTAGTTTCTTAACGCGTGTTGTCGGCGAGCGCCTCACAAGCTTATAGGTCTTAGATAATATCGCGATCTTAGGCAGTACGTATCTTGGCTCGTGTAAGCTTTAGGTAGTAGTTCTATAGAAGGCGGTAGTATTTATTAGGTTCTCGTGCTACTATTTTTGCAAATATCTCGGCGTCTTATATTTCGATTTTAATAGGTAGTAGCCCTTCCGCTTGCTTATCCGTAGTTATATAGTTAATAAAAGATAAGATATTATTAGTGTCCATCTCCTTAGGGGTTAAGGCTAGGGCTAATAAATCAAATTCTCCTAGGATTAATTGGCGTCGTAGGTTAAGTATAGGTATTAGATTGTTCTTTGGGTTTAATATAGTAGCTAGTAAGGAATATCGTCTTACTATTATGGGTTCCTTAAAAGTATAAAGTAAGGTAACTCGTAGGCACGCTACTTCTGGCAGCGCCTATAGTATTACAGAGATGTAGAATTGGTTATAGGCTGGGTGTTAGTAGTAAAAAGGCGCAACGTAATATCATGGGACGGGGCAGTGGCTACAAGATGTATGTATTCGAGGAGTCTACAAGACGTTGCGCGATCGATCGTAAGGGTTAAGGGCGTAAGGAGGTGATATACCTACGCGTAGCTAACATAAGCTGTACGCGAGGTGTACGCGAGAGCACGGGGCTCTCCTATAGAGGCCCCTGCGGTGGGGTTCCGTGACACTAAAAGAGAATACAGACCATCTTAATAAGATTCTTAAGGATCTTTACCTTTTTGCTCGGCTATAAAGCTAGAACAAATACGAGAACTATATCACCGAGCCACTATATCCAATTTCAGGAATATTAGCTCTTAATTAGTGGTGCCAGAATTAATAATAGTAACGATAGCTAAGGCTCTTATTAATGGCGATTAATATTCTATTAATACTAGCAATAAGTAACAAACCAAAGAGAGTTTTCTTAGGAGCACATCGTATAATATCTTGGGAGAGGATGTAGCTTAGGGTAGAAAATATTAAGAAGGTAGAGTGCTCTAAGAATTAATTACGGAGCAGAATCTTAAGTAAATAAAAGTGTTACGGCGCTGGTAGAAAACGGTGGATTATGGCAAACATAGTTGTAGTTATATAACTAGAGGATTATATAAAACGTTAAGCGGCGCTACCTTCCTTCTCCTTTCCTTTCTCTAGCTTTAGATTCTCGTTAATAGACAATCTAATCGTACAGGCTCGCATACATCTTCCTTGCTATACTTATACCTCGGTAAAGTCGCTAATAAAAAGGGCTCTCAGAGATTTTATTTTATTTTATTAGCTAAAAAATAAAATCCCGGTAAATGCCGATAATTTTATTTCCTCTGATTGGCTGATTTTAAACCACGCTAAAAGGAACTATCTAGGTAGGGACTAAGGGTCCTTAAATACATAACCGTACTCCTATAAAATCCTTCTTATACATAATATACGTATACTCTATATACTCTATTACGGATTATATAGATCCTATAGATTATATAGATTACCCTATATAACCTTAGTTACCATTCCTTATCACATAGCTCTATCGGCTCCATCTTAGACTATACCTAAATTAACTAACTAGCTTCTTTCAACTCCTCTCTAAGTAGTTATAATATTATACTTAAAGCGTCCGTAATACTATCTCCCTCCTCTTTATCTTTATTCTTAAAGATTTAAAATATCTCTAAGTCGTTTACTAGAGGTATAATATCCGTCTAATTAATTTAGTTAATATTATTGCTTATTATACCTAAAGCAATTTCTTCTTCTTTGACCGTCTATTGTGCTCGCACTATTACTACAATATTATCTCTTAGTAAGATTATACCGTCTCCGTATTCTCGCTGTTTAAAAGAGGGGTTAGTTTATATTACGTTAGTAAACCCATCTTTATAACAACCGTCCTTTTACTTAAAGTATACTAAAGCAAATATTTATTCGTCCTATAACATTTACTCCATCTTTAATACTAAATATACGCGACTTATTACTCTTAATAGTTGTCTGGTTCCCTGGTTAATTTATCTTAGAGTTTTATATTTAATCTACTACTACGCGGCTAGATAATAAACTATCTATTACTCTAGCGGAACTACGCCGTTCTTATAATGCTAAATAAGAAGCTGCTAATGCTTAATAACAGGCTCTTAAATCTCGTCTCGCGGCGTCCGCTCGATTAATTCGTCTTAAGAAGGTTCGTAAGAAGGTTCATTCTAAGGAGTAGAAACTCGTGGAATAAGGTTTATAGGAACTTAGCAATAAAAGAACGGATTCTCCTTTAATAGAGAAGGAAATAGGCTCGAGTACCTTAATAGCTGCTCTTCTTAGGTCCCCCTTAGGTGACTCATTCTTTAGCGATCCTTCTTTATTAATACTGCCTAACCTAATCTCTTCTAATACTCCTATAACTTTCCTATAGCGTTCTTTAAATTCTCTAGTAGTTCCTAGGTAGTCTTAGTGTAGCCTATCTACTTAACCTTATACTATGTTTTATTGTTAATATCCTTATAACTAACGATCTTTAAAACTTGCTATTTATCTTCTTTTTATCCTCTATACATGTCTGCCTTATAAACTGGCGGGTTAATATCCCTATATACTGGCTCTAGCATTATAATATACTATATAGGGTAGATCTTTATTCTGGCTAGTAGGTTTAACTTAAATATAACCAGTGAAATCTTCTACGTAATTTCGAAAGGTCCTAGTCTAACGTAGTCTAACTTCTTACTTAGTTGTCAACTCTTAAAATTTTTATATAGTAGCCATACTTTATCTCCCTCCTTAAGATCTGGTCCCTTAGATCTCTTAGCATTATAGTACTTTTTTATTCTCTCTTATACTTTCTTTACTAATTCTATAAGGTCTATATAAAGATTTATTAATATCTTTATTCTTTCTTTAGCTGTGCTACTTGTTTTCTTCGCTTATTATAGTAACAACGATATTCTTAGCTTATATCCGTAATTTGCCTTAAATAGTAACGTACCTATTCCTTCTTAAGGTATTGCATTATATGCAAACTGTATAACTAGTAATAGTAATACCTAATTATTCTGTGCATAATTAATATAATGCCTTAAATACTGTTCTAGCGTCTAATTTAATCTTTCCATTTAACCGTCTGTCTGTAGATAATATATAGTAAAAATTACTGCTCTAACTCCTTACTCTGCTAAGAATACTTTCTAAAATGCTGCTATAAATCTTAAATCCCTATCTAATATAATCTTACTTAGTGCTCCGTGTCTTACGAATACTTCTTTAACATAGATTCTAGCGATATCTTCCGCTAAGATTTCTTCTGTACATACTATAAAGTATCCCCACTTTATAAGCTTATCTACTATTACTAAGATCGCGTTATAATCTTATCCGGTAATAGGATCTCTTAACTTTAGCAACTTAATAATAAAGTCCTATAATATAACCTCCTATAGTCTTTCTAGTATTTTAATAGGTTATAGCCCTCCATATAGCTTATGCCTTATTAGTTTATTCCTCTAGTAATTTAGACACTCCTTAGTGACCTTTTTAGCTATTCTCTAGATTCCGTCAATAATATACTCCTTCTAAAGTCTTAATACTAAGCCCTTAGCTCCATTATATCCCAAAGTTAATCCCTTATAGAAGTACTCTATAAACTACTCTGCTATACTTCTTAGGATATACTTCGCTTTTTAATTTTTGTATATATCCGCCTATAGATCTTTTAGCTGTATTTCTAGAATCTTTTATACCTAAAAGCTCTTTAGTGACTTATAGACTTTCTTTAGTTCCTTATCTTCCTAAGTTGCTATAATTTTTGGATAATTGTACCTAATTAATCCGTCTATGTCTTTTCGCAGTAAAGCCCCTAATGGCTTTTTATTACTTTATAATTCAGCTTTATAACTTAGAGTATCTGCCCGCATATTGTCTGTACCCTTAGTATGCTAAATCTCAAAATAGTATTCTATAAGCATCTCTGCCCATCTAACCTATCTTTAGTTAAGTTCCTTTATTATTAGAAATCCTATTAGGTTCTTATAATCCGTCTTAACTATAAATAGTTTTTCTGTGCCTTATAAGAATGCTCTCTATTCCTTTAATGCTGTAACTATACCTAATAACTCCTTATTATAGATGTTATAGTTTAACTCTAGTAGTGTTATCTTTTGACTATAATATGCTACTAGGTGCTATCTATCCTAATGTCTTTATATAAAGTATGCCCCTAGTATATAGTCTAATGCATCTATTTTTACAACCGTCTCTAGTCCTAGTTAATAGATCTTAAGAACTGGCTCCTAGGTAAACAACTCCTTAACTTTTTTAAAGAGTTCTCTTTATTCCTCTCCCTATGCCCATAGTTCTTCTTTCTTTATTAATTGCGTAAACGGCTTAATGTTCTTTAACTATTGTGCTATAAACCTTCTACAGTAATTATAAAACCCTAGGAATAATCTTAACTGCGTAACGTTCTTTAGTTCTTACTAATTTACTATAGCCTCAATCTTCTTTAGATCTATGCTAAGTTAGCCTAGTTTAATAATAAATCCTACAAAATCGGTCTTTTTGGTAAAGAACTCGCATTTCTTAATTACTACTAGCATCTATTCTTCCTGTAGTCTCTTTAAGACCCATTTAACGTGTTCCCCATGTTCTTCCTTAGTTATTAAGTAGATAATAATATTATTAAGATATACTATAATAAATTCATCTAAGTGTTCCCCTAATATATTATTAATATACTTCTAGAACGTTGCTAGTGCGTTTATAAGCCTAAATTGCATAACTAATGGTTTATATAGTCCTTTCTTTAACCTAAAGGCTGCCTTCCATTCGTCGCCTTCCTTAATTTTAATCTAATGGTACACCCATCTTAGATCTATCTTTATAAAGATTTACGCGTTACCTATCCTATCTTAGATTTCGCTAATTAAGGGTAAAAAATACCTATCCTTCCTAGTGATGCTATTTAATTGCCTATAGTTAATATATAGTTTTAGTTTGCTATTCTTCTTTAGTATAAATAGTACTGGATAACCCGCTAATAACTATAATGGTCTAATATATCCCTTTCGTAAGTTTTCTTAGATAAACTCTTTTAGTATTCTACCTTCCTCTTTAGTAAGCTTATAGATTAGAAAAAACTTTAGGCTTATTTCTAGTTCTAACTCTATCTTATAGTCCCATGCTATACGCTTTAACAGCTTTTTACTTTCTAGTGACTATAGTTTCTTACCGTACTTATAGTATCTTTTTAGTATATAACTTAGTCCTTTTTCTGTTCCTTCGTAGGTTGCTCCTACTTAGTACTATACTAACTTAGCTTATTATTACTACTTACGGCGTTAAGTATTCTTAATATTAACCTAACCTATAATCTAATTAATCCTTAGATTGTATTCCTATAATTAAGGCATACCTAATACTGCCTTGTCTCGTCCTAATAGTAGGATATTAAAAGACATCTCGATTTATCTTCCTTTAATAGTTATTTAAATAGGTCCTATTTTAAGATTAATAATCCCTCCTCTATAGGCTATTAGATCTCCTAAAATTGTAACTAATAGGTAAAGTTACTCCTTCTATCTATAAGGTAGCCCTATTCTCTTAACTGCTACTAATAAGATATAGTTCCGCGTTGCTCTACTATCTATTAGCGCTTCAAACTACTAATCTTACTATTTAACTTATAAATTTAGGTGTTATCCTTAAATTCCTTTAAGGGTCTAAGGCTCTACTACTGGCTCCCTCTAGTTCTATAGGCCTCTACTTTTTCTAACTGTTGGCTACTTAATCCTTATATACTTGGCTCGCTCTTTAGCCAATGCCTAGTTCGCTTTTTATCTTTAATATACTATAGACACGTATTTTCTGGGCATTCCCACTACTATTGTCCGTCTAAGTATTCTTCTGTAAGGAATCTTCCTAGTTAAAGTACTAAGCTTCCTTTCTCCTAAACCTCTGCTGGATGCCATTTATATATATATTTGGCATTCCTATACTATCGCTTATCTATTATTTAGTATATCCTTATAGGGTATTTCTAATTCTTTTCTTTCGGATTCTTATATATCTTATATATATTATCCACGCATGTAATCTATAATAACGTATAGTATGCTAGGTGCTTTAGGTTAACTCTTAGCTTATCCTTATCCTTAAGTTTAAACCTTTATCGCGCTAATCTAAACGTTACAACTTTATTCGCAGGTACTAAGATATATCTCTTACTTCTCTAATCCTCTAATTATTCCTCTAGATCCTTTAATATTATAATTAAGGCTCCTTTGATATATGTTATAGCCTTTTTTATAATTAGGTGGTCTTGGATAACTCTTTTATCTAACTATATATAAAAATCTTCCCACTTATTATTATGCCTCTACCTATACCACTTTTAGTACAGCTACTAGAGTGTGTATAGCTTGTCCGTAAGGAAGTATCTTCTTATTACTATATTATAACAGCCCTTTATATGTTATTCTTTAAACCTAGTTAGGATTCCTAGATCCTCTTTACCTTCTAGTTTAGTAAGCCACTTAGCTCTTAGTATGCCTGCCCTAGGCCTATTAGTAATTCTTTATATTAGCGCTTTATCCTTTATACGTCCTAATATACTAGATCTCTTATCCAGTTTCTGTTCTTACTATGCAATAATTCTTTACCTAAATTCTTCTATAGTTTCTTTTGGTTTACGTCTCGCGCTTTAATCCTTAAAGTTCTCTTACTTCTTAATCTTTATATTAACTTTTCGATCTTTAGTCCAAATAACGTATTCTACTAGTAAGTCTTCTAGGTCTATATATCTGTCTCCTAGTCTAATTATTATTTATGCCGTAGATTCTCTAATCTATAAAGAAGCTCCTTACCTCTTATCTGTGGGTGCCCTAATTTATATTCCAAATTCTTAGTCCCTTTAGATCCTTAATCCTAAGCTTACTTCTAACTTAAGCTTAGCTTCAGCCTTAGTCTAACTAGGCTTACTTAGTGTTCTTATCTTGTCTTAAGAATCTTAAATCTTACTTATCTCGTCTTGAGAATCTTATGCCTGTGGGAACTTCCGTCCCAAGCTTATTTGTATATTACTAAACTAAGCCATTGCTCTGCTTTATTGGTTATCGTCTATTATAGGTCCTTAAGCTTGCCTTATTTTATCTTAAGAATCTTAGTCGTCTTATATCTTGTTATAAGAGTCTTAAGCCTTTAGCCTTTTACCTTTATTAAGTGCTAAAGTGGTTTACTATCCTACTTCTCTTACATCTCGCGAAGTAATAGATATTGTGTCTAGTGGGGTCTTAATCCCTACTAATGTTCCCTATTCTATAGTGGAATCATCCTCTACCTCTGGTATAATATCTTTAAGGTTTACGTGCTCTTAGTAAGCCGCCTTTATTACCTTATTGTTATAAAATGTTTCGCCTATATTAAATTTATTGTCCTTAATATCCGATCTATGAACTAGTTTATTAGTTCCTCTATATCCTATAGGTTATAGCTCTTATGGCTAATAGCTTACGCCATACTTAGCGTCCTTATAAATTTAGCATGCGTTATTATAACAGAACGCAAAACTTCTAATTAAACATTCCTTTGTTCCTTATAGTATATTGTTATCCCTCTATACATATATATTGCCTACTAGTCTTATACCTTTTACTATATAGTAACTCTGCCCACTTCTATAGTCTCTAATATAGTAACCCTATTTTCCGCAATTTATATAAGCTCCTTCTTTAAACTATTTTTCTTACTATAGAGTCCGCCTAAATGTCTTCTACTGCTAAGATCCCTGATTCGGCCTCTGCTCCTTAAGCTCTTAATTACTTAATTTTTATTCTTTAGGTTTCCATAGTTTTTTGCTCCTTCTCTTATAGGCTTCTTTAGTACCACTTAGGTCCATTAGCTCTACGCTATACTATAGTTTCTAACTTAGCTTCTATCGTTGCGTGCTTTACGCCTTATATAACTATAGAACTCTGTCCTAACCTTTCTTAGCCTGTTCCCTTTAGTAGATCCAATTATTAATCTTAATTACGTAATCTATTAGATCTCTTAGGGTATCCACATCTTCTATTAGGATAATCACGTCCTAGACTTTAGCCTTAAGTCCCTATTTATACTGTGCTATAAGCGCCCTATTATTCTACTCTACTTACGTTACTAACGTCTAGAATTATATTATATACTTAATTGCTAAGGTCCGTTGCGTTAGGTTTTAGAGCTTCCTCTTTACTATAGTTATTACCTCCGGGTCTCTAAACATCTATATAAGTCACTCTATAAATCCGTTCTAGCTTAAGAATATAAACCGTACTTCTTAGTTAGTGGTTGTTATACCATTTACTTATATTTCTATAAGGTAAGGCTTAAACTACTTAAGTGCCCTTCCTATTAAGAACAGTCCTGCATATGCTATTTAATCTATAGGTGTTACTAGCTTTGCTCCTTCCTGTGCTACCTTAAAGTACATTTATATAAGGAATTCTTTAAGCTTTAATTTCTCTCCTAAGTATCTTTTAATTAATGGTAACTTAACCTTTACTGCGCCTATCCTATTAATCCTATTTTCCAGCGTCGTATTATTTTCTATTAACTAGTTAACTATCTCTTATAACTGTCCGACCGTTATAGGTTGCTGTAAGTTAGTATTTGCTATACTAGTGTCGTTACCTAATCTTAAAGTAGTTGTTACCGTCGATGGCGTCGTAGTGGCTGCTTTTAGTGGCATTTTATTTAACTCTTTATACTAATACTATAACTAGGTAGTAATTGTGTAACGGAACCTTGTAGCAAGAACTACGGTGGGCTCGTTATTAGGCTAGGTGTATAGGAAATGCAGTATAAACGTCAATATAATAATAACAACTGGTGGAGTGGTTGCCTAATAGATTAACTCTAATTATATTCTGAGAATTACTATAAGGAAGGAACTATCTAGGTAGGGACTAAGGGTCCTTAAATATATAACCGTACTCCTATAAAATCCTTCTTGTACGTAATATATATATACTCTATATACTCTATTACGGATTATATAGATCCTACAGATTATACGGATTACCCCACATAACCTCGGTTACCATTCCTCGTCATATAGCTCTATTGGCTCTATCCTGGACCGTGCCTAAATTAACTAACTAGCTTCTTCCGACTCCTCTCTAAGTAGTCGTAATATTGTACTTAAAGCGTCCGTAATAGCTCTTATTCTTTACCTAAAGCGTTATATAAATTATATTAAGAGATATTAGCTAGAGAAGTAGTAGAAGAATACCCTATTAAGGGTTAAGAAGCTTTAGGAGAAGTACCGAGATAAGTATCTAGTTTCTATATTATATAAGAAGGAGCTTAAATCCAAGGTATAGGAAGAATAGCTTAACTTATTTAATTGTATTAAGCGGGATATTAATAATAAGTATACTTGTTTAGCAAGTTAGGATAAGTACAAGGATTACTGTTCTAGAGAGCTATACGACCCTAAGGTTTCTACAATTTAGTAGTGGGCGTAGGAGCAGCAATAAAAGCGTTAGCCGCGGCTTTTAGCATTTGCATTTAATGTTAGGTGAAACCTGAGTATATAGTTATATAGCTGCGAGGCACAGGCGACTTGCATGCGACTCGCCTGTGAGGCACGTGCTCTGCACATGCCTAGGGAAACCCCTTCCTTACCTTGCACCTCAGACTCCTCCTTCTCCCTTAAGGATTTGTCTCTACTGTACAATATACCCTATTGTTCTATTATTGGACTCCCTATCCACATCTTTACCTTACATTTGAATCCTTACCAATCCCCTTAGGAGGATAGCCGGTTTAATTTTCCGCGATCCACAATGCCTCCGAAGACAAGATCGACGCCTGCGCTTGACGGCAACACGCCTGTGACACGACGGCAGAACGCCTCAGGGTCTAGTGCTAGAAGCATATCAGCAGAATTTACGCGACCTTCCGAATCTTAAGACGATTAGATATCTATAAACGCTAGAGACTAGTTTAACTTATATACCTGGGCTCAACAGGAGCTTAGTAAGGTTACTAGCGTCCTACCGAATACTGCTAACCTAAAGAAGCTAGATGAGCTGGCTAATAAAATAGCCAACTTACGGAGTATTATCGATTCAATGAAGCCCTCCCGTTGTCTCTCTAGCGAAGAGTATGAGTCGCGCAGCGAACGTATATGATAAACGAATCTCGACGCCCTGGTTAAGAAGTCACCGCCTAACATTAGTGGCACTACTTAACAGAAGTTTAACCGGTGGATTGCCGCAATCAAGAATCAATTCAAGATCTACGACGCTAACTATAACTGCGAGCGATATACGCGCTGGGCCATTGAAGGTCTTATAAAAGAGAAGATAGTCACCTAACTGGTGTATTGCCGCCTGGGCGCTAAAGATAAAGGTCCTCTACTATAGGACGAACTTAAGACTATAGTATAAGACCAGATTAAGAACCCTATAGTAAGACGCTTTAAAAATACTACTGCGTACTATATAACTGTAATAAAGGAAAACCAGAAGTTTAACACCTTCTTAGCCCGTATACGTAGCTTGGAGGACCTCTTCTTATACACCCCTTTTGTCGACCCTGATTAATAGGTAGACTTTTAGTTCTTGCGCCTCCCAACCTACCTATAAGCAGAGCTCTTCCGCCAGAACTTTGCTGCATGGGTAAGAACCGCTAAGGACCTCTTTGTAGAAATCCGCCGTATAGAGCAACTGCTTAACACTATAAAGCTTACGGAAGATCGCGTAGTTGGCAGTAGCAAATCCTCGTGTTTAAAGCGTGGTCATACCTTAAGCTCCGCAGGATTAGGTTTAGAGGATAGAACCTTAAGAAGGCGACGCTTTCCTAACTAAACTCTTGGGGAGACTACTTAACAGCCAGATGGCTCAGAGGACCCCCTAGACGCCGGCGCTACGTATGCGACTTATATGAGGAATGCAGACAGTAGCCGTAGTAAAGATCACTGGCAGTAAGCCACCCAAGACTAGGATAACGCATACCCCTGAACGCATACCTTGCGCAGGCGCATCGCGACCTGACGTCAGGGAATGAGATGAGGACACCGCATACCCTGAACGCATATCGTGCGCAGGACATCGCGACCCGACGTTAGAATAGGACTAGGATAACGCATACCCCGAACGTATATTGTGCGCAGGATATCGCGACCCGACGTCAGAACAGGACTAGGATAACGCATACCCTGAACGCACATCGTGCGCAGGTACATCGCGACCCGACGTTAGATGCCAAGACCAGGACACCGCATACCCTGAACGCATATTGTGCGCAGGACATTGCGACCCGACGTTAGATTCGGATACCGTATACCCCTAAATGCATACCTTGCGCAGGCGCATCGTGACCTAACGCTAGATGGGGAGAAAAGGAACGTATTGTGGTATATGTCGTGATGGATATGCCCTAGGGTAAAGTCCGCCTACGTGCTTAATATGACAATGGGTGCTAAATTAACCCTTAATGCTATATAAAAGTTGCGGGTTATGGACCTTGTGGGCGGTCCTAGTGCTACTATACCAATAACCTGGCGCCGGCGGACTAGAGCGTCTTGCCATTCTCACTGAGACTTTAACCGACCTGTGGCGCTAGACCCTTGGCCTAGGCGATGGTCCCCCGCGACGACCCTGCGAGTTACCTTGCTGGTACTGGCTTTGCGCAGAGCCTTGTGCCACGGCAAGTGGTAGTAGTAGCTACCTTAGCCGAAACGGCTTACGGAACACCCCCGAGTTACTAGTCCATCTGTGGAGTATAAGGGACGCCTTTATATACTCTACACGTGACCACCTAGGGGTGAGCTCTTGCTGGTAACACTTAAGGACTCCTAAGGCATAATAAGGTCTGGCCTTATTAAGGACCTCCGTAAATACCTAGGTACTGCGATACCTACTAACGCTTAAATTACACCGCTATACACCTTATGGTGAGCTGTAGCCCCTAAGGCCCCCATATGAGCCTAGCGGTATTACTTACTTAACTATTACGGATTTCCTTAAGGCTAAGACACCTCCTTGTCCTTATAGACCGTTTTACGAAACTAGTGTGCTACTACTTAGCCTCGTAGCTAAAGCGTAAGCGAAAAGCAAGCGCTACTGCTAAGACACAACTTATATACTATTCTACGCATATACTATATAGAGAACGCGTAAGGCTAAAGTAAGGGTCAGCGGCGGGTTTAACGGGTATATAGCCCTACTGTCCTAATCTGGCTGTATATAAGTAACCTATAACTTACCCGTGAAGTATATACGGCGCTACGCCGGTATAGCGTAAGGCTAAAGTAAGGGTCAGCGGCGGGTTTAACTGGTATATAGCCTTACCGTCTATAAATCTGGCTGTATGCGAATAACCTATAACCTACCCGCGAGGTACTAGCGACCTACCTATATAAGCGAGCTTTTAGAATATTTCTTATCTACCAAATTTAGACGACGGTATTAAGCTACTAGCTCTACCTATTAAATGGACTAATTAGGATTTTCCATACCGGGCATATAAAATTACTATTGGCTCGGTAAAATGTAGGGAAGTCTTAGCAAGCCAAATCTAACCAATTAGATAACTTTAACCGGCGGTCGAAGTTCCTTAATATCTTTGCGCAAGTGTACTACCTATCTCTCTATACGCAAAATTAGGACGCTCTTTCCCTTTCAATTTTTTTCTTATTAAGGTTTTTATAGGGTTTTATTAAGGCCTGAGCATATAAAGGATCGGGGACGACCCTTTTTAAAGGGGGGGGCATTGTCAGGTGAAACCTGAGTATATAGTTATATAGCTGCGAGGCACAGGCGACTCGCATGCGACTCGCCTGTGAGGCACGTGCTCTGCACGTGCCTAGGGAAACCCCTTCCTTACCTCGCACCTCAGACTCCTCCTTCTCCCTTGAGGATTCGTCTCTACTGTACAATATACCCTATTGTTCTATCATTGGACTCCCTATCTATATCCTCACCTCACATTTAAAGTTCTATTAATTTCTATAATAAGCAATAAGCTAAAGAGAGTTTTTTCTAGTGGGCGTCGTATAATATTATAGGAAAGAATGCAGCTTGGAGTAGAGATAGTTAAAAAAAACTAAGTGCTTAAAGAGCTGGTATCTAAAGTAAAGCTTATAGAATACTATCTAGGCGTATTTCCTGCTATATTCTGCTATATTAACCACATTCTGCTATTTTCTGCCTATAATAGTACTAGGGCAGGTTACCTCTTATATATTACCGCATTATGCCGCATTATACTATATTCTGCTATATTTCTGCTATATTCTACCATATTCTGCTATATTCTGCCATATTCTGCCATATTCTGCCACCCTACTATTAGCTTACTTACCACTTATTACGGCATAGGCAGAAAACGGCAGTTGCGGTAGAACTTAGTAGATAGTTGCGGTAGAACTTAGTGGACAGTTACAGTAGAATTTGGTGGACAGTTACGGTAGAACTTGGTAGACAGTTGCGGTAGAACTTAGTAGATAGTTGCGGTAGAACTAGGTGGATAGTTGCGGTAGAACTAGGTAGATAGTTGCGGTGGAACTTGGTGGATAGTTGTAGTGGAACTTAGTAGACAGTTATGGTGGAACTTAGTGGACAGTTACGGTAGAACTTAGTAGATAGTTGTAGTGGAACCTAGTAGATAAGTTATGGTGGAACTTAGTAATATACTATTAATATACGTTATACAGCTTAGCGATTTTTACTGATATTTTTGGAATAACTATAGGACTGGCAGAATATGGCAGAATGCGGTAATGCGGCAATGTAGTAGGTAATATACCCTAGCACTATTATATAGAGGCCTAAGTAACGCAATAAGATTAGAAATATAGATATTATTATAATTAAATTAATTAATAATGATTAATAATGATCAATAATGATAATTGTATCATTAATTATTGTATTATTACTGACCACACTGATTCACCCCTTCGGGCCGCTTAGACGTAGTATTCATTCACAATCTTAAACCATCTCCTGAACATGGCATCTCCTTTCAAAGTCTCAAGACACCCTCTCTCGATCAAGGTACTGAACACCAAAGGTCCTACGAATTCCAAAGACTCATTTTCATTGACCTTTACTTGCTGTGGTTGGACACAAAGTTGGTTCGCCTGACCCAGGTGTACCCTTACGGCTTCCGGCCTTCCAATATCGCCACCGAAATCCGCTGCATTTACTGGTACCTTCGCCCAACTTGAAGCCATTATCGATGCCGACGGTCCCAGTGGTGATGGCGCGTCTGACCAGGTGCATCTTATGTCTGGCTCCGCGCTAATCATGGTAATGTAACCACGCATAAGCTTGTTGTCAATTTTTAGTATGGCTGTGCGGATTTGGAAAGCGAGGTTTGCTAATGTTGTAGATGAATCTTGATTCAATCCGGCCAGTAACTCAGCGAGAGGTATGTAAACCATCGCACCCGTATGGCAGTTACCCAAATACTCTTTTGGTAATCGTGGAAGTAGTTTTTCGCGGCAATCCACTGCTACGTTGAGAGTACAGACACTATCTGCGGAAAGATATGCTTCTCGAGCTCGCATGATACAGGCGAAGAGAAGAGCGGTTGCAGCATCAAGGGCTGAGATGTAAGAGGCGGAACCTTTGCTTTTTGCAAATTTGATGCACTCAGACTTGAGTTGTTTGATCGCATCCTCGGAGATCTCAACATTCATAGAGAGCATGAGAAAGTGTGACGGAGCTGGTTCGGGGACGGGTGAGGTTGAAGCGCCAGACTGCGCAGGTATCCAGAGTCTTCCGTGATACTTCAACGCATCCTCCATCTCCGATCCTTTGATCACTGCAAGCCGATCCACGCTTAGAAGCTCTGGTTGCGGGATGTCTCTCCTAGCACAATGCGCGGCATACATTCTGGTGAGCACACCAATTCCCACCGCATCAGCAAAGGAATGATGAGCAGAGAAACATAGGATCAGGCCTCCATGGATCAAGCTGATTTTTATTGCTATAACAGCATCGTCACAATTTTCTACTCCTTGTGAAAAGCCGTTGAATTTGGGTCCTTGGATTGAGAAAATGCTTTTCCGTATCTCATCGTAAGAGGGGCTGTTATCATGATAATCTTGAACCATGAAAGGCGGGTCTACATCATTTTCTTGGTATGTGACTTCGACGTGACCTCGTTCCGGTTTTAGCCGTACTCGGCCTCTCACCACTGGGAATGCCAAAGCGAATCTTGAACTCCCATGGCGAAAATGTTCAATCGCCGATATATTTGAGCCATATGAGGTTTCTGCGAAGCAAAAAAGTAAGTTCACATACCCACGGTATGCTTGCTGGTCTAGAAGTGATAAATTGTAGGCGTGCTCCATTCCCGGCTTTGTAGAAATGCCGGCGGTGCAGATAAAGAAAAAATAATGGGTGGGGTAAAGACGCCTTCGAAGACCTCCTCACGCCTCGTTTAGTGACGCGGCATGAAGCTGATAGCTTATCCCTTGCATAGAACTGTCTCCTTGCACACCAATCAGTAAGCTGCATACGCAGGCGGTCAATCGTTCTGCTAGAAGTGAGGTCCTCGTGGATAAGGCCACAAATACATCAGATTTAGGGTATATATTACATATAGAGCTTCATTCTTTGGACTTGAGTTGATCTACGTACTCCTGCCAACAAGGGCCCGTCCTGCAGAGTGGTGTTCGGCAGAGCCTTTATCTATTCTCTACTTGACACGAGAAAGTTGATGTTCTCGACCGCGTGCACGGGCCATGGCTCTGGAGGAGAAGAAACCAGAGTACGATAATTCTTTCTGCTGATAATTCCCTCAACAAGCCTCTTTTTCCAAAGGAGAATTTTGCCAAGGCAGCTGCCGATATCTGATCGGCCGCCTCGCAGGGAAGCCAACTCGCGGTGCTTCCGGAATACCACCTCACATCATGTGTCCCAGAGCACCCAGACTTCATCGCATCCTATGCTGAGTCTGTGGCGTGCCTACCCGTTACCAAGCCCGCCCAGGACCTCAACATCCACATCGTGCCCGGCACTATTGTCGAGCTGTCGAACAGGTACCGTCCGCCGCGCCGGGAACGTCAATTAACGGTGAGGCAGAGGCTTCCAACCCACTGGTTACGGAGTTGCGCAACGTGGCCTACTTCATCGCCGCCCCTGCCGGCGACATTCTCTCCACATGCCAGAAGAAAAATCTATGGTACCTCGGGTGAGGCATCTTGACGGCCGGACGTCACACCCCCCACATAGCGTTTGACGTTCCTCTGCCCAGAAACGGCACGATGCGTGTCGAAATGCTCATCTGCTAGGGCCTCGCATTCCCCGAGGCCTTCCGCGAGCCGGCGGCGGGCGGGGCGCAAGTGATTGTCATGCCTTTACGGATTATACTAGCATAACCAAAATCAGCCCGAAGGTCCTGGCTCTAAATCTGAAGTCGGAGGTGGCGTTTCTGGATAGCGTGACGGTGGCCAGGGCGTATGAGAATACGTGCGCCGTTGCATATTGGCAACGCTTGGGGAGAGAGCCATGTGGCGATGCCGATTATGGGGTGCTTAGGGAAACTCGGGGTTGAGAAGGGCGATATGATCACTAGCGAGGTTGATCTCGACATGCTTAGAGTTGCGGAGGAGCATTATAAGGTCAGAGCGGATCTTTAGGGTGAGGGGTGGCATTATTCTCATTGCGTAACTCAAACTTCGAAGTGAATCATGACGATGATAAATAGAACACCGGACCGCCATCGCACGTGGTTCAAAGACGAGCGAGGAATGTCACATTGCAAAAACGGGGACATAGAGCCAAAGTCTAGATCCCAATCCCCTGTGGCGTCATGCCGACAAGCGCATTGAACCGGAAGTTTGCTGAGGCCGACCAGCACTATGCTGACATGCAAGAGCTATATACTATGCTGCAGGTAAGTCCTCTTAAGGAGGCTGTCGAGATATTGCGCCGTTTTAGATCGGAAGACGAGAGTCTGTTCTCTACTTCGTTAAGCACGGAGACATGGTAACCCTGGTTCCCGAGTCGACGAAATGGTAGGCGGAAGAAGCGCTACAACACGATGTCTGGGAAATGAGAGGTCAAGGGGAGTGGGTTATATAGAAACTTGGATCGTCTGAAGGTCAGGCGGAAGAGCACAACAAGATCCATGGAACAAGTCTGCAGGGACATTTTCTGGACTCCAGTTTATCAACATCTGCAGAGGGGAAATTAATAGTACTAGGGTTCGCAGACCGATCGGCGCTATTGCTGCCTAGCCCATTACATGCCGCAACCTTAAAATAAAATAAAAAGGAGGGAAATCGCCTATGGATACTGCCTAACAATCCCGTGCTTTCGAATCCGCATTGAGGTCGAGCTGAGCAAAAAGACTGGCGGGGGACTCTTCCCCCATGCCACTCAGGTGCTCCTAGCGATGGATCATTCCAAGAAGCGAGTGCCACCGCGAGATATTTGCATCCATGTAAGGGGGCAGGCCCACGAACGGGTTTCCATCCTCGGAATTTCCATTGCCACTGCAAATTTGGGAACGAGCCCCACGTTCAATCCCATCCAGGCATGGATGCCGTGCACAACGCTCTCGAGCGCACCAACAACCCAGGCGTGATGGGGACTCGACGCCTCGCCGACGATGACAACATCCCCAGACGGCTGGACTATCTTGTTCCACATGCATGTGAACTGCTGCGGTCGGAAAAAGGCAAATGCCCCCGCCGTGTTTGGGTCCTTGTACCAGTCGAACGCATGGTGGTCGATTTAGTTGTCGCTGGTGAGGCTGTAAAGCTCCTCCTCCGTCATGTCCTTGTTCTTATGCAAACGGACGAGCCCGCGGAAGAGCAGCTCCTTCAGGACGGCCTCGTCTTTGACCTTCTGGGCGTGGTCCGAGTTGGTGGACATTAGCGACGCAAGGCGTTGCGAGTCTTGCTGCCAGGTGTAGGAGTTTAACAGGACGGCCGTCTTCGTCTCGTCGTAGATGTTGTAAGATGGGTACATACATGCACGTCCGTGCAGTGAGGTCGGAATGGCCGAGGCCGCCCATCTTGACGTTGTAGTCCTTGAGGTCGTGAATCCACCATGCGCGTTTGAACTTGATGGCAACCTTGGCCGCTGGGCCGTATCCCAAGGAGCGAATGGCTTGCTTAGTACTGTAGTTGAGTCCGGCGTTGCTAAGGTCCATTCGCCTTAGACATCCGAGAGTCGTCGTATTGAAAAACGCCGTTGTATCTCTTTATCTTCTTTACAGACGAAGTCTCCATTTCGACATCCACTTGCATCGTGCCGGTGGCCCTAATCAGTGATGTCAGCGGTTAGGTTAGGTTACAAAAATGAGGCCAAAACCGATCCAAAATTCGGATTTAGGCTACTAACCGGTTATGTAACCGGTTAAACCAGATCAACCGGATAAAATATATAGATTTTGGAGTAATATAGTGTATAAAGCGGTAAAGGTGCTTAAGGAAGGTACGGAGGAGTTGTATAAAGTAATNAAATAGTATATAGAGATCCTATAAAGCTTGCAGGACGTCAGCAGTGATATTAGCGATCAATGAGCAAATTAGAACGTCGTACTTACTATCGCGAGTCTTGGCACGGTGTTGAACGACGATTAGTCGTCAATTATAAAACAATGAGGGCAGTATATGGGCAGTAATAAGGGTAACGCGATGAGGGCAGTAGTAAGGGTAGTAATAATAAAGGCGACGCGTTATNGGCGACGTGATATAGGCGACGCGATGGGGATAACGCGGTTAGGAATAACNACCTTAACTTNATCAACTCNATNAAATTAACTACATCNAATCGATCTGATCATCTANAAAGCCTCNAACGGATTAACTCGGGCGTTGCTACACGGCAATTTTAAGCCAATAGACGAGGCTTGGCTCCCTTAGGTGACGTTCGCCCTTACCTAAATCCTTACCACTAAGGCCTTACTGGTTCCTGGTTACCTGGTTATCGCTAAAGCTTCAGAACCGATCCAGATTAAGCCAATAAAATCGTCTAACCGGTTAGGCTTTGAATTTTGGTATAACCGAACCGATCCAATAAAGTAACCTAACCAGTGACATCACTGGCCCTAATTGCTGTCCCAGGGAGTTGTAGGCAGGCTTGTGAGAAAGCTTGGCCTCCATTTTCTTGGCGAGCTGCTGGGTGCCTCCAAGGATGCAGTACTATTTCGTGTCATCACTGAACTCGAAGTCCAATGATTCGAGAACCGTCTCGCTGTGCGCTTGGTCATACCAGTTGGTTCCACTTGAAGGAGGCCAGCTTCCGCATTGGCATGCTTAGACAGGACTGCATCTCACCCGTTGAATGTCTCCATCCACTCAATGGTATCATAGTTGTACGGCGGCGGTGGAATGAGTCCTTCGGGAAGCGGTTCTGGTGGATCCCTTTTGCAGAAGGCGGGTGAGTAAGCCGTTGATGTCGACACAAGATGGAGTGGTACTTACGTGCCCAGAAACTGGCGAGTACTAAAAGTGTCGTATTTCATGAGAAGGTCCCAGCCTGCTCTCCCTGGCGGGGCTTTCAGAGCATCTTTCTTCAGCGCCTCTCTAAATGTTCGGTGGCGGCTTTCATGACTTCATCGAGGGAGTATTGGAGGATTCTAAGAGGGAAATCTTCTGTTAGCTACCTATGGAGTCCGTATATTTTCAGTTGCAGCAGACTCGGTCTCATACGTTTTAGGGATGCTTCCATCGGTTGCCATTTGGAAAGGATCGCCGTCCGTCGACTGGGACCTAATCTTGTCGTAAGTGCCCCATAAGGTGATATCGTTGTAGCACCATGGCTCGCTTGAACCTGATTCGGTGTCGCCGTTCTTCATGTAGTAGGGAATGATGGACCCATCCTCAGCATCGGGGTTGGTTTTTAGGTCGTCTTTCTTCATGCCGAGTCTGGTGAAGAGATTGAAGGTCCTGTTTGTGTGAGTTTCCCTCCATCGTTAGAAGACGAGTGCTTTACCGCGTCATGACTGGGTTGTCCGGAAACCTCACTGCTCCGACATCGTAGTAGTCGTGGGTATCCTGATCGCCCCCAAAATTGTAGGTGAAGAGACGTCTTCCAAGTCTTTCTGGGGGTGTGGATTCGAGAATATCATATTTGAAGATCGACTCTGTCGGTTTCTTGGACGGGCTATGCTGCTTCAGCGGGTCATGCTGCTTCAACGGGTCACTCTGCTGGATGGATAATCTCCCGTGGACGGCTTAACCTTCGTGCCCGTTGGAGCGCGGCTCTCTTGAACAGCTCAGAGTTGAGGTAATCGAGCACCATGGCCGCAAAAAGTCCAGCAGTACCGGCGCCCACGATGCCGAGGTGGACGATCTTGGGCCGATCACGTGGATCCCTCATAATGGGAGGAGATGGTGCGGGTGGGAGAGTGTCGCCGTGAAGAATCAACGGAGCATGGTCTTCTGCAGGGACATGGCGGCGAACTAATTCGTTCTACTCAACCTAGACACCTCGGATGACAAGCTAACGAGCCCATTGGTCCCTTATGGAGATGTCTGGGTTGAGGTCCAAGGACAGGGTGAGAATTATCTTTCGTCAGTGTCGTGCTCTAGGCGTGCAGCGTGCTTGATGGACGCCTGCGAACAGACGGGCTGTGTGTATATGGCCCTGTTCCAATTTATGGGGATTACTACCCCACGCGGGTATGCTGGGTTTGTTCACGCCAACCCGACGAATGTAAAAGCGCCTCATTTCATGGCCTAAGTCCAGAAGCTCACTTTAATTGGACATCACCATGCGTCCATCATGCAGCTGTCAACTTCGCTTTTGGGAGCGCAAGGCTGCAGGACTTTGGAGGGCTTCCAGCAATGCACGTGGCCACGGAGCCTGCTGTGGGTTTTACCGAGCTCCATTGTCTTATCTCATAAATCAGACCTTTCGTGGATTGTTTGGTGTACGGTGATATGCGTCCATCTGTTATCGATAAGAACTAGCTAATTAAGTCAACCGAATCATACGTTGTTGTTCGCGCACGGACCAACTTATAGATGGGGATACTGCTCCTTATCAACCAACGAATTCTCTATGAAGGGTGCAGAGCCCGATGCACGGCTCCCCGTTAAGTTTCGTTCCGCAGAGCTCTCGCAAAGCTCTACGCCTCTACGTAGATGCAGAAGCTTGCAGCTTTAATCGATCAGGTGGCTAAAACGTTATGCTAAGCCTGATAATTTCAGTATCTAGACCATAAATCCACCAAGCGGAGTTTAGCACATAATAGTCTCGTTGTGAACGTTGCTTGGAGTATAGGGCGGCAGGCCCTATTTTTTAGTATGCGTCAAACGCATTTCAATCCAAAGCCAAGGCACAGTAGATTAATTAATTCGAGTCCATGATATAGATTATAATAAATTATATCTTAAAGGACTAGATACCCTAAATATCAGCTCGCCGACTAATAATCTCTCTCCAACCTAGTTACTAAACCAACCCACCAGCCTACTTCCTCGCCCTCCCACTCTCATAACTAATATCAAGCTGCCACAACGAATCCCATAACCCCGACCTAACCCTCGGCTGCTTTTGGTTTGGCGAAGCGGACGTCGAGCGCACCTCCACAACAGCCTTAGACGGCGAGGGTGCAGCAGAAGTAGATGCAGAAGCAACGGTAGATTTAACGGGCGAGGCGCTCCGTTTCCAACCCTGGAAAACACAAAAAGTCAGCCGGCGGATGTTACCTCTCTCACGGTCCCCAGAGCAAGTCTTTCCGCACCTCGTCTGCTTTGTCTGCACCGTCGATGGCGATGCCGCCTGCGCGCGAGCCCGACGCCTGACTCTCTGTGCGCAGGTGGGATGGGCCTGGCCCTGTTGTGCTCGGGCTTGTGCCTCTACCGGCGGTGTTGGAGCCTTCCGCTGTGTCGGTGGCTACTGCTTCCGAAGAGCCATTTTTGGACGTGATGGCTACGGGGACGCCTTTCCTGGAGTTGGCGCTGCTGCGTCTGCTATCGAGGCTCTTGTTAAGACTTTTGGTAGGATCGTTGGCGCTTGATTTCTTTGTCATTCTGATGCTGCCTCTGGCGTCTACGTGGGCACTCGCGACAGTTGTTTTTCCTAGGCCGGGAGTTGATGGTGCTCCGGCTTTTTCCTCCGCGGCATCAAGAAGGTACCAGCGCAGGCCGTCGGAGAGTTCGAAGGGATTGTCGTCTTCATATGATATGCCGCCTTCGCTGGTAATAGAACGGCCATCACTGCTTATTCGAGCGCCAGCCATTGTCTTCGACAAGTCAACAACGCGTTCTTCTACCTTTGAGATGCGTGCGACAAGCCATTCTTTATTGTGTAGTTTGTGGGAGTCTTGTTCACGAAGGAAGTAATGAGGAGCTCCAACGTTAAAGGCTGCCCACGGCCGAGTTGCTTGGTTTCTCGTGGGTAAGAAGAGTGCTAAATCGCCGTCTTTGAACGACCGGAACGCAATCTTTTCATGAGCCTCGCCTTGTGCACGGTGTGCTTTATCACGATATGCGCGAGCCTCCTTCTGCCATTTGCGTGCAGTGTGTTCCATGTCACGCATTCTCTTCGAGATTGAGTCGCTGAAGATTTCGATGTTGAAACGATCGAGGATGCTGAGCAAGTCTGCGTATTTCTGAGTTTCTTCGTCAAGATTGTCAGTCTCCGACCATTGGAGGAAGCTAATATCTGCAAAGTCCTCCAGGTGTCTCTTCAAGGGCGTAGGCGAAGGAGTAGTGGTACTGCGATTCATTGAGTTAGATGGGTCATGTAGAGTTGTGCTAGCGCTAGCTTTCGAAGCTCGCTGAACTATCATTGTGTCATCCTCGTAGGCTACCAAGAATCCCATGGTCTCCAATAGCCGCAATAATCGATCTTGCTGTGCGTAGAGTCGTTGACTCAATTCCTTAGCCCGTAGAGACCTCTGTTGAAGCTTTGATGCGTCTGTCTCTGAATGCTTTGAGAATTTCTTCTGCAATGCGGTGAGCTCGACATCTAGGCTATTTGCATGGGACTTAGATTGAGCAAGCTCGGCTGACAGAAAGCCTACTTTAGCTTCTTCTTCGGCGACTCGCTGCCGCAAAGCTTCGGAGCCTGTTTCGCCTTCAGCAAACTTGGTTCGGAGAACCCGGAGGTGTTCGCGTTCTTCGTTAAGTTCTGCTGCGATAGAGCTTCCTTTAGCCTTTTCGGCATCTAGCTGCTCTCGCAAGCTGAAGGTCTCTGCTTCTTGAGACTCCAATTTGGTGACAAGGTCGCTTTCTCTCTTCTCGACTTGCGACCGGATTGAACTGTTTTCGGACTGTGCCGCCGCTACAGCTTGTGTCAGCTCTCTGAGATGGGTCATTGACCGCATAGCCAGGTCCTCCAACTTGGTATAAAGTTGGAAATGATCATCAGGAACTGTATCTTCGGGTGCCAAACGGCTATAGGCAGCAACGAGAGATGTTCGCTGCTGAGCATCAACTTCCACACGTTGCCGGAGGGTTTTCTCTAGCTCTTTGACTCGGTTTTGAGCCCGCTCAATTTCCTCGGCATTTTCCTTACGCACATGTTCCAGCTCTGTAAGGAGGTCTTGCATCTTTGTATCTGTGCCGGTTCGCTCATTGTCCCGACTGCCTAGAATACGATCCAGCTCATCTTCGGCTTCCTCAATCTTAATTTTATATTCAGTAATTTTCTCTTCAAGAGATCTCCGTTCGCCAAGGAATTCTTTCTGTTGAGCTTCCATATTTTCCATGAGGTCCTTCTTTGTAGAATTCGCTTCTTCGATCTGACGTTTGAGGTCGTTGTCTGTTTCATTTCTCGACTGCGTGTCTTTCTCTAATGCCGCACGGGCTTCCTTCTCAGCTGTAAGTTCGTTCTCTAATTTTAGGATTCTACGAGCAAGCGCTTTTTCCTCTGGGCCTTGGTTTGCGGAAAAGCGTCGAGAAGATACTGACGACCGGCGAGAAAGATCATCATGGGGTCGTGGCGATGGCACATTGATGCTAGGGTCCGGCGTAGATGGTTCAGCAGGACTCTGCAGGCCTTGTGGTTGGAAGCCACTGCCAATTGACAGTCGGCTGATATGACTCTGTCGGTGTAGCAGGTCTTCGAGTTTTCGAACTCGACTTCTAGAACCCTTCAGCTCTTCCTCAAGCTTGGAGTTAGCCTCCTTCAGGACTCGTGTTTCATCATCACCACGGAGCAGCAAAGTAGCTTTCCCAAAAGCGGCTTCGTGGACACTGCCCATCTTAAAATTCTTTGCCCTTTTAACTTGCTGTCTGGTAGGTTTGTCGAGGTCCTTAATTGCCTGACTTAAAGGTTCGACGGAAGACTCAAATCCTTCCAACCCTTGCAAGACCCTGAGATATGCCTGGAGATCCTCGCGGGTTACGGTCGGCCAGTTCTGCTTTTCTCCCTGAACGTTCATCTCGAAGCCAAGCATATTTCCCTGGACCGCCTCCACGTTAACGAGGTCACCAATTGGTTTTATCCACCTCTTTCTTCGTCGTTCCTCCTCTTCCTGAAAACCTGCCATCTCTTCTGCCAAAGCGGAAGAATCCTTTTTCATCTTTTCCAGCCATTCACGTCTGCGTACAGCTTCGACTAGCAGTGATCCATATACGAAGGGTAACCTTGATACCAGGCTAAGCAATTCGAATGCTTCAAGTCCCTCCGGTGGAATATCAAGCGATTGGAGCTCTGAGTTAAGGTTAGATATTATAGACTCGATAGTGGCGATAGTTCGCATGCTTTCGACGGCATTCTTCACTGACGAGTTCTTCTGCTCTATGGATCGCCGCAGGAGGTCGTTCATCTCGCTGTTGTATTCTGAAATGGCCGGCAGGTAATTACGCGTATGTAGCAGAGCCATCTTCGAAACCTGAGCAACCGACTTGGAACTGGCGGGGAGGCTAAGGACATGGTCGTAATCGGAGGCAACTTTCTTGATGACAGCCTCGATCTCGTTGAGAAGTCGTATAGGCTCTTGGCTGTCTTCTATGGTTGATCGGCTCTGGCTTTGGTCCACAGCGCCCAGAAGCTCGTTGTATTCGGACGCTATTCTTTCAATCTGAGACTTCATGGTTGCCATGCGATTGCTAAATGATTCTGTTACCCTTTGGCTTACGGCACCCGATCTCCTGACCTCCTCCATATCCAAGTATTCTTTGAGCGTTAACCCCCTGTTTAGTGAATTCTTATATGCTTTTTGTGGCGGCTTCGCACTTCTTGCCATGAATTGTAAGAACTCTTCTTTCGCCGGTATGGAGCCTAGCTGGGAAAAGTCCCGCTCCCATGTCCGAAGGCTACTCTCCTGCTCCTTCGAAACTTCTTCAAACCAACTCTGTGCCTCCGCGTGCTTCTGTTCGAGGTTTCGAATGTGCATGTCATGGTTGCCCACTGCGATTCGAGAGCCTTTGTCGATGGTCGCTTGGTCGTCAAAGCATTTTTGAGCCATCCCTGACACCGACTGAGCCTGTTGTAGGATACCGAAAGCCCAGTCTCGGCGGGCTTTGAAGAGTATCTGCCATGCTTTTAGATCGGTATGATTTGATAGTGTGTCTGGGGGTTTTTGGGGAGTAAATGGCTCAGGTATCGGGGTGGGAGGTATAACGGATCCAGGGGATTGCGAGGTCGAAAGAGTGAATAGGTCTCGGTCGTAGACGAATATCTCTTTCTGCAGTGTTTGTCAGTAGGTCCACACGAATTTACGTGAAAATGGGTTACCTCTGTCAAGAGTGCCTGCAGCTTGACATGCTTGCTCCGAGTCGTCAAGAGAATCTGATCCTGAGGTGGTATTTGGGTGGCTTTAGATATCCAGGTCCGCAGCGCATCCACGGAGCTGAAGGTTACGGGGTCGGCATCAAGCCGCTCACCCGTATGGGCTACAGCGACTTGTAATGACATCCGCGACTCCCTTCTATATAGAAAGTAGAGAGCTTCCACGCATCCGTGGAGAATTGATGGCGGATGTGGAAATTAGGGTGAGCTTCAGGCCCCGGATCTGGGGGCTCGCTTATGTAATGATGCCCTATGGTCACGACTAAGTCGGTCTTATTAACCAACAAACGTCAAATCTTGTGACCATTCGAGATAGGGTGCGGAACGGAACCTTATGACGGATCACTCGACGGAAAATGTTGCAGCGGATGTGCCAACGCAGCGGTCAGAGTTTACGGATTTGATACAAGCAAACAAGAACGACACGTTCACGTTTACCGAGCAAGAAAGGTTGATACTTGAGCTGTATGATCAGGAACAAGAACTGCGACTTGAGGGTAGTTTATTTGAGGCTCAGGCACAAGGTATGTCTCAAGATCAGATGGCATTCTAATCTCGCCTGACCATTTGTAGAGCAGCTGCAAGATCTTTCTGGCATATCAGATGATGTTTTACAAGCACAGCTGATTAAAGCAGAGCGTGAAGCTCTTGAAGAAAGAACAAAATACCTGTTGCGAAACAGGATTGCTCATAACGTCTTGGTGACCGACCCAGTTCTCAAAGCTGTTCACGGAGGTGCTAATGCTGCCATTGCTGAGAGGTAAGGTTATGTAAAAAGAGGCATTATTACAGGACAATTACTGATCGAGCGTAGGAGACTTCTTCCACTGATTAATGAACGAGATGTAATCTCCATGGTTCATAGTTCCCTTGCTGCAAAGCTGTCCTCGACATTAAGCGCCTTGGCTGCGGCTGAAAAAAGCAACCTCTCTGCGAATGAAAAGAATAAGGAGCTCGCGCAGACCCTCCTTGCCCTTGCTGAAGAGATGAAGTCTCAATCTACCGAGGAGATTGAGGATCCAAAACTCCGTGCTCAACTTCAAGAGCTGGATAGCCGCGTACAAATGGTAAGAAGACGATGGCGAATCATGAAGAGCGTTGTGGCCGGCATGGTTGTTGGAAGTGGCATCAACTGGGCGAATGACGCAATGTTACGAGAGCTTGTGATGGACGATGAAGATGAACTTCAATGATATCCATGATGTTCTCTTTTTAAATGCGCCATCGGCTGAGCATTCCCTCACTGCTGGACAAGGAGCGTCTAAAATCTGCGAGCTGTGGAAAACCCGATGATTTGAACACGCCTAACCATCATGGTGGAACTTGCTCTCAGGTCTTTTCACATTATGTTATTGGCATCGATCTCATGCCAGACTGACGCCTTCAACGCTGCCCAGTAGGGGCTGTCAAAGGGTGCTTCTACGTGTCGCCTGGCTGGGATACTCGCGAGCTAAAGGTTTGCGCCCCTTAGGAGCGGGCGGGACGGCTGGCCCGAGGCGTACGGGGTTAATTTGGCGGTGCTGTTGCCGACCTCTAGGGGTATCCGTACGTGTCAAATACCTAAAACTTACATTTGCCGGAGGGTCTGGAATCTGTTTTGCTTGGTAGTGTTTATATCATCCTAGTTCATACTTGAAACAACGCCGTCTAGAGGGGTCGCACGCGCAACCTCGGGAATGCAAAGTGGGAGGTGAGAGAAAGGAGGGTCAACGCAAAAGATTGTATCGTATATCCCTTAGCACGATGGGGTCCTCAGAGGAAGTGGTTCGTGCACGAACATCAGAATCAAAACAACGCGTATATTTATATAGAATTCAATCATACCGTTCTGCAGGAAGAACGACTGCTGGAGACCTTATATAGAGCAGCTTAATTCCAAATATTAAGCTTATATACTAATTTGCTATGAAATCAAAAGCTTTATATTCCAAAGTGCGGTTATCAAATTTATCTAATCTGATTGGCTAGATCTTATCGATAACCTAAGGACCCATGCAAAAGGAATTCATCATATACTCAACACCATAGAACCCTCCCATAGTATTAAAAATAACCTGGTCCATTTCCGACCAGACACCTTGCCTAGAAGGTCTTCTAGTGAAGCTTTCAAGCTTGCCTTCAGCATGCGTTCAGCATGCGTGAATGTTACCTGAGATAAGTGATAGATACCGCAAGCCCGCAAGTTCGCCCCCAAGGTCGCTCCCAAGCCCGCCCCCAACTTATATGCAAGTCCCTGCACCCATCCCAAACCTGAACATGGCGTATCACGTGACCACTGAATGTATGCACCCTAAACAACTATTATAGAAATTTGCATCAAGGCAAGAATTCCTCGCATTTAAAAGCCTGCGTTCCATCAAATCATAACTTATTAAAAGCTTAGTTGCAATATACTCATGAGATTCCATGTATCGTTTGCTTGGCATTAGAGTGTCCCTACGGTGCCTCCGTGCACCCCTCAATAGCCCTCCCATAATTCCTTTCAAACACACCCTCTCGAGAGCCCGTAATTTTTTTCGAAGTCGTTAGAACGAAATGGTATTAGATAGTTATTAGCCGTTATTTTGTTACATGCAAACTGGGCGTTTGGATAGAGAAGGGTTCGCTGGTTGCGGGTGGCCGTTCAGCCAGCCTGGTGAGCAGATAACGCGTTCCAAGTCAATTTCATCGGTGGGCGAATGGTAGCCAACTATGAACGGCGTGTAATAAACGGGTCGCATGAAACCAGGAATGTGTGTCGGGTCGCTGTATCAAGTAGCGCTGCCAGGCATGGAGCTTTCCCTAAAAGTTGCGCAGCCCAGGGCATCCTCCCGATCAAAATAATGAGCAGACGCCATAGGCATGCTCGTGATGATGTGCAAGCTGGAGCAGTGCAGAATATGCACAGTATTGCCATCATTCTCAGGAACCTAAGGAGGTCAGCAGCAAAATGGGTGCAGCGACTGGATGCGAAATGCAACAGGTCTGCCCTGTCAAAGGCGACGAGGCAGCCCTCCTTCATGTCCGTCCGTTTGTGGCAGCACCTGCTTGAACCGAGCGTGCGAGTGTCTTGGCCCATTCTTTGTTAGTGTGGGTTATGTCAGCGGTGGCCTGGCTGGGAGACCCGCACAGCATAACCAGCAGTCTGCCCGCGCCCTCATACAACCGCTCTCCTCACACTTCTCTCATACAAATCCTCTCTCTGCGCCCAAGGCAAAACAAACTGGTGAGCTTCGCTTGACTGTTTTGATACCATCCGGTCAACATCACTGCACTCAACCCTCCACTCCACGCATTTAATCACGCGTTTTTCCCCTCATTCCGCGCGACATGTGCCTCAAACTCTATTATTATCGTCATGTTTCTTGACTTATCCTCTCTTTCGCCTTGACATCGTCGTCGATGCGCTTTAATAACCACTTGCGCTGACCACCACAACAGTTGCATACAAAACCTACTACATTTTCTTAATCGCACAACTTTTTCAGGTCAGTACTAACTTTCTCTCTTCGAACCAGTCAACTTCCCGTCCATTGGGCATTGTTGTTGTTTTGCGACCGTGACAGCCCAATTTGGCAAATCGCGATCTCGCTCACCAACAGCAACGATTCACTGCACCGACCTCACTCTAGTCAACATCACAATATGTTTTTGTTTGAGAGCATTTTATTTGCACTGATCGCCGCCTGCTTCCTTCCTGTTCTTTTATTAAAATCTTCACCGTCTAAGCAAGCAACCACTCGTTCGCTCTCGTATCAGCAATCCAGCTCATACTAATATTCGCTTCGCTTTAGCCAAACTCCACACGAGCTCAACATGCCTAAGGAGAAGACCACTACCCGCAAGGCTAAGGCCGCCAAAGCCGACACCGGCAAGAAGAAGAAGGGTGATTCTCACTCCTGCTTTTTATTTTCTCTAATTCCAGCGGAACTCACGCAACTTCGCAGATCCCAATGCACCCAAGCGTGGTCTCTCCGCGTACATGTTCTTTGCGAATGAACAGCGTGAAAAAGTCCGCGAGGAAAACCCCGGCATCAAGTTCGGTACGTCATCGACGTCAATCAGCTTAAAAGATCCACAGCTAACTCCAATTTAGGCGAAGTTGGCAAGATGCTTGGCGAGCGATGGAAGGCATTGTCCGACAAGCAGCGGGCTCCGTACGAGTCAAAGGCTGCTGCGGACAAGAAGCGTTACGAGGAGGAGAAGGCCGCATATGCTGCTGTATGTTTTTGACCACTACCCCGAATCATCATTGACATAAACTAACTTATCCTTTATAGGGTGGTGATGACGAGGAGGAAGCTTCTGAGTAGAGGTCATTCACACCTTTGCTCTCGCTTCGTTTTGGTCAAGCCTCCTCTCTTGTGCTCTGCGATTACTCCCACTTTTCTTTTGTTCGGTGGATTTGCTTCGTATCCCGGGTCCAACGGTGTGGTGCCATGGGCTCAGGATATTGGGAATCGGTTTCTTTGCTTTCTTTTGCGGGAGGTTTCACAAGCTTGACAACATGTGGTCTCCATGTCCACAGCAGCACATGGGTGTCGCTGTCGACCGTGTCGCGTCTTTTAACTTCTCCAGACGCTATATCACGAGCTAATGAGCTCACTCAGTAATGCTTCTCCTGGCATCATGATTCCTCTCTGTATACTAGCTATCTGGGGTATGAAAATGTCTTTGCGATGAAATGTTCTCAATGCTAGTTTCGTGTGATACTGATATGCTTGCTTCTCTAATTCCCCTTCGTCATGAGATTGACACTTCGCACGTACCGTTCTTTAATCTTATCAACGATTACCACCCAATATTCCCAAGGATCTTTCCTTCGTTAGAATCGCTTCGTCAATCACGCCACTGTCCAGGACATTCATCCTTTCGAGGCTTCACCGCTACGTGTCCATCGATATGGGTTCATACATCACATGCCTTCTTGTCTGCGAGTGACTTGCTCTTGATTATCAATATCCCCTATATATCCTTCTAGTCAGAATGCGGAAGTGGCCCGGTGGTTAGGGTGATGTCTTCCCACGTGATATCCGTTCACGTTTCCAAAGTATTAAGGCAGTGGCCGGGAGTTCGAACTTTTCCTTCCTCAACGAGTTCATTGTTTGTCTCTATCCTCGAGATGCAGAGGATATCCCACTAGTGGCCAAAGAAATGCAGGCTAGATATCGTCTTGACTTAATGTGTGGCACGATACTCAGTTTCACGGGGACTATCAACAATACCCCTATGTCCTCTCCATCTCCGTAGAGAGATCTTTTGGATATCATTCTCCGCCCCCGGGTTCAACCCACTGAAAACTAGCACCTATGCGAACGCTAGTAAGTCTCAAAGCATCCTGGAACGCCCCATTGAATGCCATTTACACCGCTCTAACTAAACAGGCGCAATACTCTCGATACTGCCGGGTATGCTACCAGGTATACTACTCTAAATACTGCGTCGTTCTCGTCGCTCATTCCCGCTGCAGCACGACCATTAGTCCCATCAACCCGAGCATGATCTGCTTCAGCCAAGGATACTCACTCAGCAGTATTGTCACGTAACCCACGAATGGGATGTACCCAACAACACTGCCGATGACATCCTCCTTACGGTTGAGGAAATTCTGGCCGCGTGCATAAAGCTCCGTATCGTCCGCCGCGTTGTTGTCGCCCTTAGTGAGGAGCTGGAGCGGCGAATCTCTGTCATATAATAAATCAGAACCTGTCCTCCCAAAACTAAACACAACGCCATCAATTGTGCGCCGACATCCACCCCATTACCATAATGGATAACGAATGATGGCACTCACCCTCCCCCAAACCTCCTCACAACCCGATGCACAATCGGGATATCCTTCCCCTTGACATTATACACCACAACTTCGCCGATCTGGATATCCTGCCCGCGGTTCCACAAGAACAGGAGGTCGCCGCGCTGGAACGCAGGCTCCATGCTGCCGGACAGCACAACGACAATTGGGGACGGCGAGTCGGTAGCCACGGAGAGTCCTTTCCAGAGCATGAAGGCTGTGCTGAGGACGAGCGCGAAGTTGAGGACTTGGGCGGCGAGCTGCCGCGGTTGCATATTGGAGAGGCCGAGCATTTTCGTAGATTTCGAGAACCGTTAGATGGAACGGTTAGAGAGAACGGGTGCGTGGAGAGCTTTCTGACCGGGATGGTCGAGAGAGAGGAAGAGAGGAAGAGAAGAGAAGGCGGGGTGGCGTGGCGGAAGCACCAGGGATTTGTCACGGAGTTGAGAGCCGTGGGAAGCTCAAATGAAGCCAGATGTTGCTATCGACAAAATCACGGTCATGTGACGCGGAGATTTCGTCGACGACCTCCGCTGTCTCCATCTTTCTTCTCCAAATTATTTTTATGCCATTATTGCAGATAACTTACAAATTCTTGCTACTAAGTAAAAATGTTAATTCCTAAAATCCAAAATGTAGCGATAGCGTGCAGATAGCCCCGGAGCATTTCTCAAATGCCTCCATCCCTAAAGACCACTCTCAGTTTACACGTTCACTCCGAGATTGCTCTGACTGCTGCTTTGAGCATATCTTAAGGGAAGCCCCAATCGACTTAACTCATTACTGTCCAACCCATTACTATTCAACTCATTATTATTCATTCAAATATACGACTCTCTTCAATCTAGTTCAATGCTCATCTGGTTAAGAACTTGGTGTCCCATTATCTCCCTTCCTAGCCCATTGATCTGCCTCAAAACTATGGTCTATCCTCAGCCATAGAGAGGTAAAGCAGTGCTATCTCACTTCACGTTGGCCTCCCACCAAGCTCATGTATCGCTCCCTACGCTGGTAGCTCACCGTGCCATGCTGACGTTTAGCACTGCCTAACCTCTCTTGCTATTCCTACCTCTAGTGTCGCAATCTCCGCACCTCCATTGCAGCTTCTTCCTCGAAATTCGACCACTGACTTGGGAACCTAGCAGCCTTCTTCGTCGCTGATCTGACGGCTCACTTCCAATACTCGGTTTCGCTTCGTCCTTTCTCCTCACGTCCAACTCCAACGCTTCGCGGCGCCCCACACAATTCATATTCTTCGGCCAACCACTTCTTCTCAACCGCCGTTCTTTACCTTTCACCCTGCTCATCGTCTCAAGTATCGTTTGCCTTCCCAATGCGCCTGAATATCCGGCGCTACCCTAACTTACGCGTCACTCAGATGGAATAATAAGCACATCGCAGCGAACAATCCAGCTGACTTATTTCGAGCTGTTACTCATTCCAATTCAACCATTTACCACCCGCACATTGAATTCTTATCAAATTCTGCTCGTTCAGGCTTCACCTCCCACCAGCGGCGCATTCTTATCGTACCAATACAATTCGTTCTTACTACAGAAGCAGGCCCGGCTTTCTTTCTATCCCGTTTGCAGCTCCCAGCTCCTTCCAAGTATCGTTCTCCTGGCTCGCCTAGTCTCCAATATAATCGCTATGGCCATGTCTCCCAGCTCTACCTTTACTCCAGGTAGTTACTGCTTGGTTGCATTATCGTCTTCTGAGCCCCTCTGGCCTGCTGTTGTCTGCACTGATGACATGGTACCAGAGAAGATCCTAAAGATTCGTCCCTATGGATATATGTTCCCGGTTTTGGTAATGCACAAATTCGAATTGTAGGCGACCTAGCTCCATATATCCATCTCCTCTCTTATTATTTGAGTCCCTACTAATGCCACGTCTTTCTCAGTCTTTGGGTCGCTCGTGGCGATGTCGAGGGATTCGAACCACTTTGCGAAGATGCTAGAGCAGGCATGAANAGCAATCTTCTCTCTGCCTATATGGCCGTTCAAGACCCTGAGAATCCATTTCCTTCCTTAGATTATTGGCGCGACTCCCTCTTTGCTAGACTTGTCGACCAGGAAGGTGATAACACAAATGACGCATCTAGTCCAGAAAAGTCAGATTCATCAAAGCAGTCTGCCGCCAACGTATCGAGAAAGAGAAAGCTATTAACACTGGGTTCTACGGAAAGCCCGACTCCCGTAAAAAGAAGGAGACTTGGCACTCCATTTCCGCTCAGCGACAAAAAGAGTGTAACTAACGAAGATACTTTGGCTCCCCTATCCCCCAAATCTCAGGAAGGCGACCTCAAAGATTTGGGCCTCTTCGAAGATACTTCTGATGATGAATCTGATGACCCTGCCCCATCAGGATCGCCAATAACTGAACCGACCCAAGATGACGAGACACCAAATTCTGAGTATATTTTTGGAATCAAATACTTGGCAACTTGTCATGGCTGACACTTTTATTTAGTCTTCCGAAAGATATCGTCACCTTCTTCATTGGCAAATCTCAACAACCTTTCAAGATCCCGCGAATCCAAGTCGAAAACCGGGGATGTTTCAGAGACGTCATGGCTTGGGAAGAAAAGAATGGCTATTGCATGCGCCGCCCTGCATACAACAAGTTGAACTCCACTTACTTCTCCAGCGTGGTTGAATTTCTAACTAGAGGCGATTTCAAGCCTCTATTGATGAAGAGAGGAACTAAAGAGGCTCACGTTGAGGACGCCACAACACCATCAGGAAAACAAATCGCAATACTAAAATGTGCAGAGGCATGGGAAGTTGCTCGCGAGATACTCATTGATGATCTTATGGAGCTTGTAGTGGAGAAGCTGAAGATTCTAAAACCATGGCCACTTCTGGAAATTCTGCTTGTTGCGAAGATCGTCTTTGCGGAGGCATCCACAGACTGCGAAGCTGATAACGAGATGCGGAAAATTATTTCCGGTTACTTTGCAGAGAACTTTTGGTCGTTTGCGCAGAAGGAGTTCACAAACTTCAAGGATAAGTTATGCCAGTGTCCAGAATTAGCGAAGATGGTTTGGGCTGCCATGCTTGCAAAAGCGGAAAATATAATTGATGGAGGTGAGTGATTTAGAACGTTCAGAAGCAAAGAGTCTTACATGGAAGGGAAGAGTGGGTCGGTCTGTGGTGAACTACCTGATATTCTTGGCTAAAAGACTGATCAGGAAATTCAGTATCAGCAACTAGTTCTTTTAATTTGGCTGCCAACTTTTGCTAGCCATTATTCTGGTCTCGCTACAGTCGTTTAACCGCACGTAATGGGAAATTTGGGCTGTATATGTGCACAGCACAGCACATAACCCCCTATGCTGCCACTCTCTTTAGTACTTCTCCGTCACGAAAAAGAAATTTCTTTGGTTATTTCTACCAACCAATGCCCTCCATAGTCATTTCGTACCTCAGAGTCCTACACCCTCTCGTCAATTCTAGTGGTCAGCGTGTTTTATTAACTTTCCCTTAAACTGCAAAAATACCAAAACTTCCCCTACAAAAAGGAATTGACGAGAGGGTGTAGACCCTGCTTAATACCTAAGGGTGCCAAGTAGTAGGTGCACTTGGCAGCCGGAGCTTCCCAGGCATCCAATCCAATTCCACACCTAAACAATATAGGGCCTTGGCAGTCTTGGGCATCTTTCGATCTTCCCGGGCGTTCTTGCCTTCCTACTCGACAGCGCTACAACTCAGCTTAGTTGACGATGTATCACTTTATGATTTATTTCTTCAGATATTCTCACCAGAAGATTGTATTATGATTCTTACAAACATACACGCTGGGATTACGGTGCTTTTACCATTCTTAGCTAAATGCCCTCGGCCCAAATGCCTTCCCATTGTTTCATGTGCAGAACATACAACTCTACAGCTGTAGCTGAGTTACAATTCCGCTGGTTAGCGCAGCCACGTCTGCACGGCCTTTTTGGAGGGGAAGTTTTGGTATTTTTGCTGTTTAATGGAAAGTTAATAAAACACGCTAACCACCGGAATTGACCAGAGGGTGTAGTCTTAGCTTATCGTACTAGTAGGGAAAGAGGCTTAACCTTAGGATGCATGAGCTAGTAAGATGCAGTTATTAAATACAGAGCCTTGTGCACCCCTCATTTTTCACTTTCGTCCATCATTCATTCCTATTTACAGTTCCACTATATTGTACGCGCGTAAACTGCCCCCGCCGCCAAATATTAAGCTGCTAAATCGCCCAGCTCGGAATCCTTCATGATATTAACAACTTTGAATTGCGCAGAGAATACCAGGAGGCATCATGTCTGCGGAACGGTTTTCTGGTTTTCATCTCTTTGCTCGCCAGAATATGACGGTCTCAACCACGACTCCAACCCCGACTCCAACTCCAATGACCACTACTAAATCACCATCACCCGTGATGTCCTCGACCTTGGTTTCGATTTCCGGCTCTAAACCCCCATCAATCTCTGGTTCAGCAGCCTCTGGCACAGCAGCTTCTAGCACAGCAGCCTTCTTCGTAGGCCCTAGCGAAGAAGCCTCCAGTGCGGCAACCTCTGGCTCAGTTAGTACGTCATATCCAAACCCACCTACCCCTCCAGACTCAAGCTCAACCCCTCCACCTACAATAGTGGCAACTTCTAAAGTTATACCGGAGTCTTCTAAATCTACCCTAACGGCAGCAGTCAAGCCAAGTCCCTCATCCCAAGGAACGCCTACTACAGCTACACCAGTTCCTAAACCTAGTTTCGTCCCAGTTATCATCGCCACTATACCTGCATCCACCACATCCTCATCAACCCACTCTCCGGTTTCAAAATGGTCTAGCTCTGGAAACCTTATGCAAGGCTACTGCGCAACTCCTGAATATACTATCTTAGATGGCCCAACAGTATATTGGGCCCCTGTTGTTGGTTGTGTAGGTGGCAAATCGGATTGTTGTCCGTTCAGTGTCCCTGCTAGTACGGTAGCCCCGACAGCAGCTGGGACAGTGCCAGCCACTATAACAATCACTATACTAGCCAGTGCTGAAGCATCTCAGCAAGCTGTGGGTGCCTCTGGTGGGTTTCCAATTGCCGTGGACCCCGCTCAAGCTACCTTGGACAGATGTCCAGATGACTATCAATCAGTTGGCGACGGCTGCTGTCCATCGTAAGACCAATCCACATCTTTCAGAATGTAAATCGGATTCCATAAACTGTAACTGACGATTCGCAGAAACTATCTTCTCTGGAACACAGCATTCGGCGGTCAAACCCCCTGCTATAGCACACTCCTAAATCCTCTCACACCTCCTCCAATCCCCGATAGCATCATAAGCGCCATCGCTTCCTCCGCAACCTCCCAAAAACCCATTTCCGCCATTGTCAACGTCGTCTACGCAATAAAATACCCCGTCAAACCTCCCCCCAAAGCCGGCCTTGCCACCTCCGCCAAAATCGGTATCGGCGCCGGCGCCGGCGGAGCCGCCCTCCTCTTCGGCCTCCTCATCTCCCTACTCATCTGGAGACACCGCGTGCACAAGCGCGACCGCGAGGCGTTGGAGTCGCTCAGCGGGTCCGGACCCGGGCTCAGCTCCGCGCGCCATAGCACGGTGACTGCTGCCGCTACGGCGCGCTCGCGCTACTCGATCCCGTCCAAGGAGGTCGCGGAGTGGCGGCAGGATGTGCTTCCGGAAGTCGCTCCGCAGCCGGTACGACAGTATCCGGTGGACTGGACGCCGTCGCCTGGGTCGGGGTCCCCGCCGCCGCTGGGAGGGAGGAATGACTTCGTGCAGCAGCAGCAGCTGCTGCAGCAGCAGGCGGGTTTGGAGCCAAGGTTTCCGTCACCGCCAATTCCGGGGCCGTATCCTTCGCAGGTGGAATTGCAGGGACGACCGTTCCCAATGGTGTCGCCGACGGAGTTGCAGGCTGGGCAGGATTTTCAGAGGCAGGAGTTGCAGGGCCAGCAGTGGGCGCCACGGTATGAGGCCCCGTCACAGTAGCATAATGCTTAAGGATAAGTTGGTCATATGTTGAACTATATAGTAGTGTATAATAGATGTTTCGTACATCTGGCATACAAGGATTCAGTTGACTCATCCAGGGTCATGAAAATACAGCTCGGATAGAGAAGAAGTGAGAAAAGGTTAAAATCAGACTGCTGCATGATGCAAGGAAGAATCATTACTGGATTTATCGTCGAAACTCCGCCGCTTCCCCTCATGAACTGAGATGCTTCAAAATCAAACGCCAGAATGCAAATTGAACACGTACCCGTCATTAAAATAAAATTAGGGGAATCATTTTGTTGCTAGCGTTCTGAAGACAAGGGCCACAAGGAGTAGAAATTTAGCAAATATCGATAAGCTCGGACCCCTAGAACCCGGCCACCCTTTGGTGTTATATGCACGGTCCACATCTTTATCGATAACGTAGTACTCTAACGGGATAAGATGGCAAGCTCCGAATGCAAATGCGATGGCTATCATGAAGCATACGCGGTCCGGGTGGAACATGGAATAGCAATGAAAGTTGCGTTGGCGTAATGATGCCAACTCGTCGATATCCTGGTCGTTGCTAAGATCATACGGTCTCATTATACCATGGACGTCCTTGTTAAACACTATTATTGACCCGAGGTACGAGTGGTCTGTGCTTTTAGGTGTAGGTATTCGAATTTTCAAACTCCCGCCAAGCCAGCTTTTGATTGGTTAGAAAAACCTGCCAAGCTAGCTTCTAGTTGGTTAGAGAAAAAGTCGCGGGCGGTATCTACCTACAGAATACACGTGACAAATATTAAAATATTTAAGATCTTACTATCAAAAAATCAACCTCTTTGTTAATATCTCTATCAATACTACTATATATATCTTACCTATAGTAGAACCTGCTTTAATTAAGTGCAGCAAGTACTGTTTAATACAACCCTATATTAATTTTATTAAAAACGGCCTATTTACTAAGCTTTTAAAGTAATATTAATTGTGTCGGTTAAAGGCGCGTTTTTCCTATATATTACTTCTACTTTTACTTACTTTTCTAGGGCTCTAAATATAGTTTAAATAGGCGGAAAGCAGAGCTTGGTTCTACTAAGACTCGTCCTATAAAGCGCTAGCAAAATACTTTACCTAAAACCGATACTAAGGACGTCTTCTTACCTCGCGGCTAGAATAGTTAAGATACCCCTAAAATAGCTTAACAGCGGAAGAGAATTAGGGCAATATAATAAGAGCACCGTATTCTTAATCGGCGGGGTAAAGCTCACTCGCTTACTCCTCCACTATATACCATAGATAAAGCTCTATATAGTAGGAGAGGCACTCTAAATAACCTAAATGCGTTCTTGCCGCAACTAGCTCCTATGCCTACTTTACCGCTAATACCTACTCTACCGCCAATACCACCTTCCTTGCGGCAAGCTCCCTCGCGGTAAGCTCCCTCTTAGTAGTAAGCTCCCTCTTAGCAAGCTCCCTCGCGGCAAGCTCCCTCTTAATAAGCTCCAACTACGGCTACACTACTACCCGTTTCGGCTGTTAATTGGGAGCGAATTAAGAAATTTAGGAGTATACTACAGGCTAAATGTGTAGAGACGTGCAGTTATTATAAGGAGTAGTAGTTCTAAATAGGCCTAGCTATAGAGGGTAATAATATAGGTGTATATAAAGCCTGCATTAAGGACGCCAATAGTCTTAAGAATCTAACCCTTTCCCCCCTATTTGGTAAAAGTAACGGGCTTAATCCAGGGCCTATTCCTAGCTTCCTACCTATACTTACCATAGTAGAGGAGCTTCTAATTGCGCGCGTATACGTTTATCTGCAAGTCATGCGTATACGCGGCCAGCAACATCGCTATACTAGCTACGTCTGCTACTTTGGCCAAAATATACTAAAGACTTAAAGGCAGCTACTACGGCTACCTACTAAACTCGATATACTGGTTATGAGGCCTACGGCAGTAGATAGTGGCAAATACCTAAGCCGGCGGTTTACTAAACGGTATACTATAAGGTGCTCTACTATATTACTATGGCTTTACTTTCTAAAGGTTAATTATCCTAATTATTGCGATATTAAAATATATAGCACCCGGCTTGCCAGCTTACCTAAAAATAGCTCTATATTAGATTGGCTACCTTATATTAATAAGCCGGAATTAGATTCTAGTGGCCTAATAGCTTAGCTTACTCCTAGATTATAGGCTGCGTTAGCTTTTACGGGCAATTCTACTCCTATGCAACGTCCTCCTATTATTAATCCTCTACCTATTAAGCCTAGTAGTAATATACTAGATGGCGAATTTAATAACAATATATTAAATACTTTGGTTCCTAATCTAGTGCCTAACCTTAATAAATTGGAGCTTTTAAGTCGCGAGGTTTAATAATAATAAGGCCTATAAGCGGGCCTAGAGGTTCCTACTATGCGGTAAACACCTCTTTCTAAGTAATTAGCTAGTTTTATTATATGCGGCACCTTTCCTACTCTGTTTCCTTATAGTAAAGCCGACTTTAATATGCTATAAAGCCGTACAGTTACCCTAGCTACGTACACTAAGCATATGCTAAAGTATTAGGACAGTCGGTTTAGCCGCTACCCCTTATTTCACTACTATGTATTTAATTAGATTATAAGAGAGCAAGCCCTTAACGCTACCTACTTCCTTTACGGCCAATTAAATAAGAATAGTCTATCTTTAGATGAGCTTAATAATCTTATAAATAGTAGTGGGGGCAACCAGGTTTTAAATAAGATTGTATAGTATATACGGAAGCTTAAGGGTATTAGGCCCTACTAGAAGCAAAAGAGGAATAAGCTTACGGCTTATACTAAAAATATTAAGAGCGGGTCTCTATTCTTTACACTTAGCGCTATTAATCTATATTAGCATAATCTATACTCTTATATACCTCTATTTAACGAATATAAGGCTACTAATAAGGCTTAACGCTACTAGATTGCTTCTTAGAATCTTAATAATAATCCATATATTGCTGCTTACTAGCTATATTACCGCTTTAATCTATTTAGAAAGCACATGCTTATAGGTCTATTTAATAGCACTAACTTTTAGTCCTAATATAAGTAGTAGATATAAAGTAGCGGCTATATATATAGCTTCTTATAGAGTTTAATAGCCCCAAAGCTAGATCCGTTAACTAGTAAATTAAGGGCAGCTTTTGCTAAGCACTAGGCTGCTTTTATATCCGTAATAAATCCTAATCAATTTAGGCCTTCCGATCTTTAATATCCTTCTACTTTTAGCTATAAAGAACACCTTAATACTAGTAAGCTTCTTACTACCTACCTTAATCGATTTTAACGGCACTGTAATTATACTAAATCTTACTGCTTAAGATTAAAGAAAGGCTCCGCTAGGGTAAAGAAGTGCCACTTCTACTTTCTATACTCTCTCCGCAATAAGGCCGCTATATTAAAGGATTAAAATCTATATTACTAGACATTTTATCTACAGCGTAATAATAAGCTTCTTAATGGCTATAATGCAGCTATAATACTAGCGTGGATGGCAAATATTAATACATCGTCCGCTATAAGCATATTAGTAATAGTTAACTATATAGGCAAATATTGCAGCAAGGAAGAGAAGAAGTTAACTTCCTATTAGGAGTTACTTTAATTAGTATAGCCGCACGCCAACAGTCTTTATGCCTTTAGTTTAGTAATAGCTAAGTTTATAAATAAGCTTATTACTAAACGCGATTAGTTGGCGTAGGAGATATACTATCTACTTCTTAATATTCCCCTTTCTAAAGGCTTAAGGAATATAGTAACTTTAGACTACTACTAGGAGGATAATTAAAGCGCTATATATAAGCTTAAGAATAGGCAACTAAGAGGGTATAAACTATCTAACTATAAGAAATATAAGCGCCGCCTAGATGGGGTAAAGGACGTTACTTTCCTTAATTTTCTACTCTATTTTAATTACTCTACTTATAAGCGTTAACTAAGAGTAAGGCCTTAAGTTATATCGTACTTTCCATAATATAAAGGCGATCCTTCTTATCTATAATATCCTAAGTTCTACTATATAAAGCTCATTCTTTATTATTTATAGAGGGAGTATAAGGATATGGCTACTTATACTAATGGATTTAGGGCCCCTAATTATATAGCTTCCTATTAGGCTTGCGTTAACTCTTATTAGCACCCACTTAACTACTTTTATAATTAGAAACTAGAGGAAGGTCGCGAAACTACTAATAATATTAATAAGTTTAAGGGCGATTTCGCAGACGACTTAGAGCTATACTAGTCCTTTAAGGCCCTATATGCCTACGTTTAAAATACTAATAGAGTTAAAATTAAGGATCCTAATAGGCTTGGTAATAGGGAGCTTAATTATAACTACGACTAGAGTACGTATTAGGGTACGTACCCGCAGCTTAATAAGAGGACTTATTAGCAGGAAGTATAGCTATAGCCTTTACCGTAGAGCCGCCTATTCTAAATAGCAACTCCGTCCTCCTTATAACTAGGTTAGCGTTATATCTATAACGTTATAGTTAATTACTATAGGCAGATCTAAGTGGGCGTTGGCCCCTTCCTACTGCGGATTAACGTTAATGGAGAGGCAGGAACTAGTAAATTATATCTTATTACTATCCTCTTTACTACGCTCTATAATATAGTAAGGGCTAATAGTAAGCTAATACTATTAGCTTAAGCGGCCCCTACTAGGGTAGCTGCCTTTAATATTAACGGCAGAACTATATACAATCTATTAAGGTTGCCAGTAAATCGCCTATTTAAGAACTTACCTACTACTAGTCTTACGCCTCTATAATAGGCTTTTAAGAATATTTACTATCTTATTCTTAACGAGAAATCTATAATTAGGTAAGTATATCTGGCCTAAATTAATTACTGCCTCTATTAGATCTACCTTATGCGTAATAATAACTACTTTAAAGGCTTAAATATTTTACTAGTAGGCAATTTCCATTAGCTTCCCCCTATAAATTAGGCGGCCTTATATAGCAATCTACCCGCTAGGCCGTTAGAGCTTGCTAGCTACAAAAAAGAAGCCTATAAGGTAATTAGCCAAACTACTATTTTGGATTAAATTATATAATAGGGCGGTAATAACGCTAGGAGCTCTATATTTAGGACTACCCTTATAAAGCTATATAGTAATTCTATAAGTAAATTAACCTAGAAGCTTCTTTTAACTAGGTATAAGCAGGGCCTATCCACTAATAAAGTTGCGGGCTTTAATAATATAATTCGGCTATATAGCACACGCGCTACTATAGGTAAGTATAACACTACTTAACTTCGCAACCTTTTATAGCTAGTAGTAGCTATTAAGTTAGTTAACACTGGTATAGGTATACAGAAAGTCACTCCTAATTAGTGCGATACTATAAAGAATCTAGTCCTATATATTGGCGCGAAAGTAATACTAATATAGAATATCTGGATTGAACTAGGCTTAGTAAACGGTACTACTAGTATAATTAAAGATATTGTATAGAAGGGACACGCGGATATTAAAAAGAATTAGCCTTAGTTACTATTAATTACGGTAAATAGGTATAACGGACTTACCCTATTTACTTAGCAAGATAGTAAGAAAGTTGTTCTTATATTTTCTATACTTTATAAATAGGAGGGTATAAGAGGCTTTTACTTACGGCGTTAATTTCTAATTACTCTAGCTTTTACTCTTACCGTATATAAAAGCTAGGGCCTAATACTTAACCGGGTAGTTTTAGATGTTAAGAAAAAGAATAAAACAGCTAGGCTAACCTATATAGCAATCTTACGAGTTAAGAAGCTTTTAGGGCTTATATTTAAATATAGGTTTAATATAAAATAATTTTAGTCATCTATAAGTAAGACTAAAGAGGTATAATAAGAAGATTTTACATAGAGGTAGTAGTGTGGGAGGGTACGACCTCTCTAAGATAGGAAAGTCACAGTGCCGTCAGTCTGTCAGTCTGTCGGTCGGTCGGTCGGTCGGTTGGTCAGTCAGTCAGTTAGTCAGTTAGTCAGTCATAATCAGTCAGAAAGAAAGAAAGAAAAGAGTGTATTTCTGGTAACTGGTAAGGTCGTAATATATATATTAAAGGGAAGAAGAAAGGAAGCCGAAGGCTCTATAAATATAGGAAAATGCCAAAACAGTAGGCGACGTCCAATCTATACCACCACATACCTCCCCTATTAAGAACGTTGTCCCCTAACGTTCTATAATATAGAAGAATAGCAAAACGAGAGTATAGTAAAAGCAGAATAGACAAAGGAAAGCATATCCCTAAACGAACGCAGGTAACTATATCCTTAGCCCTTTTATAGAACTGCTCTACGGTGTCCTTCCGTTACCTATAGCTAAAATCCAATCTTCCTATTAATAGCAACTAGAACAGCAGTAAACTAAAAATAATAACGGCAGTAGTAACAGCAGTAGCGGCAGTAATAGTAATAGTGGCATAAACAGTAATAAAAGCAGACAGTTAGCGCGGCAAAATAAGATAGAACAGTTGGTGGTAGAACTCGCTAACAGTTAGTAAGTAGTAGGACATCCGGCAGCAGAACTTTTGGTAGCAGAAATCTCAGTAGCGGCAGACGGTCGATGGCAGTCAGTCAGCAGCAGTCGGTTAATACAGTAGTAGCAGTAGCAGCAGTAACAGAACAGTCAATAACAGAACGGTTGGTAGCAGTCGGTCAGAGGCAGCTAGTCGGGCGGCGGCGGGGCGATCAAAACGGTAGGGTATAGCGGTCGGGAGAGCAGCAGTAGAATAGTTAAAATAGCATTAGGCCTAGAGCAGGTCGGTCGGAACAGTTAGACGGCATAAAAGATTTAGCAGACCTAGCAGTAAAATAGATCTAGTAACGACATAGATCTAGAACAGTAGAGACAGAGCAGTTGGTTAAGACAGTAAGGACGAAATAGCTGAACGGAATAGTGACAGCAGCAGCGGTGGCGGTAGGGTAGTTAATTAAGATAGTAGAGATTCTGGCTTAATCTAATTGTTTAGTTGGCTATTTAATATTAAGACTCTGTATCTAGCACTGCATCGGTCTGCATTGTACGTAGCTTCTTAGTTAAGGCTCCGCCCGTGGCTTTATATCAGGCCCTACATCTAGCTATATATCTAGCTATACGTCTAGCTACACATCTAGCTATGCATTAGTAACTCTACATTACATATTCTGCGTCCGTGTCTATATATAGGTCTATGTGCCTGCTTTAACTGCTAGCCAAAGACTATCTAATCGGTCGGCGACGACGTGCTGTAACTAATCGTTCAGTTATTTAATTAAGGTAGAAAGTCGGCCCGGTTAAAGGCTCTAACTATCCTAATTTAAATACGGAGACGGCGTTTAGCTAATTAAGATTTAGTAAGGCCCTGGCTTAACTTAAGGTGTCTTCTACTATATATACGGCTAAGGCTTTACACCTATAGATAATTAATTAAAACTTCCGTATAGATATACGGTCGGTTAAGGCTCCGCATCTACCGTTTAATTAAGGCTTCTCCTATATAGGCGTCTAGTTAAGCTGCTATATTATTGTCTAATCAGGGCTCTATACCTATATACTCTATATCCATAGACTCTATATACGACTCCGTATAAGACTCCGTATAAGGCTCTATATCTATATCTATAAAAAAGATCGTTCTAGTTAACCAATCTATAGGCGTTAGGACGGGCGATTAATTAATAAAAGGGTAGGCAATTAAGGGAAGAGACTCTTACAGAGGCTCCAAAACGTTCTTCTGGCTATATACTAATCTCCTAATTAGGCCTAGTGCCTATATACCTGCGTGTCTGCCATTATAGGATCTTTAACTGCTAATTGAAGACGTCTAACGGCAATGGGTAACTAATTCAATTTAACTATAACCGTATAATTGCCTAACGTTTAAATAGGGTATTAGGTCGGCCCGACTAAAGGCTTTAATTTAATAACTTAGCTTATATAGGCAGCGTTTAACTAATTAGGATTTAACTAAGGCTCTGGCTTAACTTAAGGTATCTTCTACTACATATATGACCTAGGTTCTACATCCGTAGGCTCTATATCTGCGGACAATTAATTAAGACTTTAGCTGTATAGTCGTTCTATCAAAGCTTTGCATCTATATAGTTAATCAATTAGAGCTCTGCATCCGTAGTTAGTTAAAGCTCTTAGTGTCTACTAGACGTCTAATTTAGAGACCTATTTTAAGACTTCCTTATAAGCATAAGCGGCAGCTTCTAGTAGACCATTTTCGTAGGCCTGGTGCTTTTCTAGAATGTCCTTTATAGCTGCTTCTTTGCCCTTACTACTAGCTATACGCTTATATATCCTTAATCTTCTTCTAGCTTAAGAACCTTCTTAGGGTTATCTTCTGCTTTTAGTCTCTTTATTATTGTTCTACTGGCTCTACGCTTTATTTAAGTCGTCCTTAGTATCTTCAAAGCTATCTAGTAATAGCTTTTTAGTTATTATAACTACCTCCGTCGCATATCCCTTGCCCTTATATCTATAATATAGTCCTTTTATTAAGACGATCCCTAAGAAGTGCTAGCTTCTGTATATCTAATGCCTGCTCCCCTTGTAATCCTTAATAAAGTCCTTTACTAGCTTAGCCAGACACAGCTTGGTCCTGTCTTTAGTTGTATAAGGATAGCTTAGGCCTAAGGTAGTTAGCTGTGCCCTATATATAATCTCTTATAGAGCATCCTTGTCTTCTTTTATCTTATAGTGCCTCTTTATATACTACTTTACCGTTTCCGCGGTGCTTATTTTCTAATATTATGCTACTGCCCTTATATAGGTCCCCTCCTTACTATAGTATCTGTTCTCGTCGTGCAGCTAGCGCAATACTGAATTCAGATAGTAGTGACAGTCGTGCTGCGATTAGTCGTCGTTTGATTAAGGAATAAGGTCGGCCCGGTCAAAGGCTCTAATTTAACAACATTTAACTGATTTAATTTAGTAACGGCGACGTGCTAATATCAAGGCTCTGCTTAATTCAATTCCTTAACTAGTCATGGCCCCTATATAGTCAATCATTTAACCAAGGCTTCCGTGTAGTTATTTAATTAAGGCCCTATATATAGCTCTACGTCGTATAATCGGCTCTATATTTGTGCAATTAATTAAGGCTTTTAGTATCCGTTCTTATCGTGCAGCTGTATTATTGAGTTCTAGGGGCAGTATAGAGTTCTGCCGGCTCTATTACTGATTAGACCAATTAGGATTTTCCATCCCCAGGATAGAAAATCGCTATTGGCTTGGTAATAGGCGGTGAGCTAAACTAATATCTCTATAGCAGGTCGTCGCGATTAACGCGTCTTAATGCGTTATAATTAAGAAAATAAATAAGAAAAGGAGCTTTAGGAAATATAGTAATTAAGTAGATAAATAGAAATCTTTTTATACGGCTATTACCTGCACCCTCTCCCCCACCTTAGAACTTGACTGTCCCTTAGTTAAATATCCTACACCTACTGCGGAGCCTATAGGTTAATGGCTGACCTAGTTAAGCGTCCGTCTCTAAGACCGTCTCTAAGGGTTAAACGATTTATTCTTCTTCTAAGCTTTAGCCGTCTTATCCGCAGGCCATAACCTAATCTGGATGGAATCTCCTGATCATACATTCTTCTGCGGCGGAGCCTGTAGTACCTATTGCGGAGCCTGCTGCAGAGCCTGCTGCGGAGCCTGCGGCTTAACAATTGTCCTGGCCGTACGGCTGTCTCTAAGGGTCGGGCGAGTCTGCGGACGTTACTGGCTGGGCGTTACTACTGAGTCTGTGGGCCGTACTTAATAGCAGTCCTCCCAGTTCGTACGCATTTTATCACTATTCTTTAGTACTACTCCGTCATGGAAAGCCGGTTACTGCGTCTGTTCTTTCCTTAGCCTATCTAGGTTAGTTCCTTAATATATACGTAGCCAGTTCTTAATACCCTTTAGCTGTTCTTTATTGCCAAGCCGCGGGAGTTCTAGTCCAGGTTAATCGCGTGTCCTAGCTACTAGTCTTCCTTAATTGGACAAATGTATAAATCCTTACTAAACGAGATCCTTTAGGCCTTAGCATTCAAATTTAGTAAAATGGTGACCTCTGCATCCAAAACAGGTCTACTAGTCTTGTCTTCGTGTACCTTGCTGACCCTATACGTCCCACTACGGCCGTCTAAAGGCAGTAGAATCTTACGGATATTGACAGTCCTGCGGATATTAAGAACCTTATAGATATTAAAAACCTTACGGATATTAAGAGCCTTATAGGGGTTAAGGGTCTTACGGAGGTCGGGTATCTTACAGGACAAAGGGAGCTTAGGTGCTGTTCTGCCAGTCCTTATATCCTTATACTAGGCTTTAAGCTATAGCCTAATCTGCGGTAGGTGACTACTACTATATTAGAGCTCCTCCGTATACGCCTAGTCTAGCTAGGTTAAGAAGTCTTCCTTCCCTTTAGCGGTCGAGCTTATTTCTTTACTGCCGTAGCTCTTATATCAGTTAGACATTTAGGAGCTCTTTTTCTAAAAAGACTTCTATTCACTTGGCGCCCTCTATAGCCATTAACTTTAACTCTACAGCCTCCTTTAGTCTTTTAAATACAAGGGTACTAGGCTCGTCTGCTACGGCCCCTATCTTCTCCATTATATGCCTACGGTATTTAATAGGGAGTCCTCGCATAAACCACCACCCCTTCTCTCGCTCAGTAAGGTTTCCTACGGCTACTGCTTTAGCTAAGATACTAGTAAAATTTTGCATATAGTGACGCAAGTCGCCCAGTTGTTCTGCAGATATTTGAACATAAGCTTCTATAAAGTCTCTTATCTCCATACGTCGGTAGTAGTCCTTAGCTTAATATTTAGTCCTAAGCCTTCTTATAAGCTCCGTCTAGTTACCAATTATAAACTTAGGTAGGCTTTGGATCTACATCCCTATCCAATAATTACAGTACTCCGGAAGGCCCTGGTGCTTCTCCTTACTTATAACGTGATATCGGGCGCATAGTCGTTCGTACTGCTCAATAAACTATAACACGTTTTATCCTATAAAGTACGGAGTTCTAATAGTCCCTAGGGCTAGCATAGGCTAGGTCACAACGTAGATCCTATCCTAAGCCGTTAACTGTTAGTTATAGGGTGGTGCATCTAAAGCTTCCTTGGGAGCTTATAGGTGGTCCTTATAGCTTATATCCTTCGTCTACTAAGGGTCATTGGTCCTAGGTGTCACGGGTAAATACTATGGTAGGTCTACTTGCATGTTATATCCTTCGTCTACTAAGGGTCATTGGTCCTAGGTGTCACGGGTAAATACTATGGTAGGTCTACTTGCATGTTATATCCTTCGTCTACTAAGGGTCATTGGTCCTAGGTGTCACGGGTAAATACTATGGTAGGTCTACTTGCATGGCCGTAGTCTTAACAGAGGGTGTCCTAGATGGCTATCCTGGTGGGACCTTAATAGGTATATACTGCGGCTAGTCTACTTATACAGCCATATCCCTAACGGAAGGCACCTACTTCTTAATGCCTAAGGGGGGGTCTTCCTAGGAGAGCACGGAATCTTCATTACCTACTACTACCGGGTCTTAGTACATCTATCTATTTTAGCCTGTCGTCGTTCTATGCAGTAGGGTGCTACTAAGCCTCTTACTTTTACTTATATCTACTTCTTCACAAAATGCCTCTAAAGCTGCTACTAATATAATCCGGATAACTCAAAAGAGGATAAAGCTAAGCTAGAATAAGAAGCTTTTAAGGACAGATCCAATCTTATATACTTACGACCTTGCTTGGTATTATCTCCTTTATTTATAAATAGCAGTACTAACTTCCTTCGCCGCTAAATGTCTTAGATCTCGTTTCCATCTAATTAATTAGCCCTTAGCTTGTCGTCTTTATATCTTCAATAAAGGTCTGGCTATGCTTAGTAGTAGATCTTGGTAACTCCAACCGCCGGTTAAAGTTATCTAATTAGCTCGCTGGTTCGCCCGACGTCTTTATATATAACTTTCCAAGACCCTTCTCTTCCTGTAACCAAGTTAAGGTAGCAAAAACATCCGATTTAGGTCGACAGACTTGCAGTCTTTTGCTTCTTATTGCCACTCTTTAGCCTATGCGTTAAGTCTAGCTGTCCTATCTTTTTCCGGTACTGCCTAGTTCCCCTTACTGTTTAATATTACCTAGTTTTTTTCTACTGTCTCGTCTATCTGGCTAGCGGTTCTTCTACAACTAGTCGTTCTTCTACAGCTAGCGGTTTTTTTATAGTCGTAGGATGTTCCTATATGTCTCCTATATGTCTCCTATGTGTCTTCTGTATATATAGCACTAGACTTCTAATCCAAAGAGCTTGCCGTCGTCCCCACGTGGAATGCCATAAAATATATAGGAGGGTACAACCTCTCTAAGATAGGAAAGTCACAGTGCCGTCAGTCTATCAGTCTGTCGGTCAGTTAGTTGGTCAGTCGGTTAGTCAGTTAGTCAGTCAGTTAGTTAGTTATAATTAGTCAAAAAGAAAGAAAGAAAAGAGTGTATTTCTAGTAACTGGTAAGGTCGTGATATGTATATTAGAGGGAAGAAGGAAGGAAGCCGAAGGCTCTATAAATATAGGAAAATGCCAAGATAGTAGGCGATGTCTAATCTACACCACTATAGTAGTAACTACTTATAAACGACTTTTCCTAATTAGGAAGTTATATACTAGCTTAAAGGTAAGCGGAGAATATAGCATTTATCTTAGTTTCCTAACTTTTAAATAGCTTAACCGCGAAATCCAATTTTCTAAATTTTAACCCCCCTATCCATCCTACCTTCTTACCGCTTTTAGAGCCGTTAGATATATATATAATAATATATAAAGAGAATTAGCAGTACTGCCGGATTAATATTACTACTATCTATAGCGTTAATCAATTTTTAGAATTTTTTAATTTTTTTAAAGGGCGGAAATATCGCTTATATAAGAAGTTACGTAACCTCTAAAAATACTTAAGACCGCATATTAGCAGCCACGACTTCTCTATACTATAGCTAAAATTTTATATATACTACACCTAGAGCTACTTATAATAACTATTACTTATAAATCTGCCAATTTATAAATTAAAAATTAGATATAGTTAGAGCTGTTAATAGGGGCTATTAATCGCGCTCCCTGTGACAAAATTTTAGATTTTAGTAATCTAAACTAATAAATTAAATTAAAAGTTCGGAATATCTAAATAAGGTTCTACTAAAACGCTAGCTAAACCCTAACCTAGACCCTTCCTAACCTATTAAATTCTAAAAATAACAACCTGTCTATACAAGTAGAGGTTACGTAATTATATCTCTGATTAGTTATCCTTACAGTGACTTATCAGCCCCCTATTTAGGCACCGCGATCCTTACGATCCTCTGCGAAAGAATATAAATAAATTAAAGAACCTGTTACCTTATATTGCAATTACAGTACCCCCTAGGTAATACCCATACTAATCAGTTAATATTACAGATTAGCTAGGTGTTATTACGAAGAGAGATAACACGCGATTGCTCCTGTAAAAGGCCTATTAATCTCATCGCGTTTACTAAGGAGAACCCTTCCTATATAGGCCCTGGGAACTTAAAAAACCAACTCCTCCAAGGCTTCGTTTAGTTCGCGTCTATTACACAAATTAACCCCATATAATCTCTTTACTAAGTGCCAGTACCCCTAATACCTAAGAGAGACACCACGCGATCGCTCCTACTAAGGCCCGTTAATCATATCGTGTTTATTAAGGAAAACCCTTCCTATATAGGCCCTGGGAACTTAAAGAACCGACTCCTCTAAGGCTTTATTCGGTTCGCGTCTATTATATAAAATTAACACCTAGTACAACCTCTTTACTAAGCGCTAGTACACCCAGCAGCGTTAGCAGCACCCCTACCTACACCCCTACCTACACTACGACCTATACTATAACCTATACCACAATTTACGCTAGTTAATTATATCTGATACACAAACCTAACGTCTAAACTAGGCTAATAGAATCACCCTAACCAACGAAACTACTATAGAGGATATCACTAATTATATTTACTTTAAAATTAATAAGTATACTAGCTACAACTTTAAGGATAAAACCCTATAGGATTTATACTAAGAGGACTTTAATAATTTTAAGGTATAAATATTTAAGGACGCTAATAGGTCTATAATTAAAAGACATAAATAACTGCTCCAACGTAATAGAGTATAGGTCTTTAATAAAAAGAGTAAGTTAGTACTACAAGCACTATACAACGTCGCTTACGAGGACGACCGTATAGAATAGTCAGATGCAGAAATTCAGCTATATATTAACAGCGAAGGACCCTTTAATTCGTATACTATCAACTATCGTCTCAAATTACGCCCACTTACCACCACCCCTAGGACACCTTAACTACCTGCTGCGTCTATACCCTAGCAAGCTCCATCCACATAAGCTTCGTCCGCGCAATCTCCGTCTACGCAAGCTCCGCCCACGCAAGCCCCATCTACACAAGCCCCGTCCACGCAAGCTCCGTCTACACAAGCTCCGCCTACACAAGCTCCGTCCGCGCAAGCTCCGCCTACACAAGCCTCATCCACACAAGCTCCGTCCGCGCAAGCTCCGCCTACGCAAGCTCCGCCTACGCAAGCTCCGTCTACAGAAGCTCCGCCTGCGCAAGCTCCGTCCGCATAAGCTCCGCCCACGCAAGCTCCGCTAGCTTTACTCTCCCCCTTAACTAAAGCTAAGGACCTATGGTAGCTAAGCTCGTACGAACCTCCGCAACCTGCCTGGCAACAGCGCAACTCAGCTCCAGCTATCTTAAATGACCTTTCTACGGCCGAGCTCCCCTTACCTACGAACGTCACTATCTGCTGCCTCCCCTACAGATCTGCTACGTTGAAAATTACGTTAATAGCGCGCCCCAAATACCAGCGTACTCCTCCCCCCCCTATAGCCTTTGTAAGCTATAAATACTACATTAATAAAGTCTATATATTAGTGGTTTTACGCATAAAGAAAGAACTGCTAGTATTGGAATATATAGATAGAGTCTACCAACTAAACAATTATACCGTTACGCCTATAGTCCGTCTAAGCTGGCACCGTACTGCTATATACTTCTCCTTTATACTTTCTTACCTTCTTTCCTTTTTATAAATGTCGCCAGTGTCTATATAAGTAGAGGTTACGTGGTCATGTCTCTGATTAGTCATCTTTACGGTAACTTATTAGCCCCCTATTTAGGCACTATAATCCTTATAATCCTCTACGAAAGAACACAAATAAATTAAAGAACCTGTTACCTTATATTGCAATTGCAGTACCCCCCAGGTGATACCTATATAACCTTTACTAAATTAAAAATTAACCTTATCCTTAACAAGCTATCTAATTGGATTTAATAGTTCTTTATTATCTAAGATATAGCTAAAACTAATAAGGTATAGCAGTATATTAACCTATTTAAGAAGAAAGACAATCTTCTAAAGCTAGAACTACTAAGTTGGCCTATACTAAGGGATATACTACCTACAGCTATATTAATAGCAAAGCTAGACCTAAACTAGCTTACTGCCTATAACTAGCTCTACGCCAAATATAAGGATAATTTACGCGTATACTAGAAGCAAAAATAGGCTATAAATAATATTAATAACTATATCGTTTACACCACATCGGTAGCCTACCTTTTACTTATTAATAGCCTTAATAGTTAGTTATATTAAATATTTAAGGCGTCTTTACTACTATAGTAGCTACTACAGTAACAAAGACACCCTATATTTTGGTAAGTAATTAAGCCCATCTTATACAAGAATCTTATACTATTAGTACTTACTAAATCACATACTTATAGGGCCTCCTCCCATCTATAAATACTCCCTCCTCTATACCTTCCTCTCTTCTTTTTTCTTCTTCTTTATAAGAGCTAGAGGTGCTCTAATACCCCTCCCTAGTCCCTACTAAGGGATTTATTAGTTAACGTGGCGATATAAATAGTATCTAATAAGGAAATAGGTAAGAGAGGAGATAGGAAGGACAGAGGGGCGTCTAGTAGGTATTAGTTAAGTAATATTAATGTCTATATTATAGCTGCCTAATCTCCTATTTATAGGCCTCCTCCCATCTATAAATACTCCCTCCTCTATACCTTCCTTTCTTCTTTTCTTCTTCCTTATAAGAGCTAGAGGTGCTCTAATACCCCTCCCTAATCCCTACTAAGGGATTTATTAGTTAACGTGGCGATATAAACAGCATCTAATAAGGAGATAGGTAAGAGAGGAGATAGGAAGGATAGAGGGGTGTCCGGTAGGTATTAGTCGAGCAATATTAATGTCTATATTATAGCTGCCTAATCTCCTATTCGTAGGCCTCCTCCTATTTATAAATACTCCCTTCTCTACACCTTCCTCTCTTCTTTTCTTCTTCCTTATAAGAGCTAGAGGTGCTCTAATACCCCTTCTTAGTCCCTATTAAGGGATCTATTAGTTAATATAGCGATATAGATAGCATCTAATAAGGAAATGGGTAAGAGAGGAGATAGAAAGGACGGAGGAACCTCTAGTAGGTATTAGTTGAGCAACGTTAACAGCGGTTTTTATTACCTAAAAATTGCGTTATATAATAACATTTGGGAACGTAAATATATACCCCTATCCTATACTTATATTACTACTAAATATTCTAGATTTTACACTTAGAGCTACTTATAATAGGAATTCCTAAAAGATCTGCTAGTTTAAAGCTCTATAATTAAACGTTATTAATATTTTATATAGGGGTTATTAATTAAGCTCCCGGGATATAATTTTTAAAGTTTAATACCACACTAATATTATAACCTTCTTATAGTGGCCAAGCCATCCCCAATCTCCTCCCCCTTCTCCCCCCTCCTATTACTCGGCGCTAAGCTATTACGTTATCGCTAAGCTATTGCGTCATTATACGTCCAAACTGGGTAGGCAATAATGTGGTTACTTAATTATATTAGACGTCTCTATATATAGTTATATATCTTCCTACATGCGTATTTAATTAAGTTAGGGTAATAGACTTACTTTAATTCCAGCTATATAGCGATTTAGTTATTAGATATTAAAAATATTTAGTATATAAAGCTTTAAATTAGAATTATAATCTACTATATTAGATCCTATATAGAGGGCTCTATATTAAAGCTCTGTAGTCTAAATATATACTAGATTTGTAACCAATATAATCCTTAAGCCCAGCTTAAGTAGGGCGCCTTGGTCACTATAGTAGATCCTTATCTAGTAGTAACTAAGGCGCCTTAATCTTATTACTACTTCTAAATTAAGCAAAAGCTCTATATAGGGGGTCCCAGGGAGTCTCCCTCTGGAAAACCTTATCTCTATATATATTAATTAAAGTCTATATAATAAAGCTCTAAAATTGATTGGCTTATTACTTATAAACTCGGGTTAAAATTTACGTTGGGGGATTAACGTTCCGCATGTTTATCGGCTTATCGACGTCGAGTGGTTTCTTCCACCACAAAATGTACGAAACCAGAGTACAAAAGACAATGGCCAATGTAAACAGCTCCAAGGGACTGATGAAAAGATTTTGAGAAAATCGGCCAATGACCTGTGCGACAAACCAGGAGATTTGAATATATGCTACGGCTTTGACGGCCAGTGTTTTTATCCATATTCAATATTGATTAGCAATTATTGAATATTGAATATTTTATAATAAATATAGCAGTATTGTTCTATTTTACCTATTTCCTACCTCTTTCCTATATCTCTACCTATACTATACCCCTACTTTATCTGTATAACTACATAGAGGACGGGTAGAGGATGGGAGAGAGGTGGAGGGAGGGGGGGAGGGGGGNGGGTGTAGCGTCCACACTTGTGCACGGATCCTACTTTATCACGTGCTTTGACTTTGTATGGAGGCCTGGCTCAATATTCAATATTCAATAAAATGTCAATATGAGTTGGCGGTTCAATATCAATATCAATACGCTCTCATATTGATATTGAATATGGATAAAAACACTGCCCCCAGTTCGTTACGTGGATGCAGGACTTGGGTACAATAACCCTAGCGAAGAGGCCTATGAGGAAGCAAAGAAACGCTGGCTGGGCTGTCTAATCGGAGTGTTCCTATCAATGGGCACTGGTGCAGAGACAGAAGCTTCATTACCAGACAACGGTGGTTGGTTCGGACTTGGAGAGCAAGCAGCGGAGGTCAAAGCTCTCATCCAACTAACAACGTCCGCGAACCGGGTGCACAACAAGCTGTTCAAGAGGTTTAATCGCGAGCAGGACGCAGCGTACTTTCGATTTAATGTCGAAGTTGGACTAGACAAAGTTGGGCTGGACGAGTAGAACAAGGAGAGCAAGTTGGCTTCCTGCACAACGTCCTACCTCCGGAATCCTGAGACAGAAGAGAAGAAGAAACTGTGTGCTACTCGCCTGCGGCAGCTGACTGGCACCGCAAAATCGGTCATTGTCTCAGCAGACGACTTCTCAGCACTCCACGAAGGCGACGCTGACAACCTAGGTCAAGCAGCGTGGTTTTTATTTTCAATATTGGCCAATCAGATTGATCAATATTGGCACTAATCAATATTGGCGAGTATTGGCGAGTATTGGCGATATTTTTTTAATATTTGCAGATCCTCTTGGCGCCACTTCAAAAAATTAACTTAAACATCGTACGGGCGTTTATATAGACGTTCATATAGGCGTTCATCTAGGCAATTAATTAATAAATCGATTAATTGTAGAGCCGTTTGTATAGACGATTATAGAGTCTTCCTAGTATATTAGTATTGCGTGTTAGTAGAGCTCCATATAGAGCCTTAATAGAGCTTTAAGTAGAGCTTCGAGCAGAGCTTTAAGTGGAGCTATAATAGGGCTTTAAGTAGAGCCTCGTGTAGAGCTTTAAGTAGAGCTTTAAGTAGAGCTTTTATAGAGCTTTTATAGAGCTTTAGTAGAGCTCTATATATAGCTTACTGTAAGGGTACTTTTGGTCCCTTACTCGGCTACATCCCGGGAGCTCTTAGGGGCTGCCAAGGCTAGCCTTCGGCTAGGCCTTAGCCACCCCTTATAAGCTCCTCGGGCTTACAGCCTCCTTCCTCCCTATCGGTTCGTCTTTATATAAGGCTATTGCCTACCCTTATTACCATATCGTCCTCTTCTATCGACTCCCTATGTAACTTATACTCGGCTTACCTACTCCCTACTATATACCCTGGCAATACTGCCTTATACTTACCCCTAAGCTCATCTATAAAGGTTCTTACGAAGGTCCTTATAAAGCTCTTTATCTCTATATAAACGTAGAGCTTATAACTATATTAGGGCCTATATAATAATATATAGAGGGCTATAAAGTAGATATATAGTATATAAAGAGGTTTATTTATAAAGTTATATAGTAATATTTATAATATAAATAGGGCGTAAAATATTTAAATTAGTAGTTAAAGTTTTAAATTATAATATAAGGGTAAGAGAATAACTTTTTATAATTTCTATTTAAGTACCTAATTAATAAGTAAAGCCCTTATATAGAATTTAATTGCTATTTATATTAGTAAATAAATTATTTTAATAGCTTATTATTTAATTAATTGCTTAAAATTAATAAAGGGATATATAAGGTGAGGATATAGATAGGGAGTTTAATAATAGAATAATAGGTATATTATATAGACAGAGACAAATCCTTAAGGGAAAAGGAGGAGTCTATATGCGAGGTAGGAAGGGTTTTCCTTAGGTATATATAGAGCACGTACCTTATAGGCAAGTCACCCCTAGGTTGCCCTAGGGTCGCCTATACCTTATAGCTATATAATTATTTACTTAGGTTTTACCTAATAATGCCCCCCCCTTTAAAAAGGGTTATCCCTAATTCTTTATATACTTAAGCCTTAATAAAACCCTATAAAAAACCTTAGTAAGGAAAAAATTTAAAGGGGAAAGAGTGTTTTAATTTTATATATAAAGAGACGGGTAGTATATATACGCGGCGCGAAGATATTAAGAAACTTTAACTAGCGGTTAAAGTTATCTAATTAGTTAGATTTGCCTTATTAAGACTCCCCTATATAACGGAACCTTATAGCAAGAACTACGATAGGCTCGTTATTGGGCTAGGTGTGTAGGAAATACAAGTACAAAAGTCAACAACGTAATAACAACTGGTGGAGTGGTTGCCCAACAAATTAACTCTAATTATATTCTAAGAATCACTACAAGGAAGAAACTATCTAGGTAGGGATTAAGGGTCCTTAAATACACAACCGTACTCCTATAAAATCCTTCTTATACGTAATATACGTCTTATACATAAGGTACGTAAGTTCCCCTCATTCCTCTCGTTTAATATATAGCATATTATATAACCTTAGTTACTATTCCTCGTCACATGGTTCTATTAGCTCTATCCTAAACTATACCTAAATTAACTAACTAGCTTCTTTTATCTCTTCTCTAAGTAGTTATAACATTATACTTAAAGCGTCCGTAACACTATCTCCCTCCTCTTTATCTTTATCCTTAAAGATTTAAAACATCTTTAAGTTATTTACTAAAGGTATAATGTCCGTCTAATTAATTTAGTTAATATTATTACTTATTATACCTAAAGCAATTTCTTCTTTATACGCCCAACGTTGTGCTCGCACTATTGCTGCAATATTATCTCTTAGTAAGATCATACCATCTCCATATTCTCGTTATTTAAAAGAGGGGTTAGTCTATATTACGTTGGCGAACCTATCTTTGCAATAACCGTCCTCTTACTTAAAGTATACTAAAGCGAATATTTGTTTATCCTATAACGTTTACTCTACTTCTAATGCTAAATATACACAACCTATTACTCTTAATAATCGTCTAGTTCCCTAATTAATTTGTCTTAGGGTCTTATGTTTAATCTACTGCTACGCGGCTAGATAGTAAACTATCGCAAGCCCTTACTAAGTTAAAATATTCCCGTAACGCGGAACAAAAGGCCCTAGATGCTTAAATTGCGGCGTCTACTTATCTACTTCGTCTTAAGAAGGTTCGTAAAAAGGTTTGTTCTAAGGAGTAGAAACTTATAGAATAAGGTTTATAGAAACTAGGTAATAAAAAAACGGATTCTCTTCTAATAAAGAAGGAAATAAATCCAAGTAGTTCAGCAACTGCTCTTCTTAGGTCCCCCTTAGGTAACTTATTCTTTGGTAATTCTTCTTTATTAATACTACCTAACCTAATCTCTTCCGATACTCCTATACCTTTCCTATAGCGTTCTTTAAATTCTTTAATAGCTCCTAAGTAGTCTTAGTATAGCCTATTTACTTAACCTTATACTATATTTTGTCGTTAATGTCCTTATAATTAACGATCTTTAAAACTTACTATTTATCTTCTTCTTGTCCTCTATATATATCTACTTTATAGCCTAATGGCTTAATATTCCTATATACTAGCTCTAGTATTATAATATACTATATAGGGTAAATCTTTATTTTAGCTGGTAGGTTTAACTTAAACGTAACCGGTGAAATCCTCTATATAATTTTAAAAGGTCCTAGTCTAACATAGTCCAATTTCTTACTTAATTATTAACTTTTGAAATTTTTATATAGTAGCCACACTTTATCTCCCTCCTTAAGATCTAGTCCCTCAGATCTCTTAGCATTATAGTACCTTTTTATTCTCTGCTATACTACCTTAGCTGTCTCTATAAGGTTTATATAAAGATTTATTAAATCCTTTATTCTTTCTTTAGCTATACTACTTATTTTCTTTACTTGCTATAGTAACAACGATGTTCTTAGCTTATATCTATAATTTACCTTAAATAGTAATATACCTATTCCTTTTTAGGGTATTATATTATATGCAAACTATATAACTAGTAATAGCGATACCTAATTATTCTATACATAATTAATATAATACCTTAAATACTATTCTAGTGTCTAATTTAATCTTTCTATTTAACTGTCTATCTGTGGATAATATATAGTAGAAGTTGCTACTTAAACTCCTTACTCCGCTAAGAACACTTCCTAGAATGCTGTTATAAATCTTAAATCTCTATCTAATATAATCTTACTTAGTACTCCATATCTTATAAATACTTCTTTAACGTAAATTCTAGCAATATCCTCCGCTAAGATTTCTTCTGTATATGCTATAAAGTATCCCCACTTTATAAGCTTATCTACTATTACTAAGATCGCGTTATAATCTTATCCGGTAATAGGATCTTTTAATTTTAGCAACTTAATAATAAAGTCCTATAATATAACCTCCTATAGTCTCTCTAGTNTTTTAATAGGTTATAGCCCTCTATATAGCTTATACCTTATTAGTTTATTNCTTTAGNAATNTANANACTCNTTAGTNACCNTNNTAGCTATCCTCTAGATTCCGTTAATAATATACTCCTTCTAGAGTCTTAACACTAAGCCCATAGCTCTATTATGTCCTTAAGTTAGCCCCTTATAGAAGTCCTCTACAAACTACTCTGCTATGCTTTTTAGGATATACTTTACTTCTTAATTTTCGTATATATCCGTCTATGGATCTTCTAGCTATGCTTTTAGAATTCTTTATACCTAAAAGCTTTCTAGTATCTTATAGACTTTCTCTAGTTTATTATCTTCTTAAGTTGCTATAATTTTCGGATAATTATACCTAATTAATCTATCTATATCTTTTCGCAATAAAGCCCCTAATAGCTTTTCCTTATTTTATAGTTTAGCTTTATAGCTTAGAGCATCTACCCGCGTATTATCTGTACCTTTAGTATACTAAATCTTAAAATAGTATTCTATAAGTATCTCTACCTATCTAATCTATCTTTAGTTAAGTTCCTTTATTATTAGGAATTCTGTTAGGTTCTTATAATCCATCTTAACTATAAATAGTTTTTCTATGCCTTGCAAGAATGCTCTCTATTTCTTTAATACTGCAACTATACCTAATAACTCCTTATTATAGATGTCATAGTTTAACTCTAGTAGTATTATCTTCTAACTATAGTATGCTACTAGATACCATCTATCTTAATGCCTTTATATAAAGTATACTCCTAATATATAGTCTAATACATCTATTTCTATAACCGTCTCTAGTCCTAGTTAATAGATCTTAAGAACTAGCTCCTAGGTAAATAACTCTTTAACTTTCTTAAAGAGTTCTCTTTACTCCTTTCCCTATGCCTATAGTTCTTCTTTCTTTATTAACCGCGTAAATAGCTTAATATCCTTTAACTACTGCGCTATAAACCTTCTATAGTAATTATAAAACCCTAGAAACAATCTTAACTATATAACGTTCTCTAGTTCCTACCAATTTACTATAGCCTTAATCTTCTTTAGATCTATATTAAGTTAGCCTAGTTTAATAATAAATCTAACAAAATCGGTCTTCCTAGTGAAGAACTTGCATTTCTTAATTACTACTAGCATCTATTCTTCTTATAGTCTCTTTAAAACCTATTTAACATATTCTCTATATTCTTCCTTAGTTATTAAGTAGATAATAATATTATTAAGATATACTATAACAAATTTATCTAAGTGTTCTCCTAATATATTATTAATACGCTTCTAGAACGTTACTAGTGCGTTTATAAGCCTAAATTATATAACTAATAGCTTATATAGTCCTTTCTTTAATCTAAAGGCTGCCTTCTATTTATTGCCTTCCTTAATTTTAATCTAATAGTACGCCTATCTTAGATCTATCTTCGTAAAAATTTACGCATTGCCTATCCTATCTTAGATTTCGCTAATTAAAGGTAAAGGATACCTATCCTTCCTAGTAATACTATTTAACTATCTATAGTTAATACACAGCCTTAGTTTGCCATTTTTCTTTAGTATAAATAGTACTAGATAACCCGCTAATAACTATAATAGTCTAATATATCCTTTTTATAGACTTTCCTAAATAAACTCTTTTAACGCTCTACCTTCTTCTTTAGTAAGCTTATAAATTAAAAAGAACTTTAGACTTATTCCTAGTTCTAACTCTATCTTATAGTCCTATGCTGTATATTCTAACAGCTTTTCACTTTTCAGTAACCATAGTTTTTTGCCATACTTATAGTATCTCTTTAGTATATAACTTAGTCCTTTTTCTATTTCTTTATAGGTTGCTCCTACTTAGTACCATACTAACTTAGCTTATTATCGCATCTTATAGTATTAAGTATCTCTAATATTAACCTAACCTATAATCTAATTAATCCTTAAATTATATTCCTATAACTAAGGTATACCTAATACTGCCTTATTCTGTCCTAATGGTAGGATATTAAAAGACATCTCAATTAGTCTTCCTTTAATAGTTATCTAAATAGGTCCTATTTTAAGATTAATAATCCCTCCTCTATAGGTTATTAGATCCCCTAAAATCATAACTAATAGGTAAGGTTACTCCTTTTATCTATAAGGTAGTTCTATTCTTTTAACTACTACTAATAAGATATAGTTTCGCGTTACTTTATTATCTATTAGCGCTTTAAACTACTAATCTTACCAATTAATTCATAAGTTTAGGTGTTGTCCTTAAATTCCTTTAAGGGTCTAAGGCTCTACCACTAGCTCCCTCTAGTCCTATAGGCCTCTACTTTTCCTAACTATTGGCTGCTTAATCCTAGTGCACTTAGCTCGCTCTTTAGCCAATACCTAGTTCGCTTTTTATCTTTAATATACTATAGACATATATTTTCTAGGCATTCCTACCACTATTATCCGTCTAAGCATTCTTCCGTAAAGAATCTTCCTAGTTAAAGTATTAAACTTCCTTCCTCTTAGACCTCTGCTAGATGCCATCTATATATATATTTAGCATTCCTATACTATTACTTATCCGTTATCCAGTATATCCTTATAAGGTATTTCCAATTCTTTTCCTTTAGATTCTTATATATTTCGCATATATCGTCCATATATATAATCCATAATAATATATAGTATGCTAGGTGTTTTAGGTCAACTTTTAGCTTATCTTTATCCCTAAGTTTAAACCTTTATTATACTAATCTAAACGTTATAACTTTATTTATAGGTACTAAGATACGTCTCTCACTTCTTTAGTCCTCTAAACGTTCCTCTAGATCCTTTAACGTTATAATTAAGGCTCCTTTAATATGCGTTATGGCCTTTTCTATAATCGGGTAGTCCTAGATAACTTTTTCATCCAACTATATATAGAAATCTTCCCACTTATTATTGTGCCTTTGCCTATACTACTTTTAGTACAGCTACTAAAGTATATACGGTCTGTCCGTAAGGAAATATCTTCTTATTACTACATTATAATAGCCTTTTATATATCGTTCTTCGAACCTAGTTAGAATTCTTAAATTCTCTTCATTTTCCAGTTCGGTAAGCCACTTAGCTCTTAATATACCTACTCTCGGCCTATTAGTAATTCTTTATACTAGTACTCTATCCTTTATACGTCCCAATATACTAGATCTCTTATCTAGTTTCTATTCTTGCTATACAATAATTCTTTACCTAAACTCTTCTATAGTTTCTTTTAGTTTACGCCTTACGCTCTAATCCTTAAAGTTATCTTACTTCTTAATCTTAGTATCGAACTTTTAATCTTTAGGCTAAACACTATATTCCCCTAGTAAGTCTTCTAGGTCTATATATCTGTTTCCTAGTCTAACTGCTATTTATATTGCAGATTCTCTAATCTATAAAGAAGCTCCTTACCTCTTATCTATAGGTATCCTTATTTATATCCCAAAATCTTAGTCCCTTAGATTCTTTAATCCTAAGCTTACTTCTAACTTAAGCTTGGCTCCCGCCTTAGTCTAACTAGGCATCTATAGTATTCTTATCTCGTCTTAAGATTCTTAAATCCCACTTATCTCGTCTTAAAAGTCTTGTGCCTGTAGGAAACTCTATCCCAAGCTCATTTATATATTTCTAAACTAAGCTACTACCCTGCTTTATCGGTTTTCGTCCATTATAGGTCCTTAGGTATACCTTATCTCGTCTTAAAAATCTTAGTCGTCTCTTATCTCGTCCTAAGAATCTTAAGCCTTTAGCCTTTTGCCTTTATTAAGTACTAAAGTGGTTCGCTATCCTACTTCTCTTACGTCTTATAAAGCGATAGACATCGTATCTAATAGGGTTTTGATCCCTACTAATATTCCCTATTCTATAGTGGAATTATCCTCTACCTCTAGTATAACATCTCTAAGGTCTACTCGCTCCTAGTAAGCGGCCCTTATTACCTTATTATTACGGAATATTTCGCCTAGGTTAAATTTATTATCCTTAATATCCAATCTGCAAACTAGTTTATTAATTCCTCTATATCCTATAAGTGCTAGCTCTTATAGCTAATAGCTTACGCCATACTTAGCGTCCTTATAAATTTGGCATACGTTATTATAATAAAACGCAAAACTTCTAATTAAACATTCTTTTGTTCCTCGCAGTATATTATCATCCCTTTATATATATATATCGTCTGCTAGTCTCGTACCTTTTACTATATAGTGACTCTGCCCACTTCTATAGTCTCTAATATAATAACCCTATTTTCCGCAATTTATGTAAGCTCCTTTTTTAAACTATTTCTCTTACTATAGAGTTCACCTGAATATCTTCTACTATTAAGATCCCTAATTCGGCCTTTGCTCCTTAAACCTTTAATCACTTAATCCTTATCCTCTAGGTTTCCATAGTTTACTCCATCTCTTATAGGCTTCTTTAGTACTACTTAGGTCTATTAGCTCTACGCCATACCATAGTTTCTAACTTAGCTTTTATCGTTGCGTACTTTGCGCCTTATATAACTATAAAACTCTATCCTAGCCTCTCTTAGCCTATTCCCTTTAGTAGATCCAATTATTAATCTTAATCGCCTAATCTATTAGTTCCCTTAGGGTATCCGCATCTTCCATTAGAATAATTACATCCTAGACTTTAGCCTTAAGTCCCTATTTATACTGTACTATAAGCGCCCTATTATTCCACTCTACTTATATTACTAGTGTCTGGAACTATATTATATACTTAATTACTAAAGTTTATTGCATAAGGTTCTGGAGTTTTCTTTTCACTATAGTTGTTTCTTCCAGGTCTCTAAATATCTGCGTAAGTTATTCTGTAAATCCTTCCCAACTTAAGAATATAAATCGCACGTCTTAGTTAGTAGTCGTCATTCCGTTTACCTATATCTCCATAAGGTAAGGTTTAAACCACTTAAGTGCTTTTCCTAATAAGAATAGTCCTGCGTAGGCTATCCGATCCACAGGTATAAGTAACTTTACTCCCTCTTATAAGACCTTAAAGTGCATCTATATAAGGAATCCTTTAAGCTTTAACCTTTCTCCTATAAATCTCTTAATTAATAGTAGCTTAATCTTTGCTGCTCCTATTCCATTAAGTCTTTCTTCCAATACTATATTATTAGCTATTAGCTAGTTAACTATTTCCTATAGCTATCCAACCGTTACAGGTTGCTGTAAGTCAGTATCTGCCATACTAGTATCACCTCCTATCCTTAAAGTAGTTGCTGCCGTTAATAGCGTCATAGTAGCTGCTTTTAGTAGTATGTTGTTCGACTTCTTATATTAATACTATAACTAGGTAGTGATTGTGTAACAGAACCTTATAGCAAGAACTATAATAGGCTCGTTATTGGGCTAGGTATATAGGAAATATAAGTATAAAAGTCAATAACGTAATAACAACTAGTAGAGTGGTTACCCAACAGATTAACTCTAATTATATTCTAAGAATCACTATAAGGAAGGAACTATCTAGGTAGGGACTAAGGGTCCTTAAATACACAACCGTACTCCTATAAAATCCTTCTTATACGTAATATACGTCTTATACGTAAGGTACGTAAGTTCCCCTCGTTCCTCTTATTTAATACGTAGCATATTATATAACCTCGGTTACCATTCCTCGTCATATAGTTCTATCGGCTCCATCCTGGACCGTGCCTAAATCAACCAACTAGCTTCTTCCGTCTCTTCTCTAAGTAGTTATAATATTGTACTTAAAGCGTCCGTAACACCCCGCATTTAACTAAGCTAGTAGCGATTTTATATACCTAGTATAGAAAATCCTAATTAGTTTATTTAATAGGTAGAGCTAGTAGAGCTTAATACCGTCGCCTAAATTTAGTAGACTAGAAATATTCTAAAGCTTACTTATATAGGCAGGTCGCTAGTACCTTATAGGTAAGTTATAGGTTATTTGCATATAGCCAGATTCGTAAATAGTAAGGCTATATACCTATTAAATCCGCTACTAACCCTGCTTTGGCCTTACGCTATACCGGCGTAGCGCCGTATATACTTTATAGGTAGGTTATAGGTTATTTACATGCAGCTAGATTAGGATGGTAAGGCTATATACCCATTAAACCCACCACTAACCTCTATTTTAGCCTTATGCGTTATCTGCGTAGCATATACATAGAATAGTATAAATTATTAGTATAGGTTACTACTAACGGGTTACTAGTAGGTTGTAAACTCCGGTTAAATAAACCCTAGTTATAAACGGGCCTATTCTCTAATATATAAATAATCTACTTAGCTAGTATAGAGTGACGGACTAGGTTTAGGAAGGGTGCTTTCTAAATTAAGGCTATAGTTCTTATAGTAATTATTGCTTATTCTTTAATCCCTTAGGATATCCTTTACTTCGCTTTAATATAGGTTATATTTTAATAGCGGCGCTTATTTTTTGCCTGCGCTTTAGCTATAAGGCTAAGGTATTCTGCTTACGGTACTTATCTAGCAGTTATTAATAATTTTTAAGTTCTATCTCGTATTTCTATTTATTATACTTATTTAGCTATCCTAGCTATTTAATAAGGTACTATAGTTATTGTTACGGACACTTTAAGTACGATATTACGACTACTTAGAGAAGAGTCGGAAGAAGCTAGTTATTTAATTTAGGCATAGTCCAAAATGGAGCCAATAGAGCTATATAACGAGGAATGGTAACTAAGGTCACGTGACGTGATCTGTGTAATCTATAGGATCTATATAATCCGTAACAGAGCAGATAAAGCACACATACATTACGTATAAGAAGGATTTCATAGGAGTATAGTTGTGTATTTAAGAACCCTTAGTCCCTACCTAGATAGTTCCTTTCTTATAGTAATTCTTAGAATATAATTAAAGTTAATTTATTAGGTAACTACTCCACTAGTTATTATTACGTTATTAACTTTATACTTGTATTTCCTATACACCTAGCCTAATAATAGGACCCACCGTAGTTCTTGCTACAAGGTTCCGTTACACAATTACTACCTAGTTACGGTATTAATATAGAAGTTAAATAACATACCACTAAAAGCAGCTACCACAACGCCATTAACGGCAGCAACTATATTAGGGTTAGGTAACGACACTAGTATAGCAGACACTAACTTATAGCAACCTATAACAGTTAGACAACTATAAGAGATAGTTAACTAGCTAACAGAAAATAATGCAACGTTAGAAAATAGGATTAACGGGATAGGCGCAGTAAAGGTTAAGTTACTATCAATTAAAAGATACTTAGGAGAGAGATTAAAGCTTAAAGGATTCCTTATATAGATGTACTTTAAGGTAGCGCAAGAGGGAGCTAAGCTGGTAATACCTATAGATTAAATAGCGTACGCAGGATTATTCTTAACAGGAAGGGTACTTAAATAGTTTAAGCCTTACCTTATAGAAATCTAAGTAAATAGAATAACGACTACAAACCAAAAGGTACGGTTTATATTCTTAAGCTAGAATGGATTTGTGGAATAACTTATATAAATATTTGGAGACCTAGAGGTAGTAACCACGGCGGAAAGAAAACTTTAAGATATTACGTAATAAACCTTAGCAATTAAGTATATAACGCAGTTCCAGAGATTAGTAATATAAGTAGAGTGGAATAATAGGGCGCTTATAGTATAGTATAAATAGGGACTTAAGGCTAAAGTTTAGGACGTAATTATCCTAATAGAAGATATGGATACCCTAAGGGAACTAATAGATTAAGCGATTAAGATTAATAATTAGATCTACTAAAGGGAATAGGCTAAGAAAAGTTAGGATAAAGTTCTACAGTTATATAAGGCGCAGAGTACGTAGCGACTAAAGCTAAGTTAAAAACTATAGTATGGCGCAAAGCTAATAGATCTAAGTGGTATTAAAAAAGCCTATAAGAGATAGAGTAAGAAACTATAGAAACCTAGAGAATAAGGATTAAGTAATTAAAGGTCTAAGGAGCAGAGACTAAACTAGGGATCTTAGCAGTAGAAGACGTTTAGGCGGACTCTATAATAAGAAAAATGGTTTAAAAAGGGAGCTTATATAAATTGCGGAAAATAAGATCATTTTATAAGGGATTATAGAGATGGTTAGAAGTACTATATAATAAAGGGAACTAGACTAATAGTAGACGATATATATATATAGAGGGATAATAATATACTGCAAGGAACAAAGAAATATTTAATTAAAAGTTTCGCGTTTTATTATAATAACGTATGCCGGATTTATAAGAACGCTAAGTATGGCGTAAGCTATTGGCTATAGGAGCTATATTTAGCGAAGTATAAAGGAACTAACGAACTAGTTTACAGATCGGATATTAAGGACAATAAATTTAATAAAGGTAAAATATTTTATAATAATAAGGTAATAAAAGCGGTTTACTAGGAATATATAGCTATTAGAGATATTATATTAAAGGTAGAGGATAATTCTACTATAGAATAGGGAATATTAGTAGGGATTAAGACCCCGCTAGATATAATATCTATTACTTTATAAGACGTAAGAGAAGTAGGATAGTAAACCACTTCAGCACTTAATAAAGGTAAAAGGCTAAAGGCTTAAGATTCTTAAGATAAGATAAGAGATGACTAAGATTCTTAAGATAAGATAAGGTAAGCTTAAGGACCCACAACAGACGAAAACTAATAGAGTAGAGTAATAGCTTAGTTTAAAGATATACGAATAAGCTTAGGACGAAGTTTCCTATAGATATAAGATTCTTAAGACAAGATAAGTAAGATTTAAGACTTTTAAGACGAGATAAGAATACTAAGTAAGCCTAGTTAGACTAAGGCTAGAGCTAGGCTTAAGTTAGAAGCAAGCTTAGGATTAAAGAATCTAAGGGATTAAAAGTTTAGAGAACGAATTAGGACACCTATAGATAAGAAGTAAGGAGCTTCTTTATAGATTAGAGAATTTATAATATAAATAGCAACTAAACTAAAAGATAGAAATATAGACCTAGAGAACTTACTAGTAGAATATAGTATTCGGACTAAAGATTGAAAAGTTAATACTAAGATTAAGAAGTAAGAGAACTTTAAGGATTAGAGCGTAAGACATAAACTAAAAGAAACTATAGAAGAGTTTAGGTAAAGAATTATTGTATAGTAAGAATAGAAACTAAATAAGAGATTTAGTATANTGGGACGTATAAAGGATAGAGCGCTAATATAAAGAATTACTAATAGGCCTAGAGTAGGTATACTAAGAGCTAAGTGGCTTACTAAACTGGAAAACGAAGAGGATTTAGGGATTTTAACTAGATTTAAGGAATAATATATAAAAGGCTGTTATAATATAGTAATAAGAAGATACTTCCTTACGGACAAGCCGTATATACTCTAGTAGCTATACTAAAGGTGGTATAGGCAGAGGCACAATAATAAGTAGGAAGATTTCTATATATAGTTAGACGAAAAAGTTATCTAAAACTACCTAATTATAGAAAAGGCTATAAATTACATTAAAGGAGCCTTAATTATAATATTAAAGGATCTAGAGGAATAATTAGAGGACTAGAGAAGTAAAAGACGCATTTTAGTACCTGCAAATAAAGTTATAATATTTAGATTAGTATAATAAAGGTTTAAACTTAAGGATAAAGATAAGCTAAAAGTTAACCTAAAGCACCTAGTATACTATACGTTATTATAGATTGCATATATAGATAATATATATAAAATATACAAAAATCCAAAGGAAAAGAATTAGAAATACCCTATAAGGATATATTAGATAATAAATAAGTAATAATATAGGAATACTAAGTATATACACAGCTAGCATCTAATAGAAGTTTAAGAGTTAGGTAACTTAATACTTTAACTAGAAAGATTTCTTATAGAAGAATACTTAGACGGATAATAGTAGTAGGAATGCCCAGAGAATATATATCTATAGTATATTAAAGACAAAAAGTAAACTAGGTATTAGCTAAAGAGTAAGCTAAGTATATAAGGATTAAGCAGCTAATAGTTAGGAAAAGTAGAGGCCTACAGGACTAGAGGGAGCTAGTAGTAAAGCCTTAGACCCTTAAAGGAATTTAAGAATAATACCTAAATTTATAAGTAAAATGGCAAGATTAATAGTTTAAGGCGCTAATAGATAGTAGAGTAATAAGAAACTATATCTTACTAGTAGTAGTTAAGAGAATAGGTTTACCTTATAGATAGAAGGAGTAACCTTATCTATTAGATATAATTTTAGGAGATCTAATAGCCTATAAAGGAGGGATTATTAATTTTAAAATAGGACCTATTTAAATAACCATTAAAGAAAGATAAATTAAGATGTCTTTTAATATCCTACTATTAGGAAGGGATAAGGTAGTATTAGGTATACCTTAGTTATAGGAATATAATCTAAGGATTAATTAGATTATAGGTTAGGTCAATATTAGAGATACTTAACGCCGCAAGATATAATAATAAGCTAAGTTAGTATAGTACTAAGTAGGAGTAACCTATAAAGAAATAGAAAAAGGACTAAGTTATATACTAAANAGATACTATAAGTACGGNAANAAANTATAGTNACNNGAAAGTAAAAAGCTNTTANANTATANAGTATAGGACTATAAGATAGAGTTAGAACTAGAAATAAGTCTAAAGTTCTTTCTAATTTACAAGCTTACTAAAAAAAAAGGTAGAGTATTAAAAGAGTTTATCTAAGAAAATTTATAAAAGGGATATATTAGACTATTACAGTTATTAACGGGTTATTTAGTATTATTTGTACTAAAGAAAAATAGCAAACTAAGGTTATATATTAACTACAAATAGTTAAACAGTATTACTAGAAAGGATAGGTATTCTTTACCCTTAATTAGCGAAATCTAAGATAGGATAAGCAACGCGTAAATCTTTATAAAGATAGATTTAAGATAGGCGTACCATTAGATCTGGATTAAGGAAGGCGATAAATAAAAGGCAGCCTTTAGGTTAAAGAAAGGACTATATAAACTATTAGTTATACAATTTAGGCTTATAAACGTATTAGCAATATTCTAAAAGCGTATTAATAATATATTAGGAGAATATTTGGATAAATTTATTATAGTATACCTTAACGATATTATTATCTACTTAATAACTAAGGAAGAATACAAAGAATATATTAAATGGGTTTTAAAGAGACTATAAGAAGAACAAATGCTAGTAGTAATTAAGAAATGCGAGTTCTTTACTAGGAAGACTAATTTCGTAGAATTTATTATTAAACTAGGCTAACTTAGTATAGATTTAAAGAAGATTAAGGCTATAGTGAATTGGTAAGAACTAGAGAACATTACGCAGTTAAGATTATTCTTAGGGTTTTGCAATTACTACAAAAGGTTTATAGCGCAGTAGTTAAAGGATATTAAGCCACTTACGCGACTAATAAAAAAAGAAGAACTATAGGTATAGGAAAAGGAGTAGCAAGAATTATTTAAGAGGATTAAGGAATTGTTTACCTAGGAGCTAGTTCTTAAAATCTATTAACTAAAACTAGAGACGGTTATAGAAATAGATGTATTAGACTATATACTAAGGGCGTGCTTTATATAGAAATATCAAAATAGATAGCACCTAGTAGCATACTATAGTTAAAAGATAATACCACTAGAGTTAAACTATAACATCTATAATAAGGAGTTATTAGGTATAGTTATAGCATTAAAGAAATAGAGAGCATTTTTATAAGGTATAGAGAAACCATTTATAATTAAAATAGATTATAAGAACCTAATAGGATTCCTAATAATAAAGGAACTTAACTAAAGACAGGTTAGATAGGCAGAGATACTTATAAAATACTATTTTAAGATTTAGTATACTAAGGGTATAGATAACATATAAGTAGATGCTCTAAGTTAGAAGGCTAAACTATAAAATAAAAAAAAGCTATTAGGGGCTTTATTGCGAAAAGACATAGACGGATTAATTAGGTATAATTATCTAAAGATCGCAGCAACTTAGGAGGAACTAAAGGGAGTTTATAAGTCATTGGAGAGCTTTTAGGCATAAAGAATTCTAAAAGTATAACTAAAAGATTTATAGACGGATATATATAAAAACCGAGAAGTAAAGTATATTCTAAGAAGCATAGCAGAGCAATTTATAGAAGAATTCTATAAGGGATTAACTTAAGGATATAGCGGAGCTATAGGCTTAGTATTAAGACTCTAGGAAGAGTATATTATTAATAAAATCTAGAATATTATAAGAAAAGTAATAAGGGAATATCTAAATTATTAAAGAAATAAACTAATAAGGCATAAGCTATATGGAGGGCTATAACATATTAAAATACTAAAGAAACTATAGGAGGTTATATTATGGGACTTTATTATTAAGTTACTAAAGTTAAGAGACCCTATTACTAGATAAGATCACAACGCGATTTTAGTAATAGTAGACAAGCTTATAAAGTAGGGATACTTTATAGCATGCATAGAAGAAATCTTAGCGAAAGATATTACTAGAATTTATATTAAAGAAGTGTTTGTAAGATATAGAGCACTAAGTAAAATTATATCAGATAGAGATCTAAGATTTATAGCAGTATTTTAGGAGGTATTTTTAGCAGAATAAGGAGTTAGAGCAGTAACTTCTACTATATATTATCCGCAGACAGACAGTTAAACGGAAAGATTAAATTAGACATTAGAGCAGTATCTAAGGCACTATATTAATTATGCATAAAACAATTAGGTATCGCTATTACTAGTTATATAGTTTATATATAATGCAATACCTTAAGAAGGAATAGGTATATTACTATTTAAGGCAAATTANNGATATAAGCTAAGAATATTNTTNTTANTATAATAAGTAAAGAANANAANTAGCANAGCTAAAGAAAAAATAAAGACGTTAATAAATCTTTATATAGACCTTATAGAGTTAGTAAAGAAGGTATAAAAGAGAATAAAAAAGTACTATAATATTAAGAGATCTAAGGGACCAGATCTTAAGGAGGGAGATAAAGTATAGCTACTACACAAAAATTTTAAGAGTTAATAACTAAGTAAGAAATTGGACTACGTTAGACTAGGACCTTTTAAAATTACGTAGAGGATTTTACTAGTTATATTTAAGTTAAACCTACTAGCTAGAATAAAGATCTACCCTATATAGTATATCGCAATGCTAAAGCTAGTATACGGAAATATTAAGCTACTAGTTTATAAAGTAGACACGTATAGAGGATAAAAAGAAGATAAATAGCAAGTTTTAAAGATCGTTAGCTATAAGGATATTAATAACAAAATATAGTATAAGGTTAAGTAGATAGGCTATAATAAAACTACCTAGGAGCTATTAAAGAATTTAAAGAATGCTATAGGAAAGGTACAGGAGTATTAGAAGAAATTAGGTTAGGCAGTATTAATAAAGAAGAATTACTAAAGAATAAGTCACCTAAGGGGGACCTAAGAAGAGTAGTTGCTAAACTACTTAGATCTATTTCCTTCTCTATTAAAAGAGAATCCGTTTTTTTATTACTAAGTTCCTATAAACCTTATTTTATAAGTTTCTACTCCTTAAAACGGACCTTTTTACGCACCTTCTTAAGACGGATTAACTAAGTGGACGCTATAAGATAAGACTTAAGGGCCCGTTACTAAGTATCGGCAGCCCCTTATTCTACATTATAGGAACGGCGTAATTCCGTAAGAGTAATAAACAGTTTATTATCTAGCTACGTAGTAGTAGATTAAATATAAAACCCTAAGATAAATTAACTAGGGAACTAGACAACTATTAAGAGTAATAGGTTACGTATATTTAGCATTAGAGATAGAGCGAACGTTATAGGACGAACGAATATTTGCTTTAGTATACTCTAAGTAAGAGAACGGTTATTATAAAGATAGGTTCGCTAACGCAATATAAACTAACCCCTTTTTTAAACAGCGAGAACATAGAGATAGTATAATCTCACTAAGGGACAATATTGCAGTAATAGTGCGAGCACGATAAGTAGTTAAGGAAGAAGAAATTGCTTTAGGTATAATAAGTAATAATATTAACTAAATTAATTAGACGGATATTACACCTCTAGTAAACGACTTAGAGATATTTTAAATCTTTAAGGATAAANATAAAGAGGAGGGANATNGTGTTANNGACNCTTTAAGTATAATATTATAACTACTTAGAGAAGAGTTAAAAGAAGCTAGTTAGTTAATTTAGGCACGGTTTAGGATAGAGCTAATAGAGTTATGTAATGAGGAATAGTAACTAAGGTTATGTAACGTAATCTATATAATCTATAGGATCTGTATAATCTGTAATAGAGTAGATAAAGTATATATATATTACGTATAAGAAGGATTTTATAGGAGTACGGTTGTGTATTTAAGGACCCTTAGTTTCTACCTAGATAGTTCCTTCCTTATAGTAATTTTCAGAATATAATTAGAGTTAATCTATTAGGCAACTACTCCACCAGTTATTATTACGTTGTTAACTTTATACTTGCATTTCCTACATACTTAGCCCAATAATAGGACCTACCGTAGTTCTTGCTATAAGGTTCCGTTATAGTTATCTAGCATAATTCTAGTAGGTAATAATTACTTCTACTTCCTAGCTACCTTCCTTAAGCTCTTTTATTACCAGGGGTTAAAACCTAAGGCGTGACCTATAAGGCTCTAGTAGGGAGATATAGAAAACTAGGTAGAGCCGTACTATAGTAGGTAGAAGCTCTAGCTTATATACTTACTACCCTACGCGCTCTAGAATCTAAAACGGTCCTATAAACTTATAGTTAAGCTTTTTATAAGGACGTTTTGTATAGATATTCTTAGAGGAGAGTAGGACTTGTTTACCGACAGCGAAATACTTAGCTAAATGGTGACGATTGTAGTATTTTGCCTAAAGCTTTTAGGTATACATTATTGACGCCGCCGCTGCCTTATATATAAGGCGTAGGCGTTATAGATATATCTCTATAAGTTAGATATTTGTTAACTTAAACCCCTCCCTACCTTACTAGGCGTCTTAGATACTATCTAGGACTCTATCTAGAACATTTAATAGCTAGCTATAGGTAAGCTTAATAGGGGAACGCTTTATTATAGTATAGACCTTAAAGTTATAGGCGAAGGCTACTTCTTTAAGTAGGGAGGCCTAATTAGACTATTCTTAGTTTGTAAATATATATAGGTATACCTTAAGCTCCTAGTTCTAACGCTCCGTCTAATTATCTATCTATAGGTAGAATGCGGTACTAAGTTTACGTTAAACGTAGAGATAGTAGTATATAGTGCTCTAGTACTCGCTTGTAAATATACTACCTTTATTAGAGATAATATTATCTAGAGGTCCATTTATATAAAAACTCTAAATAAGAGTTCTACGAGTTATATAGCATTAATTATCTTATATACTAGATAGTAACGCACTAGCTTTATAAAATAGTCTATAAGGACAAGGACGGAGCTATACTCTACGCTATTAGGAGTCTTAGACTCTAGGAGATCCGTAATAAAGTTAAGTAAATAATACCGCTAGGCTTGGGTGGGGGCTTAGAGAGGCTATAGCTTACTATAGGGTTTATAGCGGCGCGATTTAGAGTATTAGTAGGTATTATAATTATCTAGGTATTTACAGAGGTCCTAGGTAAGGCCGTTCTAAGCGTACTTTTACATAATTACCTTAAAAGTATAGTTAAAACTATAGTGGCCGCCTATAGGATTATTATAATTCTACTTAAGGATCTCCTATTATAATAGTGTATAATTTAGCACCTAGACCTTATTATTTTGCCTTAGGAGTCCTTAATTATTAAGGGTGTAGTCCTTATTACCTGTTACGGCAGAACTAGCAGAACTGGTAGAACTAGTAGAACTTAGCAGAACTAGCAGAACTGGTAGAACTTGGCAGAACTGGTAGAACTGGCAGAACTTGGCAGAACTTGGCGGAACTTCGCACTGGCAAGTTGCTACAGATTGCCGTATATTACGATTACGTGACGCGAAGATCTTATAAAACACTGAACGGCGCTGCTCTTCTTCTCTTTTCCTTTCCCTAGCTTTAGATTCTCGTTTATAGACAATCCAATCGTACAGGCTTGCGCGACCCTTTTGCCGTACTTATGTCTCGATTGACTAAGTCGCTAACATTACTAGTAGGAACTTATTTTTAGGTTAACTAATTATATATAGAGCGTATAAAGGCGTCCCTTTTTTATACTCTACGAATAAAATTAACTAGTGACTTAGGGGGTTGTTCTATAAACGCCGTTTTAGCTAAAGTAGATATTACTACTTCTTGCCGTAGCATAAGACTCTGCGTAAAGTTAGTGCTAGTAAAGTAACGTATAATACGTAGGTAACTCACTAGGTTATTATAGGGGACCGTAGCCTAGGCTAAGGGGTTTTTCTTAGGGTTAGGCGCTATTAGGTTAGTTAGAGTAGTCTTAAAGAAAATAGTAGGACGCTCTAGTCCGCCGGCGCCAAGTTCGTAAAGGTCGCTTATATACTACACGTATACTACTTACTGGTTTAGTATAATAGCACTAGGGCTGCCTATAAGGCCTATAACCTGCAACTTTTGCTATAATATAGGTAGTATAGCATTAAGAATTGTTTTTTACTACTATCTTTAAAGCCTTTAGTATAATCTAGGCGCTAGGATAGTATATTAGCGGGATTTGCTTTACCTAGCTTATATTTAATCTTAAAATTAAACTTAGCTAGTTCCTTAACGTACTAGGCCTAGTAAGTAGATAAGCTCTTAGTGGTTATAAAGTACCTAAGATTATTGTAATTGTAGAGTACGCACGTTATATACGCGGCGTGTTTAAGGTAATAGCGCCACGTCTTAAAGTATTACACTATAGCGAGTAGTTCTTTATTGTGCGTATTATACCGTACTTTTAGGCTAGTAAGCTTCTAACTATAATAGGCGATTAGGTACTAGTAGAGTTAATCTCTTTACCCTAAAGGCTATAGAAGTATACCGCTATAGGTATAGTTAGAAGCGTTAGTAATTACTATTAGGGGTAGATTAGGGTTAAAGTGGCGAAGCAAAGGAGCCTATATAAATGCAGCGCGTAGCTTATAAAACGCCTATTACGCGTCGTTGGGCTAGGACTAGGGTTAATACTATTTAGTAGGCCCTTTTAACTTATGTTTCTTCTTCTTCTCCCTATCTAATATTAGGTTGCAATATACCTATATAAGATGTGTATATAGGGAGTATATAGTATCTAAGTAGTTCTAAATAAATCGCCTATAGAAGTTAGCAAAGCTAAGAAAGACCTAAATATCTCTATAGAACTTAGGCTTAGGCCATTTTTTAATAGCTTTTACGCGGTTAGGGTCTATTATAATACCCCTAGGGGTAATAATAAAGCCTAGGAACTTAACGTTCTTAGTATAAAAAATATATTTTAATAGTTTGGCGTATAGGCCCTAAGCGCAGAGCTGTTATAGTACCTACTTAATATACTTGACGTGCTTACGTCAGGAAAAAATTTACCAGCATTTTTACAGTATTTGGCAGCATTTGGCGGCCAAATGCGCATTCTGCGCACTATAACGTATAGCGTATAGTATTAACTAAGGTGCGGTATACTGCTACATTTAACAATACAGTGCGGCATACTGCTGCATTTAACAATGCAGTGCGGCATATTGCTGTATACTGCTATATTTAACAATGCAGTGCGGTATACTGCTGTATTTAATAATACACTACGGTATACTGCTGTGTTTAACAATACACTGCGGTATACTGCTATATTTAACAGTATCCCTTACATGGATAGATACGCTCTATAAAATGTAGTCCGTGCGCACCAATCAATAAGGTGCATATACGGGCGGTAAGTCATTCTGCCGTATCACCAAAGTTCTTAAATAAAGCCATCATTGAAGTTTGGGCGCCAATAATCCTTAATGCTGCTTTCTATATGCAAGCCTATATAAATTAGCATCGCCAAATATGCATATAGCTCCTGCCTTAATGTAGGCCTTTATCCGCATAAAAATTCCTTATCCTCTGGAGCTAGGTGTAGTTCTGCATTTTTGTTTATATACTCTATAAGCTAGTTAAGCAATTCGTCCGTCCAAAATAGCCTAAAAAGCTGCGTAGGATCCTTATTGTCGATATTTTCTAGAAGCTTTAGCTAGCCATATTCGTTTTCATTAAATATTGGGAGAGGTTTAAAAGGAGGCAGTGGTTTAGGCTCTGGTGGAGGCTTTTTTATAATCCAATTTTTAGAAATAGGATATTAGATAGGCTGCATAAGGTCTATATCATTGGATGTATAGTTACGCACCATCTTAGTGGCGTATTTGATTGATAAAGTTATCTATTTACATCTTAACGCGAAAGAATTAATGTTCTTGATCGCGTGCACGGGCCACATTTTATAGCACCCCATCCATGCAAGGGATAGTGCAGCTAACTACGCATTTTGCACTTAATGCGCAATTAATATATAATGCCCTCCTCGCGTATTCTGTATATAATGCCCTTCTTACACATTCTGTACATAATGCCCTTCTCACACATTCTATATATAATGCCCTCCTCGCGCATTTTATATATCTTACTTACTTTAAGCAATAAATATTGCTCTTTTTACGCAGTTAGTGCAAAATAAATTGTATTGTTTTAGATAATTTAATATAATATAGCGACGGTTCTCTTCTACCTACCTACCTGCCTACCTACTAACCTACCTGCCTGCCTGCCTGCCTGCCTACCTACCTGCCTACCTACCTATCTATCTGTCTATCTATCTGTCTGTCTATACCTACCCATCTATACCTACCTATCTGTGCCTACCTGTCTGTGCCTACCTATCTATATCACCTTAATTCGATCGATTAAATCGTTTATTGTGTTCGCTAGCTGGTTATTTAAACGGTTGTCGTGTGGCTCTGGCGACGGTCGTGTGGCAATAACGACGGTTGTCTAGCTCTGGCGACGGTTATCTGGCTTCGGCGATGGTTGTCTAGCTCTAACGACGGTCGTCTGGCTCTGACGGTCGTCTAGCTCTAGTGACGGTTATCTGGCTCCGGCGACGGTCGTCTAGCTCTGACGACGGTTGTTTGGCTCTAACGGTTGTCTAGCTCTGGCGACGGTTATCTGGCTCTAGCGACGGTCGTCTAGCTCTAACGACGGTCGTCTGGCTCTGATGATGATCGTTTAGCCTCTGGCGACGGTTATCTAGCTCCGGCGACGGTCGTCTAGCTCTGACGACGGTTATCCAGCTCTGACGACGGTCGTCTAACTCTGACGACGGTCGTCTGGCTCTAACGACGGTCGTCTGGCTCTGACGGTCGTCTAGCTCCGGCGACGGTCGTCTGCTGGCTGTCGTTCTGGTGTCTTCCTAGGTAGGGAGGATGTAAGGAAGGGGTAAAAAATAAGGTGGCTACCTAGGTGTATATAGGGGGTATACTTAGCAGAGGTATGTGTAGAGGCTATTGGGAATATAGCGGGGACCCGATGCGGAGCTTTGTGTAGAGCCTCCGTACGCAGAGCTTCGTGTAAAGCCTCCGTACGCAGAGCTTCGCGCAGAGCCTTGTGCAGAGCCTCTGTACGCAGAGCTTTATGTAGAGCCTTGTGTAGAGCCTCGTGTAGAGCTTTGTATAAGAGCTTCCGTGCAGAGCTTCGTGCAGAGCTTCGTGTAGAGCTTCGTGCAGAGCTTTGTGTAGAACTTCGTGCAGAGCCTCGTGTAGAACTTCGTGCAGAGCCTCGTGTAGAACTTCGTGCAGAGCCTCGTGTAGAACTTCGTGCAGAGCCTTGTGTAGAACTTCGTGCAGAGCCTTGTGTAGAACTTCGTGCAGAGCCTTGTGTAGAGCTTCGTGCAGAGCCTCGTGTAGAGCTTCGTGCAGAGCCTCGTGTAGAGCTTCGTGCAGAGCCTCGTGTAGAGCTTCGTGCAGAGCCTCGTGTAGAGCTTCGTGTAGAGCCTCGTGTAGAGCTTTGTGCAGAGCTTCGTGCAGAACTTCGTGTAGAGCTTCGTGTAGAACTTCGTGTAGAGCTTCGTGTAGAACTTTGTGCAGAGCTTTGTGTAGAGCTTCGCGCAGAGCTTCGTGTAGAACTTCGTGTAGAGCTTTGTGTAGAGCTTCGCGCAGAGCTTCGTGCGGAACTTTATGCAGAACCTCGAACTTTATGTAGAACTTTAGAAAAAAATTACTAGCATCTAATTTTACTTTTCTGCCATTTTAGCATTTTCTAGCATTTAGCAGCTAAATGCTAATACTTAATTATAAATGCGGCATTTGGCGCTAAATGCTAGTACTTAGTAATAAATGCCGCATTTAGCTGCTAAATGCTAGAAAATGCTAGAAATGCTAGAAAATGCTAAAATGGCAGAAAAGTAAAATTAGATGCTAGTAAATTTTTTCCTGACGTATCCTCGTTATTTAAGTAAATAAGAATATTATCTAGGTAAACTATATAGATAGTATTTACTAGGGTTCCTAGAGCTTTATAAATATAGCTTTAGAAAGTTATAGGGGCGTTAGTAAGACTAAAGGGCATTACTAAGTACTTAAAGTGACCGTAGCGTGTCTTAAATGCGGTCTTCCATTCGTCTCCCTTTTTAATGCGAATTTTATAGTACGTATTACGAAGATTTAGCTTTATAAATATCTTTATATAGCTAAGCCTATTAAAGAGCTCGCTGACCAGCGGTAGGGGGTACCGATTTTTAATCGTAATCTTATTTAGGCGTCTATAGTTAACGTATTATACTGTCTACTTTTAGCATAAAGAGGATGGGCGCTTTAGTAGGCGACTTACTAGGCCTAATTTAGCCCTTTTTAAAAGCACTGTCTAGGTACTTTTATAAGATCTATAACTCTTTCTATAAGAGGTTATAGAGGGGCATTTATAGTGGCGTCTTGCCTTCTTCTAAGTTAATTATATAGTCGTACTTAGAGTTCTGCGGTAGTATACTTACTAGCTTATTAGAGAAGATATTAATTTCCTCCTTATATATATCTAGTAGGCCGGGGGCTATAGAGGTTAAAGTAACTATTATATAGTAGTATGCTTTTAGGAGCTAGTAAAGAGAAGGGTATAGCTAATATACGTTTTGTAGGTATACTTACACTAAGAGTATATATAGCTCTATTGTAGTATACTTAATAGTTTTAGGGTTTTAATTACCTCCCCTTTATATATAAGTGATCTATACTAGTACCGGAGGGTCTCTACGGGTACTCGCTACTAGTAACGGCAGGTCCTCTACTATATTAATAACCGGTATCTTTATATCCAGAGGGTTTATATAGGTACTTACTACCAGTAATAACAGGTCCTCTATTATATTTATAACCGGCGTAGAAAAGGAGTTTTCTAGCTATAGCGAATAGACTATTTCGCTAGCCTTAATGTCTACTAGGAGAGCGTTAAGGGTGACTATCTAAAGGCGTCTAGGGTTTAAAGTACCTTAGATAAACTGTCTAGAATAGAAGCTAATTAATAGATCTGCTTCTGCGAGCTAATCCTATTTAAGAACTATATTATAACTATTAAATAAGCCGCCCTAAAAGGTCTGCGGGCTGATAGTACGAGAGGTACCCTAGGAGTCGCTAGTGGTAACTATTAGATTATAAGCATCCCAGATTGTTATTTAGTTGCTATTAAGGAAACGTATAATAGGTTTATGTAAATATAGCGCGTAGTATATAGGTTGGTTAAACCTATAGACGATATCTTAATTAATAAGGTTAATTTGGCACCTATTATTATATAAAGTATATAGGTGGACTTCGCCTTAGGGTATATCTATCGCAACATATACCACAATGCGTTTCTTCTCTCCCTCTATATTAGGCCCTAGTTGTAGTTAAAAGAGATATACTACTAGGGCTTTAGGTTTTCTAAAGGCTAAGCTAACTTCTCTTTAACCTGCTTCTAGTGTTCCTTATAGTGGCCGCCTACGGTCCTTTAACTTACCTGCGTAGCACTGGTGTCTGGGGGGTCCCCTAAGCTATCTAGCTTTTAGGTAGTCTCCCTAGGAGTTTACTTAGAAAAGCGTTGCCCTTTTTAGGTTCTATTCCCTAAGCCTAAGTTTACAGAGCCTATACTGCGACCGCGCTTCGTACGTAATGATTTACCGCTGCTACTTACGCGATCTTCCGCGAGCTTTATAGTATCGAGCAATTGCTCTATATAGTGGATTTCGTTAAAGAGGTCTTTAGCAGTTCTTACCTATTAGGTAAAGTTCTAGCAGAAGAGCTCTACTTATAGGTAAGCTGGGAGATATAAGAACTAAAAGGCTACCTGTTATTTAGGATTAATAAAAGGGGTATATAAGAAGAGGTCCTCTAAGCTATATATACGGGCTAGGAAGACATTAAACCTCTAGTTCTCCTTTATAATAGCCGTATAGTATATTATAGCGTTATTAAAGCGTCTTACTATAGGGTTCCTAATCTAGTCTTAGACTATAGTCTTAAATTTATTATATAGTAAAGGACTCTTATCCTTAGTGCCTAACCGGCGATAAACTAATTAGGCAATTGTCTTCTTTTTTATAAGACCTTTAATGGCCTAGCGCGTGCGTTGCTTATAGTTATAGTTAGCGTTATTAACCTTAAATTGGTTCTTAACTGCGGCAATCTACCGGTTAAAATACTGTTAAGTAGTACCGCTAATATTAGGTAGTAACTTCTTAACTAGGGCTAAAAGAGCGCAATATTATATATATTGTAGTAATATGCCAGCTTATAGCTATAAAATAGATATTATTACTATTATTGCATTTATCGCAGATATTATATATCTTGCTATTATTAAAATCTATATTTATAATTATGCGTTTCTTTTACGGCTCTAACTCTTTACATATTTACTAGCAGCTTATTTACCTTTTAAAAGAAAATCCTTATTATATAATGTATTAAACCAATTAAAATTAACCTAAGAATTAATAATAAAGCTCTAGGGCTCTAACCTAAGCTTTAATAGCACTATATATACGCTACGGAGCACTAATAAAAGGTTATAAATATAACGTCTATTAATACTTCGTTGGCACTTTACAAGAGATTGCTGGTTAAAGTTCCTTAATATCTTCGCGCCACGTATATATACTACCTATCTCTCTATACGCAAAATTAAGACGCTCTTTCCCCTTTAAATTTTTTCCTTACTAAGGTTTTTTATGGGGTTTTATTAAGGCTTAAGTATATAAAGGATCGGGGACAACCCTTTTTAAAGGGGGGAGCATTATTAGGTAAAACCTAAGTAGATAGTTATATAGCCGCAAGGTATAGGCGACCCTGGGGTAACCTAGGGGTAACTTACCCGTAAGGTACGTGCGCTATATATACCTAGGGAAAACCCTTCCTACCTTGCATATAGACTTCTCCTTTTCCCTTAAGGATTCGTCTCTGTCTATATAATATACCTATTATTCTATTATTAGACTCCCTATCTATATCCTTACCTTATAATATAATCACCCTAAGCTAGTAGTAATTTAAGAGGATAAAGAACTAGAAAGAGTCTATAAGACACTAAAGAGCTTTTAGGTATAAAGAATTTTAAAAGTATAGCTAAAAGATCTATAAATAAATATATACGAGAATTAAAAAGCGAAGTATATCCTAAAAAGCATAGTAAAGCATTTTGTGGAAGATTTCTATAAGGAAATAACTTAAGGACACAATGGAGTAATAGGCTTAGTATTAAGACTTTAGGAAGAATACACTATTGATGGAATCTAAGGCATAGCCAGAAAAGTAATAAAAGAGTGTCTAGATTACTAAAGGAATAAACTAATAAGGTATAAGCTATATAGAGGGCTATAACCTATTAAAATACTAAAGAGATTATAGGAGGTTATATAAAAATGTCTATTCAAAGCGAAGTCACGCCTTCCCTCCGAACAGCAACAGCAACATCAATATCTATCACAATTAGCCTTTTGGCTTTTCGCTTTAAAATAAGGCTTATTTAATAGAGATTTTGTTATTTATTCGTCTTATAGCCTTAATAATGCTATGCCGTACGGCGTTGTGTTATCGTCGCGATAAAACGTCTTACCCCTTAGAGGATCGCAAAGTTTCGCGTTGCGTTTTTCCATAACAGCTGTTAATAAGTAGTCTTTCCTAACAATTTTTCCCACAGGGTTTTTTTAATAGGTTTTAAATTAACGCTTTCCAGCTTCCTCCTTACTACGTCGTTGTCGTCGTTAATAGCCTTTAATATTACCTAACTAAACGGTTTTTAATGATACTCTATGGGCGTAAAGAGACGACATATATTTTTACTCCTATATTAGTTATTAGGCGTAGGCCTTATACCGCTAGGTTTGTTATTAATAGCCTTTAATATTACCTAGGTTCTGGGTTACCTAAACGGTCTTTTAATAATACCCTACAGGCGTAAAAAAGACAAGATATATTCCTACTTCTATATTAGTTATAGGGTAGGCCTTATACCGCTAGCTTCTAACGGTACGCGTTATTTAGGGCAATAAGTATATAATTATCTACTACTGCTTAAGATAGTAGGGAACCTACTATGCAATATAGCAGGCTAAGATAATTACCCTCTCCTTAGGCCTACACCCCCTAATATAATACACTATTTAGAATATATCTCTATCTCTGCGAGCAAGTAAATAGATAAAAATGTCTATTTAAAGCAAAGTTATGCCTTCCCTTCGAATAGCAACATTAATATCTATCACAATTAGCCTTTCGGCTTTTCGCTTTCCTACCCTTCACCCTATAAATAGATTTTGCAGCCTCTTAGGCTTGCGGTAGGCCCGAGGGGGGCAATGAGTATGTAATCATCTACTACTGCTTAAGATAGTAGGGAACCTACTATGCAATACAGCAGGCTGAGATGATTACCCTCTCCTCGGGCCTACCCCCCCAATACAATACACTATTTAGAATATATCTCTACCTCTGCGAGCAAGTGAATAGATTATGGGACTTTATTATTAAGTTACTAAAGTTAAAAAATCCTATTACCAGATAAGAGCATAACGTAATCCTAGTAATAGTAGACAAGTTAACTAAATAGGGCTACTTTATAGCATATACAGAAGAAATCTTAGTAAAAGATGTCACTAGAATCTATACTAAAGAAGTGTTTATAAAATATAGAGTACTAAGTAAAATTATATTAGATAGAGATCTAAGATTCGTAGCAGCATTCTAGGAAGTATTCTTAGCGGAATAAGGAGTTCGCGCAGTAATATTAATAGTATACTATCCGCAAATAGATAGATAAACGGAAAGATTAAATTAGACACCATAATAGTATCTAAGGTATTATATTAATTATGCATAGAATAATTAGGTATTATTATTACTAGTTATACAGTTTATATATAATATAACACCTTAAAAAGGAATAGGTATATTACTATTTAAGGCAAATTACGGATATAAGCTAAGAATATTATTATTACTACAATAAGCGAAGAAAATAAGTAGTACAGCTAAAGAAAGAATAAAGGCATTAATAAATCTTTATATAGACCTTATAGAATTAACAAAAAAGGTATAAAAAGGATAAAAAGGTACTATAATGCTAAGAGATCTAAGGGACTAGATCTTAAGGAGGGGGACAAAGTATGGCTACTATATAAAAATTTTAAGAGTTAACAACTAAGTAAGAAGTTAGACTATATTAGACTAGGACCTTTTAAAATTATATAAAGGATTTTACCGGTTATATTTAAGTTAAACCTACTAGCTAAGATAAAGATCTACCTTATATAGCATATTATAATGCTAGAGCCAGTATATAGGAATATAGAGCCATTAATTTATAAAGCAGATACGTATAGAGGATAAGAAGAAAACAAATAGTAAGTTTTAAGGATTATTAGTTATAAGAATATTAATAATAAAATATAGTATAAAGTAAAGTAGATAGGCTATAATAAGACTACTTAGAAACTACTATAGAATTTAAAAAAACGCTATAGGAAAGGTATAGGAGTATTAAAAGAAAACAGATTAGGCAATATTAAGAAGAAGCTAAAGATAAAAGGATTAGTTAAAGGCAATAGACGAGCCGGATTATTTAAGGGATCTGCCGCTAGTGTATTAGTTATTTCCGCCTTAACTTAATTAGAATTCTTTTTAGCCTCCTTAGCCTTAAGCTTATGGAGACCTTACTTAACTAAGCGGTACTCTTTAAAGCGCACCTTCTTATAAACCTTTTTAAGACGGATTAACTAAGCAAATATAGTCTAATAAAGCTTAAACATACAACGCTAGGCTTCTAGGAGACGAGTAAACTCTTTAAAGGAATAATGGAGTTTATTATAAGCTGTAATAAAAGAGGCCTTAAGCTTCTTAGCTTCGGATTAAATACGGAACCCTATAATAAATTAAATAAGGAAGTTAGAGACTTTAGAGACTAATAAGACGCGTATATTTAGCGTTAAAGACGGATTAAATATCGCAGGATAACCGCATATTCGCTTTCGTGCACTTGATATAAGAAGAAGGTTAGCGACTAGATGGAGCCGTAATTGCAATATATACTAACTTCTTCTCTATATAACGAGAGTAGGACGGTATAACTTTACTAAGAGAAAGAATCTTAAGTACTATATAATTATAACAATTAGTGGACAAAGAGGAAGTTGCCTTTAGCATAATAAGTAATAATAAAGGTCATTAAATTAAAGACGGGAATGCCACACCTCTAATAGACGACTTAGAGATATGAGATATCTTTAAGGATAAAGATAAAGAGGAGGGGGATGGTGTTACGGACCTTATATCGGCAGTAGTAGAACTACTAAGAAGAGATATAAACGGACTAATGGTGGAAGCACAGGAGGTGTTAAAACTAGTAGAACTATAGGACGAGGGGTAGCTAAGTTATATAATAAGTTATAAGAGGAGATCTGTTAATCTATAGGATCTATAAAATCTGTCTACGTACCTTACGTACTTAGTATTTTATAGGCGCAGTATTGTGTATTTAAAGGACTACAGTCCCTACCTAGATAGTTCTCTTCTTTATAGTGAATCTTAGAATATAATTAGAGTTAATCTATTAGGCAACCACTCCACTAGTTATTATTACGTTGTTGACTTCCTATTTACCTATATACCCAGCCCATTAATAAGTTTACCGTAGTTCCTGCTATAAGGCTTCGTTATAGAGGGAGAGGGAAAAAAGACTAAAATAAGGGTTAAGGAGCCAAAATTAAAGCCTTAAAATGCGCTAGATGGAAATCCCGAAGCCAATACACTAAATAGTATATAGGGGCAAATAATTAATTTGATTTGGTTGGGTGTAAATAGCTACTAAAGTAATATAGCCGATTTAGTAGAGTAACTAAGTTTAGGGGGTAACCGAATTCTAGGGGTCCGAGCTTATAGTAGTATAAAAATAACCCCTAGAATATTAAGGATATTGTTCCTAAAAGGGAGGTACTAGTAGCGTTTAAGAGGATTAAGCAAATAAGAATTCGTAGATAAGAACTTAAAAAGCATTTACTAGACACCTAGGCCGTATAGAAAAAGCACTATAATAAAAAAAATATCCTAAAAGAATTTAAGATAGGAGATAAGGTCTTACTATTTATATAAAATATCTAAATAAAATATATTAAGAAGAAGCTAGATTACCAGTAGCTTAGACCCTTTAAGATAGTTAGGAAAACGAAAGGAAATTAAGCCTATAAATTAGAATTACCAAAATTATATTTAATATACCCTATATTTTATCTTTCCATACTAGAGCTATACTAGAGAAGAGACGGTATAGAACTATCCCTACCTAGCGAAATTAATAGGGAACTAGAATAGAATATAGAAAATATTTTAGACTAAAGATAGCGTTAGAAGAAACGTAAAATTTTAGTTTATTAAAAAGGATACTCTTAGATATATAATAGTTGGAAACCTAAGAAGTACCTTTAGCCGGAATATAATATAGTAATTAAAAATTTCCTAAAGACTATAAGCTAAGATTTAGTAATAGTTCTAGATATACTATAGGTAAGATAATAGGGAAGACCCTATAAATTAAAACCATAAGGTTAAGTATAGGTATTAAGAATAAAAACATTTCGCTATTATAATAGGGATCCTAAAATTCTATAAGAGGAAGCCTATAAGGATCTATAGGAGAACTACTAGGGATACTATCTAAAGAAGACGCTATTTAAGAATAAGTAGTAGCACTATAAGAAGAAGCCCTAGGGATTTAAATAGGTCCCCTAGGGATAGAAGGAGAGTATTTAGCCCAGTACTAGAGATATATAGTAGAGTTAATAGTATAAAGAGGAGTAAAAGGACAGCCTATAAAGAATTAGAAATATTAAGAAATTATAAGGCACCTATAGGAATATTACCCGTTTATTATATACGGGGATTATAGTAGTATACTGCTTTTATATAGATTATTACTAAAGCTTAAGGTAAAGGTATCCCTAAAGTATAAAGTTAATTCCTAGTACTAAGATATTCTAAAGGCACTAGAGAGGCTAAAGCTATTCTATAAGAAGAAGGATAGAATAAGATAATAACTTAAATACTAGCCGAAGCAATAGGGGAATCCTCTTCTATCTTAACGTTATTATTATTAGTAGTATTATTAGCACTTCTATCCCTAGAAGTATTAGTACCTTTACTAATATTCTTCTTTAAGCATTAGGAAGATAGGCTAGTATAGGTAGAAAACTGGCGAGGAGAACGTTTATCTTAACTTTTATCGCTATTCTTAGTATTATCCCTAGGTTCTAAATTAGCAACTAAGTAGGGATTAGAAAGCTATTAGCTAAAAGAATTAGTATAGTTTCTAATATATTACTAGAGAAACTCACCTAGCTAAAAACGCCTGCGTAAGAGTGCGAATATTATTATTTATAAGGGTAAGCTACTTATAGATATATTTATAGACACTATATATCCGAGTCTATTATATTTCTATAGTAGTAGAAACCCTTATTAAATTAAAGAGCCTATAAGTAATAGAAGATACCTTCTATCCCTATCTATTGCTATTTAAATATAGATAGAAATCCCTAATAGCGCGCTAGAGCTTATAAGTCTTATATATGTAAACGGCAGGGTCTAATTAATTATTAAAATCTAGAATAGGATAGAATAGAAACCACTAGAATATAGGTCTTTCTCCTACTACGGTAATAGAAGTATTTAGGTTTATTTTTGCTAGAATAAGATATATTATAAGTATGGGATAGGTCTAGTATAAGAGTATAGACGCAATAATAGTAATATTTTAGGGAAACTATTATAGGAGTAATAGAAGTTATCTAAGGCGCCAATAAGAGAGAAATAACACTGCCGCTAGTCTAGGGATACGTAGTATATCTATAAGCTATTATTATGAGAATACTCTAGGAAGTTAGTATTGTTATAAGAGATAAGGCGGGGATCCTATTACTTATAGATATATTATAAAAAGATAATAGAATAGTAGTAAAAGAATAGCTAGAAATATAGAAGCTAAAAGTTAAGATATAATAAAAAACAGTCTATTTAAGAATAAGATAAATAGTATTATTAATAGAAGGATAAGTAAGAGATAATACCTTATAAATAGAAAGAAATTAAAGAAAGACGTTATTATTAAAATCTATTTTAGGTAAATAGGGGTAGTAGTTAGTTAGCGCGTCGTACTAAATAATCTCTAAATCTATTTATAATAAGCTCCTATAATTAGAAAGGTAAATCCTACTAAATTTTATTTTTATTATTAAAATTATATTATAAAAGCACTATAAAGAGCTAGGGTAGAAGAAGAGTAGAGAAATAAAAGATAAAGTAAAGTTCTATACTAGTAAAGAGTTAGTAATAAGCCGCATTATAGAGTACCTTTCTACTAAGAACTTTCCTTAGTAGTTTTAGTCGGAATTTAATAAAGGTTTATTAAGAGGTAAAGTTTTAGAGGACTAGGACCTTTAAAGGGGAGGTAATTATAGTAGAATCCCCTAGGAGGTATATATTAGATAAGATAGTAGGAGGTTTTATTAATATCTTATTTATATCTTATCTATACCCTAAAGAAGATATAGTTAGATAGATAGGGGTAAAAGGTTTTACTAGTATTTTAGAAGGATTATATAGGAAGCTAGTTCTCCTCTAGAGAAGAACTAGCAATTAGTCTCTAAATAAAAAAGGTTAGAAAGTATTTGTCCTTTAATATATAAAACCTATTCTACCTTTAACTTACCTTTAACTTACCTTCTACTTACTTATAATACTATTAATTAAATAATTATATATTCTAGAAAGGCTGGCCTCTTATAAGACCTTTAGTATATAATTTATTGACCCGAGGTACGAGTGGTCTATATTTTCGGGTCCTAGAATTCAAACCCTGCCAAGCTGGCTTCTGATTGGTCAAAAAAAAGTGCGCGCGGTAAGTTGTGGCAGAATCCACGTGACGAACATCAAAATATTATGAACATCAAAATATCCACGTATTGCGCCTTCCTTTTTGTTGACACCTCTATTAATACCCTATATATATTATAAATATGGCAAATCCTACTATAATTAAGTGCAGCAAGTGCCATATCTATAAGCCCCGCCTTAACTTTGTTAAAGACGGCCCTTTAAAGAAGATTTTAAAGCTGTGCTAGTTATATCGGTTAAAGGCGCGTCTTCCCTATATATTACTTCTACTTCTACTTACTTTTTCTAGGCCTCTAAATATAAGCGGAAAGCTCTTATAGAGTTAGATTCTACTACTAAGAATCGTCCTATAAGGCGCTAGCGAACTGCTCTACCTAAAAACGATACTGAGAATGCTTTCCTGCCTCGCGGCCAGAACAGTTAAGATACCCCTAAAATGGCTTAATAGCGGAAGGTAATTAGGGCAATACAACGGGAGTACCGCATTCTTAATTGGTGGGGTAAAGCTTACTCGCCTACTCCTCCGCTATATACTATAAATAAAGCTCCGTTTAGTAGAAGAGGCACTCTAAATGGCCTAAATGCGTCCTTACTAGAACTAGCTCCTATGCCTACTCTAACTACGGCTACACCACTACCCGTTTCGGCCGTCAATTAGGAGCGAATTAAGAAGTTTAGGAGTATACTATAGGCTGAATGTATGGAGACGTGCAGTTGTTGTAAGGAGCGGTAGTTCTAAATGGGCCTAGCTACGGAGGGTGATAATATAGGTGTATATAAAGCCTGCATTAAGGACGCCGATAGCCTTAAGAATCCAACCCTTTCTCCCCTATTTAGTAAAAGCAATGAGCTTAATCTAGGGCCTGTTCCTGGCTTCTTACCTATACTTACCGCGGTAGAGGAGCTTCTAATTGCGCGCGTATACGTTTATCTACAAGTCGTGCGTGTACGTGGCTAGTAATATCGCTATACTAGTTACGTCTGCTGCTTTGGCCAGAATATACTAAAGACTTAAAGGCAGCTACCACGGCTACCTAATAAACTTGATATACTAGTCGTAAGGCCTATAGCAGTAGAGGGTGGCGAATACCTAAGTTAACGGTTTACTAAGCGGTATACCGTAAGGCGCTCTACTATATTACTATAGCTTTACTTTCTAAAGGTTAATCATCCTAATTATTGCGACGTTAAAATATATAGCACCTGGCTTACCAGCTTACCCAAAAATAGCTCTATATTAGATTAGCTACCTTATATTAATAAGTCGGAGTCTAATTTTAGTAGCCCGACAGCTCACCCTACTGCTCCTATACAACGTCCTGCTGTTAATCCTCTACCTGCTAAGCTTGGCAGTAATATACCGGACCGCGAATTTAATAACAACGTACTAGATACTTTAGTTCCTAATCTAGTGCCTAACCTTAATAAATTAAAGCTTTTAGGTCGCGAGGTTTAATACTAATAAGACCTATAAGTGGGCCTAGAGGTTCCTACTATGCGATAGACACCTCTCTCTAAGCAATTAGCCAGTTTCATTATGCGCGGCGCCTTTCCTACTCTATTTCCTTATGGCAAAGCTAATTTTAATATGCTATAAAGCCGTACCGTTACCCTAGCTGCGTACGCCAAGCATATGCTTAAGTATTAGGACGGTTAGTTTGGCCGCTACCCCTTATTTCGCTACTACGTGTTCAATCGGATTATAAGAGAGCAGGCCCTTAACGCCACCTATTTCCTTTACGGCCGATTAGATAAGAATAGTCTATCTTTAAATAAGCTTAGTAATGTTATAAATAGTAATAGGGGTGGCTAGTTGCTAAATAAGATTGTACAGCATATATGGAGCCTTAAGGGCACTAGACCTTACTAGAGGCAGAAGAGAAATAAGCTTACGGCTTATGCTAAGAATATTAAAAGCAGGTCTCTATTCTTTATACTTAGCGCTACTAATCTACATTGGCATGATCTACACTCTTATATGCCTCTATTTAACGAATATAAGGCTACTAATAAGGCTTAGCGCTACCGGATTGCTTCTTAAAATCTTAATAATAATCCGCATATTGCTGCTTACTGGCTGTATCGCCGCTTCGATCTATTTAGGAAGCACGTGCTTATAGGCCTATTTAATAGCACTAACTTTTGGTCCTAATATAAGTGGTAGGTATAAGGTAGTGGCTATATATATAGCTTCTTATAGAGTTTAACAGCCCTAAGGCTAGATCCGTTAGCTATTAAATTAAGGGCGGCTTTTGCTAAGTACTAGGCTACTTTTATATCCGTAATTAATCCTAATTAATCTAGGCCTCCTAATCTCCGATATTCTTCTACTCTAAGCTATAAAGAATAGCTTAATACCAGTAAGCTTCTTACTGCCTACCTTAATCGATTTTAACGGCACCGCAATTGCACCAAATCTTACTGCTTAAGATTAAAGAAAGGCTCCACTAGAGCAAAGGAGTACCGCTTCTATTTTCCACGCTCTCTCCGTAATAAGGCCGCTGTATTAAAGGATTAAAATCCACATTACTAGACGTTCTGTCCGCAGCGTAATAATAAGCTTCTTAATGGTTATAATGCAGCTATAATATTAGCGTGGATAGCAAATATTAATACGTTACCCGCTATAAGCATATTAGTAATAGTTAACTATATAGGCAAGTATTACAGCAAGGAGGAGAAGAAGTCAACTTCCTACTAGGAGTTACTCTAATTAGTATAGCCGCACGCTAATAGCCTTCACGCCTTTAGTTCGGTTGTAGCTAGGTTTATAAACAAGCTTATTACTAAACGCGATTAGTTAGCGCAGGAGGTATACCATCTGCTTCTTAATATTCCCCTTTATAAAGGCTCTAGGAATATAGTAACTTTAGACTACCGCTAAGAGGATAATTAAAGCGCTACGTATAAGCTTAATAATGGGCAACTAAGAGGGTGCGGACTATCTAACTATAAGAAATATAAGCGCCGCCTAGATAAGGTAGAGGACGTTACTTTCCTTAATTTTCTACTCTATTTTAATTACTCTACTTATAAGCGTCGGCTAAGAGTAAGGCCTTAAGTTATATTATACTTTCCGCGATATAACGGCGATCGTTCCTATCTATAGTATCCTAAGTTTTACCGCGTAAAGCTTATTCTTTATTACCCGTAAAGGGAGTATAAGGAAGTAGCTACTTATACTAATAGATTTAGGGCTCCTAATTATATAGCTTCCTATTAGGCTTACGTTAACTCTTATTAGCATTAGCCTAACTACTTCTGCAATTAGAAACTAGAGAAAAATTGCGAAACTACTAATAATATTAATAAGTTTAAGGGCGATTTCGTAGACGACTTAGAGCTATACCAGTCCTTTAAGGCCCTGCATGCCCGCGTTCGAAATACCAACTAAGTTAAAATTAAGGATCTAGATAGGCTTGGTAATAGGGAGCTTAATTATAACTACAACTAGAGTACGCATTAGGGTACGTACCCGCAGCTTAATAAGAGGACTTATTAGTAGAAAGCACGGCTACAGCCTCTACCGTGGAGCCGCCTATCCCAAATAGCAACTCCGTCCTCCTTATAACTAGGTCAGCGTTATATCTATAATATTATAGTTAATCACTATAGGCAGATCTAAGTGGGCCTTGGCCCCCCCCTACTGCGGATTAATATTAATAAAGAGGCAGGAACTAGTAAGTCACATCTTATTACTGTTCTGTCTACTACGCTCTATAATATAGCTATGTCTAATAGTAAGCCGTCGCTATTAGTTCGAGCCACCCCTACTAGAGTAGCTACCTTTAATATTAACGGTAGAACTATATACGAACTATTAAGGTTGCTAGTAAATCGCCCCTTTAAGGAATTGCCTGCTGCTAGTCTTACGCCTCTATAATAAGCTTTTAAGGATATTTACTATCTTATCCTTAATAAGAAATCTATAATCAGGCAAGTACATCTGGCCTAGATTAATTGCCACCTCCGTTAGATCTACCCTACACGTAATAACAACTACTTTAGAGGCTTAAACATCTTACTAGTAGGCAATTTCCATCAGCTTCCCCCTATAGGTCAGGCGGCCTTATATAGTAATCTACCTGCTAGGCCGTTAGAGCTCGCTAGCTATAAAAAGGGAGCCTATAAGGCAATTAACCGAACTACTATCCTAGATCAAGTTATATAGCAGGGCGGTAATAACGCTAAGAGCTCTATATTTAGGACTGCCCTCACGGAGCTACGTAGTAATTCTATAAGTAATTTAACCTAAAAGCTTCTTTTAACTAGGTATAAGCAGAACCTATCCACCGATAAGGTTGCGGGCTTTAATAACGCAATTCGGCTATATGGCATACGCGCTACTATAGGTAAGTATAACACTATTCGGCTTCGCGACCTTTTACAGCCAGTGGTGGCTATTAAGTCAGTTAACACTAGTATAGGTACGCGGAAAGTTACTCCTAATTAGTGCGATACTATAGAGAATCTAGCCCTATATATTAGCGCGAAAGTAATGCTAATATAGAATATCTAGGTTAAACTAGGCTTAGTAAACGGTACTACTAGTACAATTAAAGATGTTATATGGAAGGGACACGCGGATATTAAAAAGGATCAGCCTCAGTCACTACTAATTGCGGTAGATAGGTACAACGGACTTACCCTATTCACTCGGCAGGATAGTAAGAAAGTTATCCCTATATTTTCTGTGCTTCGTAAGTAGGAGGGTATAAGAGGCTCTTACTCACGGCGTCAATTTCTAATTACTCTGGCTTTTGCTCTTACTATACATAAAAGCCAGGGCCTAACACTTAACTAGGTAGTTCTAGATATTAAGGAAAAGGATAAAACAGCTAGGCTAACCTATATAGCAATCTTATAAGTTAAGAAGCTTTTAGGGCTTATATTTAAACGTAGGTTCAATATAAAACAATTTTAGTTATTTATAAGTAAGACTAAAGAGGCATAACAAGAAGATTTTGCATAAAGGCAGTAGTAACTACTCGTAAACAACTTTTCCTAATTAGGAAATTATATACTGGCTCAGAGGTAAGCAGAGAATGCGGCATTTATCTTAGTTTTCTAACTTTTAAACAGCTTAACCGCGAAATCCAATTTTCTAAATTTTAACCCCCCTATCCGTCCTACCTTCTTACCGCTTCTAGAGCTATTAAATATATATATAATAGTATATAGGGAGAATTGGCAGTACTACCGGATCAATATTGCTGCTGTCTATAGCATTAATCGATTTTTAGAATTTTTTAATTTTTTAAAGGGCGGAAATGTCGCTTATATAAGAAGTCACGTGACCTCCGAGAATACTTGGGACCGTATATTAGCAGCCACGACTTCTCTACACTATAGTTAAGATTTTATATATACCACACCTAGAGCTACTTGCAATAACTATTACCTATAGATCTGCCGATTTACAAATCAAAAATTAGACGTAGTTAGAGCTGTTAGTAGGGGTCATTAATCGCGCTCCCTGTAATAAAATCCAACTAACGAATAAACTAACGAATTAAATTAAAAGTTCGGAACGTCCAAATAAGGTTCTGCTAAGACGCTAGCTGGACCCTAACCTAGACCCTTCCTAACCTATTAAATTCTAAAAATAACAACCTCTACTAAATTAAAAATTAACCTTATCCTTAACAAGCCATCCGATTAAATTTAATGGTTCTTTATTATCTAAGATATAGCTAAAACTAACAAGGTATGGCAGTATATCCACCTATCTAAGAAGAAAGATAATCTTCTAAAGCTAGAACTACCAAGTCGGCCTATACTAAGGGATATACTACCTACGGCTATATTAATAGCAAATGTAACCGACTACCGGACCTTGCATATTACCCTGTTTCACCTGCGTCAGCACTACCCTCGTATATCTCAGATACGTTGGAAATAAGTCATGGGCTTCGGAGTTCGGGGTCTACTTTCATGTATTTATACCACTTGATTTCCATAGGTTTACAATCAAGTTGCTCGTTCAATTTCCACACACTGCAAAGCTTACAGTTATGAGCCCGGCCTGCCTACCGTACTGCATCTAATCTGTACATTCAGCGCTTACTAAGCAATCAATCTACCGCCTTTGCAAGTGTTTCGAGCTTCTTCCGGGTACCTCTCTTATACTCGTGATTATCTTCATTTACCAAACGGACGGACAATAGAACATCGATCAAATCGAACATCGAACATCAAACATCGAACACATCAAACATCAATTACGTCGAACATCGATCAAACCGAACCTGACCGTACAAACCCAACCATACGAACCCTAACCTCCTTCAACCCAGATACACAACCATTCAACAGAGTCGACCTATCCACCACAGCGTAACAACCTCATATGGCGTCCAAGTGAGAGCCCAGCCAGAGCGAGATGCCAGAGCACAGAGCCAGAGCACAGAGCCAGAGCAAGATGCCAGAGCACGGAGCCAGAGCAGAAGCTAGCTTAGATATACTAATAGTAAGAGACAAGGATATTGGGTAGACATAAGGAAGGTACCAGACCGACGGCAGCCAAAGGACCGTCGCAAATCAGACAACCGTTTGAACGACCAGCTAGCGAACACCAGAGCCTCAATATAGGCCTGTCACCAAATCAAATCAAGGCCTCCTAGGGAGGCACCAACGCTACAATCAGTCGCAGCCATCACGCTGCAGACGTCCTACCACAACCAGTCGCAGCCATCACGCTGTAGACGCCCTTCCGAAACGCCAGCCTACATTGGCACCAGCCTCATCGGCACCAGTTGCGACGACCGCAACGTCACCAGATACGACGTCTTAACGTCACCAGAGTCACCAAATGACTACGTCCTTCCTGCAATAACAGCAGCTTCCAAAGCACGTCAATGCAATTAAGCAGCTTCCATGAGCACGTCAATGCGATTGAGCAGCTTCTAAAGCACGTTAATGTAATTAAGCAGCTTTCAAACACCATTACCCTATCCTTTTACCACTCCTAAATTGTATCTAAATTTCCTATTTTTGGGACAGTTTCTACCTTTATTTGTCTTCTACAGCTTTGACTACACCGTCAAATCTGGGGGGGTGTGTAACCGACTACCGGACCTTGCATATTACCCTGTTTCACCTGCGTCAGCACTACCCTCGTATGTCTCAGATACGTTGGAAATGAGTCATGGGCTTCGGAGTTCGGGTTCTACTTTCATGTATTTATACCACTTGATTTCCATAGGTTTACAATTAAGTTGCTCGTTCAATTTCCACACACTGCAAAGCTTACAGCAAAGCTAGACCCAAATTAGCTCACTGCCTATAACTAGCTCTACGCTAAATATAAGGACGATTTACGCGTACACTAGAAGCAAAAACAGGCTATAAATAATATTAACAACTACATCGTTTGCACTACATCGGTAGCCTACCTTTTACTTATTAACAGCCTTAGTAGTCGGTTACATTAAATATTTAAGGCGTCTCTACTACTGTAGTAGCTACTGCAGTGATAGAGATACCCCGTATTTTGGTAAGCAATTAAGCCCATCTTATACGAGAATCTTATACTTATTAGTACTTACCAAATCACGTATTCGCAGGGCCTCCTCCCATTTATAAATACTCCCTTCTCTACACCTTCCTTTCTTCTTTTCTTCTTCCTTATAAGAGCTAGTGGTTCTCTAATACTCCTTCTTAGTTCCTACTAAGGGATCTATTAGTTAATATGGCGATATAGACAGCATCAAATAAGAAGATGGGTAAGAAAAAAGACAGGAAGGACAAAGGAGCCTCCGGTAGGTATTAGCCGAGCAACGTTAACGTCTATATTATAGCTGCCTAATCTCCCGTTCGCAGGCCTCCTCCCATCTATAAATACTCCCTCCTCTACACCTTCCTCTCTTCTTTTCTTCTTCCTTATAAGAGCTAGAGGTGCTCTAATACTCCTCCTTAGTCCCTATTAAGGGATTTATTGGTTAATATAGCAATATAGATAGCATCGGACGAGGAGACGGGCAAGAGAGAAGACAGGAAGGACGAAGGAGCCTCCGGTATGTGTCAGTCGAGCAACATTAATAGCTATATTATGGCTGTCTAATCTCCTGTACTTATAGGCCTCCTCCTGTCTATAAATACTCCCTTTATACCTTCCTTTCTTCTTTTCTTCTTCCTTATAAAAGCTAGAGGTGCTCTAATACTCCTCCTTAGTCCCTACTAAGGGATCTATTAGTTAACGTAGCGATATAGATAGTATCGGACAAGGAGACGAGCGAGAGAGAAGATAGGAAGGACAAAGGAGCCTCCGGTATATGTTAGTTAAGCAACATTAATAGCTATATTATGGCTGTCTAATCTCCTATGCTCGCAGGCCTCCTTCTGTCTATAAATACTCCCTTTATACTTTTCTTTCTTCTTTTCTTCTTCCTTATAAAAGCTGGAGGTGCTCCAATACTCCTCCTTAGTCCCTACTAAGGGATCTATTAGTTAATATAGCGATATAGATAGCATTAAATAAGGAGATAGGCGAGAGAGAAGATAGGAAGGACGGATAAGTCTCCGGTAGGTGTCAGTCGAGCAACATTAACGGCTAGTTTTCGTTACCCAAAAATTGCGTTATATAACGACATTTGGGAACGCAAATATGCACCCCCGTCCCATACTCACACCACTACTAAATATTCTAGATTTTGCACTCGGAGCTACTTATAATAGGCATTCCTAAAATATCTGCTAGTTTAAAGCTCTATAATTAAACGTTATTAACGTTTTATATAGGGGTCGTCGATTAAGCTCCTGGGACACGATTTTTAAAGTTTAACACTATACTAATATTACGACCTTCTTACAGTGGCCGAGCCACCCCTAATCTCCTCCCCTCTCTCCCCTCCCTTCCATTACTCGGCGCCGAGCTATTGTGTTGTCGCTGAGCTATTGCGTCGTTGTACGTCCGAACTGGGTGGGCAATGACGTGGTTAATAGTTATTAGGCATTAAAAATATTTAGTATATAAAGCTTTAAATTGGAATCACAATCTACTATATCATATTCTACGTAAAGGGCTCTGCATTAAAGCTCTGCAGTCTAAATATGTGCTATATTTGTGACCAATATAATCTTTAAGCCCAGCTTAAGTAAGGTGCCTCGGTCACTGCAGTAGATCCTTACCTAGTAGTAACCAAGGCGCCTTAATCTTATACTACTTCTAAATTAAGCAAAAGCTCTATATAGGGGGGTCCCAGGGGGTCTCCCCCTGGAAAACCTCATCTCTATATATATTAATTAAAATCTATATAATAAAGCTCTAAGTTAAAGCTTTAGGTTATAAACTCGGGTTAAAATTAGCGTTAGGGGACTAACGTTCCGCATGTTATCTAAGGCTTTAGAGGTTAACTAGTTTAAGGCCTAAGGGTATTAGGAGTATAGGTAAATAGCAAGCTTTAATAGAGTGTATATATGTTATAAGCGGCCTATAAGGGCTAAGTATAGTATATTATAATATCTAGGATCGTAAATTCTATATAGGGTCTATACTTCTAGAGGTTATACCTACTATATATAGTAGCTATCTAGCTAACTATAATATACGGTTTTAGTATCTAGGCTATTAGAGAAACTAAAAAAGGCCCCCTTAAACTACTCCTTAAACTACTCTAAAAGGTCTAAATAGCCTACCTCTAAAGTATAATAAGCAGGTATAAGCGAATAGCTATAGTACTGCTTAAGAAGGAAGCTAATATCCCCTCCCTATAACTATATATTAGAGCTACTATAATATAAAGGGCGTAAAAGGAATATAACTCTAATATTATAAAGTATATTAAGATACGCCTAAATAAACTATAAAGAGACGCTAGGGTGCCCTATAGGAGGATAAACTAATAACCCTAAAGTAGGGAAGATATACTAGAGAAATAAGTAGAGAAAGTAGAAGAAGAGTAGCGCTATATTAGGGCCTAGGCCTATATAGAGGAGGAAGGGAGATGCGTAAGAGGCTAGTAAAGATAATAGTAAGAAAGAGAAAGGAGCTAAAGCAGAGTATAAAAGAATACTAAGAAACTACCTACTATAATATAACACTAGTTAGACTAACGCTAGAGAGGTATATAGGCGTTAAAGGTATAGAGTTTAACTTAAGTAAAAGGAACCTAAGCTATAGTATAGTTAATACTATAAGGGGTAAATACCTAAGGGCTCTAAGAAGGCCTAATAAAGATAGAAAATATAATAGTAATACTTTTAAGGATAGGAATAATAGGACTAAAAGATTAGCTCTATTAGGTAGGTATTTTAATAGAGAGCCTAAGGTATAAATATAGCTAGCTAAGATAGATACTAAAATATATAATATTATTATACCCCTTATACACTAACTAAGAAGTAATACTTTTAGTAGCTAGCATAGAGAACTATAATATACTACTCTTAATATAAAAAGGTCCTAAGGCGGTTACCTAGTAGCTTATTAGCTAAAATATACTAGACTAGTTTTAGGTTATAAAGGAAATAGTAATAGAAGGTAAAGGGGCAAGTAATAGGCGCCCCTAATAACTCTATAGTAGTAAAGTAAAGTTCGTAATACTAGCGTGTCCGTAGGCTTGCTATAGCAGTAGTAGTTCCTAAAGAGGTTAAAAAGTAAGGTAGTAGAGCACTATAGGTGACTTGTAGGCGCTAAATAGGCGAGTCCTAAAAGGTAGGGAGATAGATTATAGGGTTTTCTTAAATAGAGTTTTCTCTCAATACATAAGGAGTAGTCCGTTTAAGCCTAATAGGGATCTAAATCGGACGTTAAGCAATAAATAATTATTAATAATATAATAATAGTAGTTAAATAATTGAGCTAAAAGAATAAAGACCGTAATATTTATTAGCTTAATATATATTTTAGACAATAAACTTTAGTATTTAAAGGCTTTAAATAGGATAGCTAGAATGTTACTAGATATCTTTATAGTATTAGCGTATATAATTATATTTAGAATAAAGGTTTAAGGATCTTTAGGCTGTTTTATAATAGTAGAAAGTAGTATAGGTTTAATAGTAAGGTTTATCTCTTTAGACGCTTTAGAAGTGTTCTTTATAGTATTTTTAGGTGCTTTAGCTCTCCTCCTATATATTATAGCACTAACTAAAATAGGAAATAATATAGGCTTTAAATAGGTTTAAAAAATAGACGATAGCGATATATTAGCATGGAGGATAGGTAGTACAGCTCTGTTCACGACCGGCTTCCACCCCCCTCCCTCTGGCAAAAATTTATTTCGCTACTCGCTAAATCGCCACCAACTGTACAAGGAGGCGTCTAAGGCATTGATGTTACCCCCTTGTACATAGCAATTGTAGCGAAGCCGTATGCTTGGCCGCAAGAACTTTGCTTCTGGCGGACTTCGCGATCGGTCCTCCTCCGTAGAGTCGTGATCTTTGTGAAATATCGTGAGGTTTCCACCCGTACGATATTGCCAAATTTCATCAGCAATTGCAGAGACAGTGTTGTATTCGCGTTTTGGCGACCACAATAAGGGGGAGTGTACGTCAATTTAATTCTCCTGGCCAACCAAAGTGATTCTCCCGGCCAACCAAGGCGATTCTCCAGGGCAACCAAAAAGGCCCTTGCGTGCAGGCACATGCGTTCGCTATAATTGTTATATACAGTTGGTGGCGATTTAGCGAGTAGCGAAATAAATTTTTGCCAGAGGGGGGGGTGGAAGCTGGTCGTGAACAAAGCTATGGTATGCGCGAGTACAGAAAAAGGGTTCACACAGGTGAGGATTCGGCAAATTTCTATTTTTGATTATGGTTTCTGACATTTGATCGTCCTTTTCCGAAGCGACTGTAGTGATTTGATTGGCTTAAGAGTCCACAAGTGTGCACTAGATCTTTGGCGTCACGCCGTGGCAGGATTTCTCCCCGGGGGTCTGATTGATGAGATAACGCCCGCATAAGGATTTCCGATTACACGGATAAATCTCCCCTCTCTCTATCCACTCTCTACTTGGTCCATGNTCTGAGCAGCTCGAGTGGCTTCTGTTCTTACCGCCTGAGAAATTTCAAGCTCGGCTAACTCCCGAAACTTGCTCTTCCAGAACACCCATCGATCCAAGGAAAGCACCTTCTCCTCATTAAAAAATGGGCTCTTTAGTGTCTCGCGGTCAGCCTCACTTGGTTCGGTTTCCCGTAAGGTTTTAAAGAGCGTGGGGCCACTGTTTTTAAACCATTGCGCTGCTGCAGCAACGCGACTTTCTAGGAGATCGATTAAAGGAACTTCCGAGTTTTCTAAAGAGCCTTGTATCGTCCAGATAGCGAAGTAGTACCATTTTATAAGACCGGCTCCGTAGAGACGGGAGACGAATGAGTTAAGGTTTACCCACTCTTTAAATGGTTCAAAGGAATCCTCCAGTTCTGAAGGTGCTGTGTTACGTTAAATAGGGTTTCTAGATCACCGAAAAGACAAGGCGAACGTACCTTCCCAATTGTCCATAAGAACATTATCGAGTCGTTGCAAATGCGCCCAAATTAACTGCGTGGTCTGCTACCGCCGAAGCAAAAAAAAGGGTTAGCCGGGGAAATAATGTATAAGAAGTGAGCAGTCTGGTATCGTGCGTACCTCTGTTAAAGCCATAGGTTGGCGATCTAACTCTTTTACCAACTCGACTAACCGTTCCTGAGACGGATGGTCGTGGGGCACTTGTCGTACAATTACTATATAAGTTTCCCAGAACTCGAGAAGAAAGCTGCCAGGTTGTTCGGCCTTTTCTCCCTCAGACAGCTGTCTTTTTAACGGTGTAAGGGCATCTAGGCTGGCAGCCGTTTCTGTCGCGGAAGCGGAGCTATCTGGTTGAAGGTACGCAGCGACAATATCGAACGCCTTCTTAGCTACAATCCAGGGGTCGTTATCTCTTAACGCGAGGTCAAAATGTGAGACCATGATTAATTCCTTAATATCTGCTTCTAGATTTTAGAGTTTCGACGGAATAAAATGGTGGCGGATAATTTAAGATTGACACGTTGGCTAATAGAAGGCGGCCTGAAAAAGACGGGAGGGGTCAGTTAGGCAGCCAGCAGCTAAAGCAGCCTTCTGCGCCTGCACAAATCCTCGACGGGGGACGCACCGGATGCAATAAGAAATCGTTGGCCAGGTAGTGCTCTTTACGTGGCAGTCTATCAGATGCTTCGAGATGAATGCTCTGCAATGCAATTATATTGTCGACCAGAAATTTCAGATCAAAAAAGGGCTCGTGTGTAGATTGATCTATGAGGGGGGGAGACTATTTATATATAAGGTAGATGCAGGCAACAGAAACAGATAGTAAGCAATACGATGGTGGTGAGTCATAAGGTGGTAGGATACAGGGTAGTGAGTCATAAGGTAATAGGCAGCTGAAACAAAGAACGTAAGGCCGATCTTGGTCGACATATATCTACGAGTTCTCGGCGTTCGTCCTTTATTTAGCTGTCAATCTCTTACACTTCCCTTTCGCCTTGTTAATCTGGCTTTTTACCAGCTGTCGAGAACACTCCGGCGGTAACATTTTATATCTAAGGTAGTTGACTAGGCTCTTGCAGTTTGTCGACCCAGATCGGCTATTCTTACTTTATTCCAGTTGCCTATTGCCCTATGACTTAACACCCCGTTTCTGTTGCCTATTGCATTCCTTTGCTGCCTATACCTACCTTATGTATATATAGAGCTTCTAGAGCCAGCTTTGATCGACAGAGTTCTCATTCTTGATCGTCCTGTTCGACACAATTGCTCTGCCATTCTTGATTCGGACATTTAATCGATTTTTACTACAATCCATTGCCACTTAAATAGCAGACTTGGGGAAACAATAATATGGGTAAAGGCAACCAATCGTCTAAAGAGAGTAGTAACGATACGGTAAGTTTTGCTACAACCATGTTAAAAGACCTAGTCTAATATTGTAGACCTTAATTTCCAAAAATTAGGCCTTAACGAATAATAAGATTTCTCAGAATAGCGTCCTTAAACAGCTCTTTAAAGCACCAGCACCTACGGACAAAGGCAAATCTGGATACCCGCACAAGTATCTAAACTTTGGTGGGTTTTTTCGCAAGCGTAAAAATAGCTCTACTACTAGTTACTACGAGTATCCAGTCTAGTAGTCGGGGATAGGCTATAACTTTGGCTCTAAGCCCAAAGATGACCCCGGTCTATACTGAGGAATTACTAACCAGAACAGGACATATAAGGGCACCATCTGTTATAATGGCGACAAGAAGACTAACAACACGAACGCCGGACGTTTTCACCTCTGTAAGCAGGATGGGCAGCAATAAAGGACTTGGTGGGGATAATGTTAGGTTATTGACCCGAGGTATGAGTGGTCTATATTTTCGGGTTCAAGATTTCAAACTTTGCCAAGCTGGCTTCTGATTGGTTAGAAAAAAACTTGCGCGTGGTAAGTCGTGGCAGAATTCATGTAACGAACGTCAAAATATTATAAACATTAAAATATCCTAGTATTGCGCCTTCCTTTTTGTTAACACCTCTATTAATACCGCTATATATAATAAATATAGCAGATCCTACTGCAATTAAGTGTAGTAAGTGCTATATCTATAAGCCCCGCCTTAACTTTATTAAAGACGGCCCTTTAAAGAAGATTTTAAAGCTGTGCTAGTTATATTAGTTAAAGGCGCGTCTTCCCTATATATTACTTTTACTTCTACTTACTTTTTTAGGCCTCTAAATATAATTTAAATAAGCGAAGAGCTCTTGTAGAGTTGGATTCTACTACTAAGAATCGTCCTATAAGGCGCTAGTAAAGTGCTCTACTTAAAAATAATACTAAGAACGCCTTCCTACCTCGTGGGTAGAATAGCTAAGATACCCCTAAAATAGCTTAACGGCGGAAGATAATTAGGATAATATAACGGGAGTACCGTATTCTTAATTAGTAGGGTAAAGCTTACTTACCTACTCCTCCGCTATATACTATAGATAAAGCTCTATATAGTAGAAGAGGTACTTTAAATAGCCTAAATACGTTTTTACTGGAACTAGCTTTTATACCTGCTCCAATTATAGCTACACTACTACCCATTTCGGCTGTTAATTAGGAGTGAATTAAGAAGTTTAGGAGTATACTATAGGCTAAATATATAGAGACGTGCAGTTATTATAAGGAGCGGTGGTTCTAAATAGGCCTAGCTACAGAGGGTGATAATATAGGTATATATAAAGCCTGTATTAAGGACGCTAATAGCCTTAAATATTTAACCCTTCTTTCCCTATTTGGTGAAAGCAACGGGCTTAATCCAGGGCCTGTTCCTAGCTTCCTACCTATACTTACTGCGGTAGAGGAGCTTCTAATTACGCGCGTATACGTTTATCTATAAGTTATACATATACGCGGCCAGTAATATCGCTATACTGGCTATGTTTACTGCTTTAGTGTAAGGGTTATTTTGGCCCTTACTCGGCTGCATCGCCTAGGGGCTCTTAGGGGTCGCCAAGGCTAGCCTTCGGCTAGCCCTTGGCACCTCCTTATAAGCACCTCGGGCTTGCAGCCTCCTTCCTCCCCCATCGGTTCGTCTCTGTACTCAGGCTATTGCCTACCCTCATTACCATATCGTCCTCTTCCATCGACTCCCTATGTGACTCATGCTCGGCTTGCTTGCTCCCTACCATACACCCTGGCAATACTGCCTTACATTTAGCTAGAATATACTCAAGACTTAGAGGCAGCTACCGCGGCTACCTACTAAACTTAATATACTGGTTATGAGGCCTATAGTAGTAGAGGGCGGCAAATACCTAGGTTAGTGGTTTACTAAGCGGTATACTATAAGGCGCTCTGCTATAGTATAGTGGCTTTACTTTCTAAAGGTTAATTATCTTAATTATTACGACGTTAAAATATATAGTATTTAGCTTACTAGCTTACCTAAAAATGGCTCTATATTAGATTAACTACCTTATATTAATAAGTTAGAGTCTAATTCTAGTGGCCTAACGGCTTACCCTACTGCTCCTATGCAACGTCCTCCTACTATTAATCCTCTGCCTACTAAGCTTAGCAGTAATATACTAGACGGCGAATTTAATAATAATATACTAGATACTTTGGTTCCTAATCTAGTGCCTAACCTTAGTGAATTAGAGCTTTTGGGTTGCGAGGTTTAATACTAATAAGACCTATAAGCGGGCCTAGAGGTTCTTACTATGCGATAGATACCTCTCTCTAAGCGATTAGCTAGTTTTATTATACGCGGCGCCTTTCCTACCCTATTTCCTTATAGCAAAGCCAATTTTAATATGCCGCGAAGCTATACGGTTACCCTAGCTACGTACGCTAAGTATATACTTAAGTATTAGGACGGTTGGTTTGGCCGCTACCCCTTATTTTACTATTATATATTTAATTAGATTATAAGAGAGCAAGCCCTTAACGCCACCCGTTTCCTTTACGGCCGATTAAATAAAAATAGTCTATCTTTAAATAAGCTTAGTAATATTATAAATAGTAATAGGGGTGGCTAGTTACTAAATAAGATTATATAGTATATATGGAGCCTTAAGGGCACTAGACCTTACTAGAGGTAGAAGAGAAATAAGCTTATAGCTTATACTAAGAATATTAAAAGCAGGTCTCTATTCTTTATACTTAGCGCTACTAATCTATATTAGTATAATCTACACTCTTATATACCTCTATTTAACGAATATAAGGCTATTAATAAGGCTTAGCGCTACCGGATTGCTTCTTAAAATCTTAATAACAATCCGTATATTGCTGCTTACTAGCTGCATCGCCGCTTTAATCTGTTTAGGAAGCATATACTTATAGGCCTATTTAATGGCACTGACTTTTGGTCCTAATATAAGTGGTAGGTATAAGGTAGCGGCTATATATATGGCTTTTTATAGAGTTTAATAGCCCCAAGGCTAGATCCGTCAGCTATTAAATTAAGGGCGGCTTTTACTAAGTACTAGGCTACTTTTATATCCGTAATTAATCCTAATTAATCTAAGCCTTCCGATCTCTAATATCCTTCTACTTTAAGCTATAAAGAACAGCTTAATACCAATAAGCTTCTTACTACCTACCTTAATCGATTTTAACGGCACTGCAATTATACTAAATCTTACTACTTAATATTAAAGAAAGGCTCTACTAGAGTAAAGAAGTGCCGCTTTTATTTTCCACGGTCTCTTTATAATAAGGCTACTGTATTAAAGGATTAAAATCTATATTACTAGACGTTCTGTCTATAGCGTAATAATAAGCTTCTTAATAGTTATAATACAGCTATAATATTAGCGTAGATAGCGAATATTAATACGTTACCCGCTATAAGTATATTAGTAATAGTTAACTATATAGGCAAATATTGCAGTAAGAAAGAGAAGAAGTTAACTTCCTACTAGGAGTTACTCCAATTAGTATAGCCGTATGCCAATAGCCTTTATACCTTTAGTTTAGTCGTGGTTAGGTTTATAAATAAGCTTATTACTAAACGTAATTAGTTAGCGTAGGAGGTATACCATCTGCTTTTTAATATTCCCCTTTATAAAGGCTTTAGGAATATAGTAACTTTAGACTACTATTAGGAGGATAATTAAAGCGCTATATATAAGCTTAATAATGGGCAACTAAGAGGGTGCGGATTGTCTAACTATAATAAATATAAGCGCCGCCTAGATAGGGTAGAGGATATTACTTTCCTTAATTTTCTACTCTATTTTAATTACTCTACTTATAAGCGTCGGCTAAGAGCAAAGCTTTAAGTTATATCGTACTTTCCGCGATATAACGGCGATTATTCCTATTTATAGTATCCTAAGTTCTACCGTATAAAGCTTATTTTTTATTACCCGTAAAGGAAGTAGCTACTTATACTAATAGATTTGGGGCCCCTAATTATATAGCTTCCTATTAGGCTTACGTTAACTCTTATTAGCACCCACCTAACTACTTCTGCAATTAGAAACTAGAGGAAGGTTATAAAACTACTAATAATATTAATAAGTTTAAGGGCGATTTCGCAGACGACTTAGAGCTATATTAGTCCTTTAAGGCCCTATATACCTACGTTTAAAATACTAATAGAGTTAAACTTAAGGATCCTAATAGGCTTGGTAATAGGGAGCTTAATTATAACTATAACTAGAGTATATATTAGGGTACGTACCTAGAGCTTAATAAGAGGACTTATTGGCAGGAAGTACGGCTATAGCCTCTACCGTAGAGCTGCCTATCCTAAATAGTAACTCCGTCCTCCTTATAGCCAGGTTAGCGTTATATTTATAATATTATAGTTAATTACTATAGGCAGATCTAAGTGGGCCTTAGCCCCCCCTTACTGCAGATTAACGTTAATAGAGAGGTAGAAACCGGCAAATCGCATTTTATTACTATTCTCTCTACTACGCTTTATAATATGGTAAGAGCTAATAGTAAGCCGTTACTACGTCAGGAAAACGGAAGAGTGGTTAGGGCTAGCTAGGGGCTAGCCCGGGGCTGGCCTAGGGTCATTTCAGCTGGATCCGCTGATCTGCTTATGTACACTTCTTTACGCTAGCCCAGGGCTACTTTAGCAACCTTATATCTTAAAATTATAATATTTCCTATGATTGTAATAGTTATAATATTTCCCACAACTGCAATATTTATAATATTTCCCGCGACTGTAATGGTCGCAATATTTCCTACAACTGCAATAGTTGCAATATTTCCCACGACTGCAATATTTATAATATTTCCCGCGACTGCAATAGTTGCAATATTTCCTATAACTGCAATAGTTGCAATATTTCCCACGACTGTAATATTTATAATATTTCCCGTAACTGCAATGGTTGTAATATTTCCCGCAACTGCAATAGTCGCAATATTTCCCGCAACTGTAATGGTTGTAATATTTCCTACGACTGTAATAGTCGTAATATTTTCTATGACTGTAATAATTGCAATATTTCCCACGACTATAATAAGTGTAATATTTTCTACAACTGCAATAGTTGTAATATTTATAATGTTTCCCGCAATTGCACTAGTCGTAATATTTCCTATAGCTATAATAGTCGCAATATTTCTTATAACTGTAATAGTTATAATATTTCCTATAACTATAATAGTTATAATATTTCCCACAACCATAATAGTCGTAATATTTTCTATAACTGCAATAATCGCAATATTTTTTATGACTGTAATAATTATAATATTTTAGAAAGTGAAATATTATCTATATACCTTAGAGGAAGTAACTATATATCTAGGTTATTATCTTTAGGCAATCCTAGCCTTATTTTAATATTATTATTTTTCTTTTGCTGTATAGACTCCAAAAATATATCAAATCTACTATTATTTAGTAGCTTTTCCCTCGTTCTAAGAGTATACTAAAGAAAATCTTCTTCTTTAATACTTAGTAAGTTTTGTAGTCTATCTGGTGTTATTATATATAGTATATTAAGTATATATGGTTTATTATCTAAGTTATAGTGCTAAGTAATCCTAAAGTAAGAAGCCTTATAGTTTTAGATAGGCGGGCTATTTATAGTTATTGGCGGTAAAGAGACTAGGGTTAAGCGTAAAGTGCCCTAGTTAAGTTATTAATGTAATAATTAGAAATGCGCTTTTGCTTACTCTTTAATCTAAAACTAAATCTTTACTTCTTGCTAGTATTACCTTATCTATATAAGCAAAAGAGGAAGAACTAGTAGGCCTTAAGTTATTATTGCTAGAGATAGGAAAGCTATCTATTACTAAGAACTTAAACTTGTACTAGGTTGTGTATGGCTTAAGCTTATCTAGATTATTAGTATTATTTGCGTATAGATTATATACTATATACGTATTTTTAACTAGGTTACTAGTCTTGCATATCTACTTCTAAATAAGACTAGCTATTACCTATAGTAGTTTAACTTTTTTGTTAGAAGCTTACGCGTCCTATATCTTCTAAATTTAATAGTATATTACTTTATAAATTAATATCTTATAATATATAGGTAGATTAGAGTATTACTTATACCGTTTAGTTCTCCTATTATATTTACTTTAACTATTTACCGTAGACCTCCCTTTTTATATTTGGTGAGTGCATATTAAATATAAGTAGTAATTAGTATAATAGTGTAAGCCAAAAGTAGGTGAAAATACTTGGATGTCTGGGGGTGCAAAGCTAGGTCTTTTAAGTTTGGGTTAAAAAAGCATTAAGTAATACACTTAATAATTATGGGTGCTGCGAATCGTTATTTCCCCTTCTATTATTAGTAAGTAAACTCTAAGAGTGTATAGTAGGGCTTATAAGCTTTAGATATGCGCATATAAATATATTATCTTTAAGTAGTTAAAAGACTAGAGCTTAGGTATCTAGTGTATTAAGGAATAGATAATATATATATATAATTACACGAATATTACTTAGAATATATAATCTAAAGTCGCCAATGTAGTTAAATAACTATAGTTTTGCGATATATACTGTGTTAGCAGTACTTTAAATATTGCTAGTAGGAGGTATAGATTTTAAAAACTTGCCCTATAAGCTTCTTTTAGTTTAGGTAGAGGCCGAATATTATTAAATATACGCCCCCGATTGTTTGAACCAGCCTTTTACTAAGCATTAATAATTAGTGCGTTAACGCCCGACTTCTATCTTTCTGGCTATGGAGAGAGTCTATAGGAAGGATTAAAGTGGCCTATTATAACTATAGCCTATATAAGCAGCCTAGTGTGGGCTAGTATAGGTACGTGTGCGGGTGTAGAATTAAACTTGGCCCGCTGTCGTACCCCCTACTAGAGTAGTTCTGGTTTATATCTTAATTGTTTTATACTATTAGTGCTTCCGTCCTTAGTAGTGCTTAGTTAATAATAGCGTTTATTAGGTAATATATTATAATAACCCTATATATATAGGTAAATGGTTAATCTATATACTAGGTATATAGGCCTTACTATTTTCTAAACTAATGACTTAGAATAGGTGGCAGATTTAAGCTTATATTAAGTTATATTAGTCCTATAGTAATAAGTGTCTTAAGGGCAATAGGGGTATAGTGGAATCTTATTACTATTGGATTTGTCCTTAAATATGCGCAAGTCTTGCTAAGACTATAAGTTCTACCTTATTAGCTATATACTACTACTATAAAGTGGATATAAGTCGCACCTGGCTGCTAGACGCTGCAATAACCTATATATTAGATAATTTAGCCATAGTAGAGAATAGTGTTAGTTTAATATATTAGTGTTAAAGATGTATTTAATGGCCTATAGAAAGAGTACTAATGTAGATTATTAATAAGAGAGAGGAGAAAAGTAAAAATTGTAAAGGGGCTCTTTAATTTTAAGCCCTGCTTATTTAGGTTAAGCTATCTAGTATATTTAGCCGAGCTAGTATAATATGCATAACCGTGTATATATTAACACTATATTGGAAATATTAGGTATATAAAATGTAGTATAGTGCGCGAGATGGTTAGTATAATATAAATATAATATTAGGCCCTTGGTTTTTTTTCTTAGGCTAGATAGAGGTCTCCCGTTTCCGCTTTAATTTATTGCTTACTAATTCTACTTTATATATAGAAACCGTTAGTCTAAGTATACTACTAATTTCCTATATAGATGCCCTTAAACCCTTAGGCCTAAAACGATTTCTCTCTAACTCTAGTTATGTTTTAGGTAGCGTTAACAATAAGTTGCTTATAACGGCTTATGGTATAATGGTTTTGATATATATAGGTGTAGTGGCTAGGTGTAGTGTACCTATTTAAATGCGTTAGAATATTTTTAATATTGCTAAAATTACTTATATAATCTATCTTACCTTGGTCTTTGTATCTTACTATAAAATAAAAATAATTAAGTCCTTTGGTATATATTTTATCTATAGCAGCCCTCTAGGTTTATTTGGTAAGAACTTCTATCTCCCTTCCTTAGCTATTATAATAGAAAATTCTATGTTTTGTGGGATTAAAGCCGATATCTTTTAAGAGTACGCTAGTAAATAGACTAAAGTCTAGATTAGTTGACGTAATTTTATTGTCTGGTATACTACCGGCCGTAAAGTATCTATAACCATACAGCATTTCCTAGCTATCTCCTTTGTAAACTATTTTAGTTTACACCGTCCTAAATATAAGGCTGTTCTAAGTAATTAACTCTAGGTCTTCTTTGCTTAGTTAGCGTATATTAGTTGATTTAAGACAATATGTAACGGACTTAATTTATGCTGGGGTTGTTACTCTATCTAACACTTAACACTTTTAATTATTGTTATATTTTTAGGCGATTGTGGATAGACACCTACTCTACTAAGGTTCTAGTATGCCTATAAAAATAGTAGGAAATATTTTAATTATACTATAAAACACTTAATTAAGTCTTAACCGGTTCCTAACCTTATTTAGTTATAAACTAAGTATTTAAATATCTATAAGTCCCTGTTCCATAATAGAATAAATGTTGCTATATAATATTTCATTAATTTTTAGGCCTAGGTAGATGAACTTTACTAACCAGTTCTTTGTCGCGTGGGCTTTATATACTAAAGAAAGCAATATAGGTTTGGATTGTTGTTCCATTTACGCGTAAATGCCCAGTATAGTGCTGTTAATTGTTGTTAGGTAGTTTATAGTAGGGGTTATAATTAAGTAGGGGTTAGCATAAAGGAAAAGGAGTTATATAGCGGCTAAACCTAAATAGGTATATCTACCGATTATTTACAATATTTATAATATATTATATTAGCAAATATTATATTTATTACCTCTCTTATAATATTTATATATATATAATAACCGTAATATCTTTATTATATATACTTAGAGCTAGGTATTATAAAATATATTATAATTGGTATACTATAGAGGCAGTGCCTACTTAGCTAGTAGTATTAATTAAGCTAGTTAAGTATATAGAAGAAACCGTCTATACCCTATTATATAACCTTACTAGTGGAACCCGGTTTTAATATATATTAAGCAATCTTAAATAGCGAAGTACTAAAAAGGCGCTTCTTTTTAGTATAATGCTTTAGCGCTCTAAAGAAAGCGCCTAGTGTAAAGATTTTATATTTTTTAGCCCGCTGCTAAATATATACCTCTATATTAACCTTACTAGATATAGCCCTAATATCCGTAACTTTATCTTCTAGCTGTTTAATCCTATAGGCATGTCTAAATGCCTAAGCTTTAACTATAGGTAGCGGCTATGGCTTAAATATGAACACTTTACTTGCTCTAATTAGAGTATATACTTTAGATATTAGGCTGGTAGTTAATATAAGGAATTTTAGAGTGGGGTTATTTTCGAATTCTTTAATAATTGTCTCCCTTTCTTCTATCTTAAGCCTACCGCTAACTAACTTATAGCTACCTAGTCTATACCTATTAAGAAGATACTAATCTAGCGTTAGAATATAAAAATATTGCTTTAAGAATAGATAAGATATACTAGATAAATAATAAAGGCGGCTACTAGGAATGCTGTAAAGACGACTAACTTCTTAAGATGACCTTTGTAGTTAGTCCCTAGCTAAGTAAAAACTATCTTTAAGGCATCTATTTTTAGACTTAAAGCTCTAATAAAAGGCAGTTCTTACTTAAATATAAACTGATTGGGGTTTTTGTAATGGTTGAGCATATAGCCCTTTTTTTTTATTACCTTCTAAAAATGAGCTAGTGAAAGGCATATTAAAGTCTTTGCCCTTATTTTTCTAGAGTTGCAGCTCTAGGAAGTTTATAAAGATTTAAAGCTTATAGGTAAATATAGAGCTAGACCAGTGTGGTTTTATAGGTTTTTAATTAGCGTTTAATCCTTTCCGCTTTTACTTAACCAATTTCTTCTTATATGCTGCATTAATCTCTTTCTTTAGTTTATCTATAGCCCTATTTAATCGCTTTAAGACTTTAGGTATATACTTAACGCGAATATTTTAGTCTACTCTTTGTACGTTAATTTTAATTAATGGTTTGTTATTAAACTATTATATATTTATAGAGCGCCTAATTATAAATTGCGAAATAATGTTATAAAAACCGTTAATAATGGCCCCCATTTCTTTCTTAGCCTCCTTTAATAGCTTAGCTTTTATTTAAACTATTTTATTTATTTTTGCCTATAGCGTATAGATATTAGGACTAAGTAACAGTTTATAATTAGGCTTTTCTACCTATTCTTCCTCCTGCCCTATTGCTAAGGTTTATAGAAATGTAGTAAGATTACTAGGGCTAGTGCCTGCTAGGGTGCCCAAATATCCCTAGAAATAGATATTATTTGGTAAAGCCTAAATCGCAAGCTCTCTGGTTATGGTTTATAACTAAGTTTAGCTGTTCTTAGTGGCATAAAACTTATTAAGAAATATATAGAGCTATACTACTACGTTTAATTGATAGTGTGTTCTAGGTAGAAACTCGCCTAGAGAGTATAGGAATCGTTATTTCTAATATCTAATGGTTATAGCGATAATGAAGCGGGACGAGTTAGTAGGAGGATTATATAATATATCGTTCGGGTTATTTAAATTAGGCTCCTTATAGCTAAGAAGGAATTTAGGGTTATTTTTCTAGCACTTCTAGGCCGTTCCCGCGTAGTTGCCATATATAATTTAAAACTGAATATCCGCGGTGCCCTTATTCTTGCCTATATTCTCGCGTATTATAGCTAAATAATTTTCGCTAAGTACTAACTTAATGTTCTTTTTCCATACCAATAGAGCTTTAGGTGGTGCTATTACAAGCGTTAGGCTATTAAGTCTTTTAAATATGGAGTATGGATTCTTGTTAATATATATGCACTAAATTAGTAGGCTACCCTGTAAGGGGCATTACGTATTCTTAGCTTCCCTAGTAGAATAAGTAAGATATAATTTATCTTTTTTTGCTTAGGAATCCTAAATAGCCTATTAATTAATAATAATTAATCTGTTTAATAGATGGATAAGAATTATGGTAACTGTCTTGCCTAAGCCTATCTAGTCCGTATATACTCCGCTATTAACGTTATATTTTTTGTTTATAGTTTAGTAATAGGCGGTAATTAGTTAATATTTTTTCGCTTTAAAGGATTTTATAACTGGCTATAGCGGTAATAAAAGGCTATCTGCGTTAAGGTTGGTGTTAGGATTAAGACGGAGGTATCTACATGCCTCTAACTATAGAGTTTTGTTAATATATTTGCATTCCTTCTTTATTGCCTAATTAAAACTAGAATTTAAACTAAAAAAAATTAGTTTTCTATTAAGGGAATATCCGTATTGGATATATTGAAGATATATACACGTATATGCGTCTAAAGAATATAGCATTAAGATTATTCCCTTTCTCGTCGTCTGTATAGTCCTTAAAGTCGTTTTTAGCCTTATTACCTACATTAGGGAGGGGATTATTATTACCTTTATTATTACTGCTGTTATTAGATAATACCTCTATTACGTTTATTATATTTATTCCGTTTTTTTTAACCTATATAATTTTCTTAATTTTATAGTGTTCTGTAGTATCCGCCGACGCTAGTAGCGGAGGTAGTTAACTATTAGAAGTATCTGCATTGCCCTTTTTAGAGGTTCCGCCTATTATAGTATCCTTTCCGCTAATAGTAGTAGTCTTAGCAATACTAGGTATAAGATGGTTGCTATTATTAGGAATACTAGTATAGATTAATGGCGAGTTAGTTAGGGTAGCGTTATTACTAGAACTAGTGGATTTTTTAGTAATAGCTAGTTTCCGAATATTGGTCTAAGGCGTTGTTAACGTGGAAGTTATACTATTTAGGTTTAGAAATAGGTCTAATGTAGTCTATCTATCTAATTGGGATGTAGCTGGATTTTAATATTAGTAATATACTATAAGAGCCGCAATACTTATAATATAAAGCATTTACGTAGAGGTTGGACCTCTAGCTTTAGTATCTATAAGCTAGAGTTTATAGTATTGCTAATTATAGTAGCTAACTCTTTTTTATTCCCAATAGGGCTAAAGCTATTCTATAAATACTTAGTATTAAAGTTAACGGGATAAAACGCGCTACTAGATGCAGTGGCTTTTAATATAAGCTTATTCTAAAATAAACTATTTAGCGTCTAATTAGTAGACCTATAAAATTTATTTTTTATAATAGCTTAGAGACGAAACCGAATAATGGTAGTATTAGAACTGTGAGATATATATATAGTGTACGCTAATAGGGTCACTTTACTTTTAATATAGTGTGGTAAGATTCCGGCATAAGGGTTGGCTTTAGGTATTTCCGGTTTTGCTTAATAATACCTCTTATAACCTTTCCGGATTTTATTTAAGTGTAGAGGAATTAAGTTAGAGTTATCTTCTACGTCTATTAATAAAGTTAGCCTCTTTTAACTTGGTAGTTCCGATTTTACTCTTAATTTATTTAATTTTATCCTTATAATAAGTGCTAAGTAGCTCCTCCCCGTAAACGTTTAACTAGGACACTACTTAAAGGCGTTAATCTTAGTAAGTGTAATTGTTTTTATATTGCTACGGATTTTAGTCTAGCGGTATTATTTGGCCTTAAAATATCTATGTTCCTTAAATATCTTTTAAAGTTAGGCCTTAGCCGTAAGCAGCCTAAGCGCGTTAATTGCTAAACCTTAATAGACTATTGTGTCTAATGGCTGGACAGTAGCCGAGGCGTACTAGACGGGATGCGGGTATAAGGGTTTATTATTAACAACGGGCTATAATTTAGGACCTATAATAGTGGGTTAGTATAAATAGTAAAAGGATAGACTAGCTTGGCTTTAATGGCCTATATAGTTTAACTTACTAAGCTCGCTTTTCTAAGAAGTTATTATAAAGAGCCTCCTTTTAATAATATCCGGCGTAAGAAGATATCTATATTAGGATAAAAAAGGTAAGATAGTGGACTTATAATGGAAGATATAAGGTAGAAAAGGTCTACTAACTATATAGGTGAATAACTAACAACTAAGATTGCATTGGTAAGGTGAATTAATTTAAGAATTAAACTAAAATAAAATAAATGGTTATTGCGCGTAATATTGGCAATATTAAGCTGGGTATAATAGATTAAATGAAAATAATTTGGTGATATGCCTTAGATTAGGGATTCTAGGGAAGTAAAACCTATTAGTGCTAGGTGTAGCTAGGATGCGAGAAGGTAATAAGTTAAGCTTATAATTATTGTAGATATAAGATGCCTTAAGTATGCGACGCAGTACGTTAATATTTATAATATTGCAAAATATATTAATATAATGGTCTAGTAGTATGCCCTAGATTAGGGATTAGGGGAACTAGAACTTAGGTAGTGCTATTAAGAGGCGGGAACTAAGGTTACGAGGAGGTAATATTGCGACTATTATATATATAGTATGCCTTGGGTATGCGATATAGCACGCTAATATTTACGATATTATAAACCGTACTAACGTACGGGTCTAGTGCTATGCCCTAAAGCTAGGTGGTGCTGCTAAGAGGCGGGAACTAAGGTTATAAGGAGGCGATATTGCGACTATTGTATATATAGTATACCCTAAGTATGCGAATTAGTGTATAAATATTCGTAATATTATAAACTATATATCTATTTATCTATCCATCTATCTATTACCTACTCTCTATATTAAAATAAATTTCCTCTTACCTTAACTATACTAGCCCTTAACCTATTTTAAGTAAACGTGGTAATAGTATATATACTAGTAAGGAGTTATAGATATCTTACGCTAATTAGTTATTACAGATAAATGAAAAACCTAAGTATATAGCCACCTTAGCTAAGCGTACTAAGCGTCCCTATATTAAAAAGGCGTTATTAAAGAATAGAGATGGAACTATAAAGCCAGCTCTAAAGCTATAAAAGAAGAAGGTGGCGGATAGTTGCTAGAAGGAGATTAAAGGGTTTCTAATTAAGTAAGAGAAGAATAGTAAGGTAGCTAAAGCTATAAAGATAGTTTAGCTACCTCTTAAGAAGCCTTTGCTAACCTATTTTGTCCTACTAGCCGCTAGAAATGCCGCTATATATAGTTTAGAGAGAACTAAGTTAAATAAAAATAGCGCTGTGGAGATAGCTATTACGGAAACTAGAAAACTATAAAAGGGGGACCTCTTTAATATTATAAGTTAGATAATTAGTTATATAAAGGAGGAGTAGGATGCTTTATAAACTGCGTTAGCTGCTAATTGCTAGAATATTAAGAGTTTAAAGACTGATATTAAGGAACTTTAAAAAGCTAAAAAGGCTTAAAATATATCTATTGTTAATCTAATCTAGGATACCTAAGTAATAAAGCAGGACTATTTTATAAAAGAGCGCAATAAGTTAAAAGTAGAAATTAAATAGATTAAGAAAGCACCGCTAGAACTAGTTACGCTAAAATATAAGTATAACTAGCTTAATACTGAGTTTAAGGACTTAAAAGAGTCCAAGATAGCTAAACTGGACGCTATAAACTAAAGACTTAATAGTATCTAGAAAACTTTATCCGTCTAAATAATAAATATAAATAGCTTTTTAAAGTCGTAAGCGACGTTGGTAACTACGCCGGTTTAATAGCTAATAATTATTATAGAGAGGCTGGCCGAGTAATTAAGAAGCTGAAGGGTAAGCTATAGAATGGTGGTTTAATAAAAATCTAATAGGGGTTAATAAGGAGCTTTTAAGGCGATTATAACGGCAAATGCCTAAAATTGAGATGGGATAGGGCTTTTACTTTATACGTTTGCTATCTTAGCTATTTAAAGAATCTTAAGTAGGCGGCGTATAACGTGGAAACAATTAAAGTTGCGTAAGTGGTGTAATAAGCTATTAGAAATAAAATAAACTTAATAAAAATACTATTGCGCGAGTTTGGAGGTATATACGGGGTCGTAAAAACTATAACTCTGGCGGTAGACGAGATTTTAGATATTGTATATATAGCATATAACGTAGCATATTAATATTTATAATATTGCAAGAAGTGCTAATACGCGGGTTTTAGTAGTCTTAAGGCCTAATTTTATAAGTTACGCTTCTTAGTATATATATATATATATATATTAGAGATAACTATTTTTAATCTTATTAGGCTAGCTCTAAATTATAGTAATTATATTACTTACCGTACTACTACGCCGTAAGGACTTTTAGTTGTAATTTTATAAATTTAATTAAAATATAACCCCTTCCTAATTCTTATAATTAAACATTTCTATATATAACACTATGCTAAGGATTATAATATAGATTGCCTAGATATAGCTTTATTATAATATAACGGCTTTACGCTAATTAATTAATCTATAGCTCTAAAGTCTAGATTTATAATACTAAAAATAAGCTCTAAGTTATTAATTTTATACCGGTAGAACGAAACTTGCTAAGAGTTACTATGCGGATCCTAGCCGGTAGAAGTAAGAGGCCTTAGTAGGCCTTAGTATTAAAGTCGTTAATAATAACTTTATCCCTCTTAACCTAGATCTAGCTAGCTATAAGACGGTAGGTGTTTTTGCTATATTTATATCTAAGAGATTAAATAATAAGTGGGGTGTAAGAATATTGCGCTTATTGTAAATATAATATACTAGGCGTATTATAAATGTGAATATAGGGAATATAGTGAATATAATTAACTTCTATAGATTACATTTGTAAGTAGGCTAAAGTTTAGTAAGAATAGTCTTTAAGGTATCTATACTTAGGCTTATCTATATAAAAGAGTCTAACTCGCCGTAAAGGATTAAATTGTTAAGGTTCTTATAACAGCTAAGGGTATAATTTTATTTATTCTTGTTTTAATAAGTATACGGGTGTAATAGGTATATTAAAACCTTAACCCTTATCCTTTTAATTATGCTATCCTGGAAAACTGGTATAGATATAAAGGCTTTCTATAATGCTATACTAAGCTAATATTATTCTATAGTTTTATATTATGGTTTTAACACTTTATATATCTAGCCGACTAATTTCTTACTATATAATAGCTTAAACTCCACTTTAAGGTTATAAGTGGCCTCGTTTATCTGCTTTATAGTGGAGGGATTATAGGTAGTATAGGAGTTCTGGTTAGTTCGCATTGTTTTAATCTAAATAAGTAGTTCCTTAATAAACTACTTTATCTTTATTAAACATCTAATAATAAACTAGGGGATAATACTATGGAAGCCGTTTATAATCTCTTACATTTTCTTCTTAGCACCTTTAGTTAGCTTTACTTTTGTCCTAACTATTTTATTAATACTTCTCTGTAGTATGTAGATATTGGGACTAAGTAGCAGATTATAACTAGGCTTACTCTCCTATTTATTACCTTGCCTTATTAATAGAGTTCCTAGAAAGGCGCTAAGATTATTAGAAACAGCGGCTCTTAAAGTACTGGAATATTACTAGATGAGGGCATTGTCTGGTTAGCTAATTTTTGTAAACCTACTAATTGACTACTAGCTCTAGGTTAAGCGCTTCTTAATGGAATTGGATAAGATGTATATAGTGCTATATAATGGGGCATTTTAGGCTTTATAGTCTGTGTTATTTTTATACTTAGGGGACTTAAGAGATTTTTTTAAATACTTTAATATTATGGTAATAACAAAATTTAGATAAGCTAATAAGTGGGGTATCTACATTAAAAATAATATTGCTTTTACGGTACTTAAGAATATTAGAGAGGAACTTGTAGTGCATTTTGTTATAATTGTTATGGATTAGCTAAAACTAAATATCCCTTCTACTATTTATATCTACGGATTTGCGTATGTCCTTGATATATTAATAACTAAGCCCTACTTTTATATTGTTTACCTAGGCTAATAAACGTCTAGGTGGTGCTATAAGAAGCGTTAGGCTATTAACTCTTTAAATTTAGAATATGGATTCTTACTAATATAGGTATACTACCTTTGTAATCTATCCTATAAGGAGCATTACGCGCTTTTGGCTTTCCCTCCGGAATAAGTAAGATATAATCTATATTTTTTTACTTAGGAATCCTAAACGGCCTGTTTATTAAAAATAATTAATTGGTTTAGTATATAGGTAAGAATTATAATTATTGTCTTGCCTAATCCTATCTAGTTAGCGTGTATACCGCTATTAATATTATCTTCTTTAAATATAATCTAATAATAGGCGGTAATTAGTTGATATTTTTTCTCCCTAAAGGATTTTATAACCGGCTATAGTGGTAATAGAAGGCTATTTGCGTTAAGGTTGGCGTTAGAACTAAGACGGAGGCATCTATATACCTCTAACTATAGATTTTCGTTAATATGCTTACATTCTTTCCTTATTACTTAGCTAAAGCTAAAATTTTAACTAAATAAATATTAGTTTTAAATTTAGAGAGTGTCTATATTGGATATATTGGAGATATATACACGTATATATATTTAAAAAATGTGGCATTGGGATTACTAATATCCCTTTCGTTCTTATAATCTATAAAGTCGTTTTTAGCGCTATTATCTTTACTAAGGAGGGGAGCGCTATTATCTTCGTTATTACTGCTATTAGTAGACTCTACGTCTATAGCGTTGTTTAGAGTTATTAGATTATTTTTTAATTGTACTATCTTTTTAATCCTATATAGCTTAGGGGTATCTATTAACGCTAGCGGCGGAGATAGCTAACTTTTATAAGCATTAGCATTGCCCTTTTTAGATATTCCGCCTATTATAGTATTATTTTCGCTAATGGTAGTAATCTTAGTAATACTAGCTATAAACTAATTACTATTTTTAGGAATATGGGTAGGGATTAATAGCGGGTTAGTTAGGGTGGTATTATTACTAGAACTAGTAGATGTTTTAGTAGGGACTGGTTTCTAAATACCGGTTTAAGGCGTTATTAGCGTAGAAGTTGTGCTGTTTAGGGTCGGAAATGGGCTAGCTGTGACCTATGTATTTAATAAGGATGTAACTAGATTTAAATATTAGTAATATGCTATAAGAGCTATAATACCTATAATATAAAGTACTTACGTAGAAGTTGGACTTCTAGCTTTAGTATCTATAAGCTAGAGTTTATAGCGTTACTAGTTATAATAGCCAGCTTTTTCCTATATTAGGTAGGGACTATAGTTATTATAAGGGCGCTTAGTGTTAAAGCCTATAGGCTAAATCTTACTACTAGGTGCGATGGCTATTAATATAAGCTTATCCTAGTATGGGCTAACTAGTGTCTAGTAGGCAGACTTATAAGGCTTCTGCCTTATAATAGATTGGAGATAAAACTGGTAATAATATAAGTAGTACTAGTATATATTGTTATAGAGCAAGCCTATAGAGCTACTTTACTCTTAATGAAGTGCGGCGAGATCCTACTTGGGGCGTTAGCCGGAGGTGCTTTTAATTTGCTATAGTAATGCTTTTTTATAAGCTCTAGTGTTTTAGACTAGCGAGAAGACACTAGGTTAGAATTATTCCTATTGCCTATAAATAGTGTTGCCCTCTTTTAGCTTACCAATTCTAGTTTTACTCCTCCTACTATTTTAATTTTTGCTTTATAATAGTGCCGAGCAGCTCCTCTCTATAAATAGCTAAATAGGATACTGCTTAAAGGCGGTAATTATATTAAACGCTAACGCTTCTATATTACCGTATATCCTATACTTAACGTATTCTCTAGCGCGAACACAATTATAAGTGCTAAGTATATTCCCAACTTGGTTCTGGCTTCCCTATAATATTGCCGCTTTAAGTTTTAATCTCTTAGGGTTTATCTTATAGGATAATTAGATAGCGGTCTTGGCGTCCTAAACGGTATTTATATAGAGGGAAGAACCCTAATAGTGGGTTAAAATACGGATTTTAGAATAATTAATTAGCGTAATTAGTAAATGGGTAGACTAGTATAGTACTAATAGACTAAGATATATAACTTGCTAAACTTAAATATAAGAAAGGATATGATGCGAAGACCGCCGTTAGTAAAATATTTTATAAGTTATTTGTAATATAGTAGGAAATATAATAGAGAAAAGAGAAGGTTAAGGGTTAAATGTTATAAAAGTAAACGACTAGAAGCTAGAATCGTAATAGTAAAGTAAATTAATTTTATAAATAAGTATAAAAGTAAAAGTAAAAGTGCACTAACCCTAGATATTGGCAATATTGCAAAAACATATAATTGCCTAAGGGTAGAGGTGTCTTATAACTGGGATTCTAGAAAAATATAATTATTGTATAGAAGATATAGATTAAAAGCTTAGGTAGAGGATTTGGATATTATAGATAATGCACGTATTCTATTCCTTAGGTATATAGCGCGATGCTTAAATAACTATAATATTGCGGAATTTTATAGTTATATAGAGCTGTAAGTGTGCCCTAGATTTAGGATTCTAGGGAAGTAAAACCTATTAGTACTAGGTGCAGCTAGGATACGAGAAGGTAATAAGTTAAGCTTATAATTATTATAGATATAAGATGTCTTAAGTGTGCGACGTAGTATATTAATATTTATAATATTGCAAAATATGTTAATGTAATAGTCTAGTGGTGTGCCTTAGGTTAGGGATTAGGGGAACTAGAACTTAGGTAGTGCTACTAAGAGGCGGGAACTAAGGTTGTAAGGAGGTAATATTGCGACTATTATATATATGGCATGCCTTAGGTATGCGATATAGCACGTTAATATTTGCAATATTATAAACGGTACTAATGCGCGGGTTTAGTGTATGCCCTAGAGCTAGGGGTCACAGGAACTAAAACTTAGGTAGTTCTGCTAAAAGGTAGGAAATAAGGATGCGAGGAGGCGATATTGCGACTATTGTATATATAGTATGCCCTGGGTATACGATATAGTACGCTAATATTTGCGATATTATAAACCGAACCAACGTATAGGTTTAGTAGTGTGTACTAGAACTAGAATCGTAAGAAATTGAAATCTAGTAGTATTAATAGGAGATAGAAGGTAAGAATTTTAAGGTTAGTAATTTACGAAAGTTAGATATCTATAATATTGCAAGAATTACTATAACGTAGAGCTGGTAGTATGTAATAAATTATAGGCCCTTAAATTTTTTTAAAATAGGCTATTTCTAGTTATTAATATTGCAGATATTACATTTTTAGGTATTTTATTATTAGTGGATTATATAATACCTTATAAACTCTACGCGTAAGTAGTTTATAAAAAACCCTTTATACGCGTCTACTCTACTCCTTACTAACTATAAAGCTGGAAATAATAATGTTATATTTACTTAATATATTACTACCCTAGTATAAGAGTAAGTTAAGCGTTAATAAGCCGTAAATACTAGCTAAATCTATAATAGTTACTGTATACTTTATGGATAGAAGATATAGCCGATGCTATGTAATCCTACGTTCTACTAGTGGCGCGGAACGTTATAAAATAAAATATAAATATAAGGATGAAATCTAAAGGTAAAGTAACCCCTAGAAAAGGCGTAGATGTAGAAATAGGAATAAACCGGTCCTATTTGACTATTAAACTGCCAATGACGGATTTAATAATATACTGGAAATTGTTAACCGTAACTAATAAATATCTTCTAAAGACGAGGGCTTTGTATTGCGTAATAATAATATAGTAATTATTACTGCTAAAGGGATATCTACCCTACTATTAAATGACTAGGCTATATGCTGTAAGGTACCTACTATAGAGACCTCTATTAACTAACCGAAACCCCCCCTATAAGAGAGAGGATTGTTATTAACTGCGATATCTATTAGGATAGAAGGCTATATAAAGGTTACTAGGAGAGGTGCTGGTAAGCTAGTGCAATACTGTGCGACTAAAGATAAGACGTAGTTGTATTAGCAATGCCCTAATCTATCTAATGACGGCAGAACCGAATTCTACCTATTTTAAAGTAAAGTAGAGTATATACTTACCCTATTCTTTATCCAAGAAAAAGTGTTATAGGGGGCTATTAATCGATTTCTACGAGACCCCTGGCTTGCTCCGCTATTATAAGATTAGATATCTATAAAGAACTTAAATGACTTGTTTTAGAGATATAATTAATTAAACTAGGCTATTATACTTGAAAAATAGGAAGAATGCACGTTGCAAGTTAATAAAGGAAAGGATTTAATTAAATAGACTAAATACTATATCCAATATAGAAGTATTGTATAGGTACTACGGTTCTTACTAGGCCACTAGCTATTCGCCCCAGTCCGACTATTTAACGATAATAATTCACGGATATATATGGAAGTTTATACCGGTAACTATTGGTAGTATTAGCAGGACCAGCTTCTACTGGGCGCTACTATAGTGCCGCTAGTTATTGCGACTAATAAGACCTTGCTGTTTGAATAAGGTAAAATAATAATATATCTAGTGTATACTTTGGTGTTTAACTTAAATAGCCGAACTTGCTATATACAGAAACGCCTAGGTATAGTATTATTTGGGTTTATTCCTATTATAAAGGGGTAGGTTAAATTAGAAGTATACTATACCGTAATAGAACTTATATTAGCCCATAAGTGCTTTAAGCTACCTACCCGTATATTACTAACTAATAGTATTTTAAGCGCTAGAAATGATTTTAAAGACTAGTATTTATATTGCCTATGCGGACGGAAAGATAAAAGTATGTTACCCTATTATTTTATTAATAATGGCAGACTATAAGGAGTAAGTTATAATTACAGGTGTAAAGAATCTTTAATAATGCACTATATGCTAAATACCGCCCAACTAGTAAGGAAATCTCTAGGCTAAATAGAAGTTCTATAATTATATAAGCATAAGATAATAAATAGAGCTCTAATCTAGAAGGAATATTAAACAGTTAGATAATACTTGGGTTTACCTATAATAAAACTTTGCCTAGAAGCATTACTTAGTAAATATCTATATATATATAACTCCTAATATACTGCACCAGCTTATAAAAGGGACAGCAACCGACCTAATTGACTAGACTAAGAATCTCTTGCTTAAAAATACAAAACTATAGCAATTAAAAGGGTAACTAAAGTGGTAGGGTTTAACTAAAGACTATATTAATGCCGTGCTGAACAAACAATTTAGTTAAATACTGGAATTTGTTAGTATAAAACGGTTTAAAGAGTTTATATCGGTTAGTTAATAGATAGGCCATCTCCAGAAGGATATAATATAATAGCTTATAGCGGTACTGGCACCCCTTATACTAAAGGAATATACGGGAGCAATGCTATATACTTAAGTAGTCTTAGACTTTATAATGCTTGCATAATACGCTTTATATAATGATAATACTATTGGGTATATAGAATATGCACTCTATATTATAGACTAAATAAAAACCGCCTTCTCTAGATTTCGCCTATTTTACCACGCAACGTAGGAATAGTACTTTAATATTTTAAAACTTTATGCTTTTACCTACTACCCCTACTATATTTATAAGATAGGTAGCCTTACTGGTGTAGATATTAAGTATAGTAAGGTTATATACAAACTTTTAGTAAAGGTATTCTTTAACTATATAAATAAGCGCTCTAACTACTAGGAGTAATTACTCTATTATAATACCCGGTACCTTTAAATAATAGTAATAGAAGAACTCCGTATGCTTAAAGTGACGAAACTTTTATCGCCAGCAGATATTGCTAAGGTAGTTTATGCTATAACCTTAACACAACTAGTGGACCTAACTAATATAGGCTGGTTTATTAACTAGGACAATAGATATATAGTGGAAGAGGCTAGTATCCTAATTAAAATATGGCGCTAGGCATATTAAGTTGAAAATAAAATAGGGCTTTTTGGTTTTATTAAAGCACTAGCTATATTCTTATAAGAGAATTATAATAAGCAGGATAGAACCTTTACTACTAATATTTAAATAAATTGTAGAGAAGAGGATTCTTCTAAAGTAGGCTTATACTTTGTGTGTATCTATAACTTAGTATAATATTAAAAGCGGGATAGAAAAAACCTAGACTCTATGGCTAAAGAGTTTATCTAATATGTATATAATTGGCAGAGCTAAGGTAAATGGAGACGAGACTATTTATGGGTGTAAGAGTATACGCAAACTGCTACTTTTGGGCAGATATACCCTCTTAGCAGTATACTTCTTAGAAAAGCTTAACTGATTATTATAGTTATAGATAAAGAGAGGTTAAACTTGTAGGGTAGGCGGCTTTAATATATAGGTGTTTTGGTTAATCTGCTTTGTCTTAAAGATATAGGCCGGGTAAACGATTTTTACGGTATAGTAGAGGTGGAGCTATAGCAGCAATCTCTTGCAAAGTGCTAACGAAGTATTAGTAGACGTCGTATTTATAACCTTTTATTGGTGCTCTATAGCGCGTATATAGTGCTATTAAAGCTTAGGTTAGAGCCCTAGAGCTTTATTATTAATCCTTAGGTTAATTTTAATTAGTTTAATACATTATATAATAAGGATTTTCTTTTAAAAGGTAAATAAGCTGCTAGTAAATATGTAAAGAGTTAGAGCCGTAAAAGAAACGCATAATTATAAATATAGATTTTAATAATAGCAAGATATATAATATCTGCGATAAATGTAATAATGGTAATAATGTCTATTTTATAGCTATAAGCTAGCATATTGCTGCAATATATGTAATATTGCGCTCTTTTAGCCATAGCCATTTGAGTATTGTACTTTTAGCTAGCGTAGTGCTGGCGCATTGCTCCGGGCTTTGGCGAATATGGCGGAAAGCTAGCCCTGGGCCCCAAAAACGCTTTTAGCGAAACTAAATTTCCTACGCCACTCCCCGTTTTCCTGACGTATTAGTTCGAGCCGCCCCTACTAGAGTAGCTGCCTTTAATATTAACGGTAGAACTATATACAAACTATTAAGGTTGCTAGTAAATCGCCCCTTTAAGAAATTGCCTACTGCTAGTCTTATACCTCTATAACAAGCTTTTAAGGATATTTACTATCTTATCCTTAATAAGAAATCTATAATCGGGCAAGTATATCTAGCCTAGATTAATCGCCGCCTCCGTTAGATCTACCCTACGCGTAACAACAACTACTTTAAAGGCTTAAACATCTTACTAGTAGGCGATTTCCATTAGCTTCCCCTTATAGGTTAGGCGGCCTTATATAGTAATCTACCCACTAGGCCGTTAGAGCCCGCTAGCTATAGAAAGGGAGCCTATAAAGTAATTAACCGAACTATTATCCTAGATTAAGTTATGCGGCAGGGCGGTAATAATACTAAGAGCTTTATATTTAGGACCGCCCTTACGGAGCTATATAGTAATTCTATAAGTAATTTAACCTAGAAGCTTCTTTTAACTAGGTATAAGTAGGGCCTATCTACTAATAAGGTTGCGGGCTTTAATAATATAATTCGGCTATATAGCATACGCGCTGCTATAAGTAAGTATAATACTATTTGGCTTCGCGATCTTTTATAGCTAGTAGTGGCTATTAAGTTAGTTAATACTAGTGTAGGTGCGCAGAAAGTTACTTCTAATTAGTGCGATACTATAGAGAATCTAGCCCTATATATTAGCGCGAAAGTAATGCTAATATATAATATCTGGGTTAAACTAGGCTTAGTAAACGGTACTACTAGTATAATTAAAGACGTTATATAGAAGGTGTCACAGTACGTGCGGACTGTCAAGGTACGATGTACGAGGTGACTGTATATGATTGACAAACGATGTCGTGTGAGGATCTATGTAGGAGGTGAGGTGGTATATATACACGTCGCTCAGGGGTCAGGTCCGTGCTCATGCATACGCGTAGCCATAACAACGCGTCAGGTCAGTGCCGTGACAGAAGGGATATATGGATATTAAAAAGGATTAGCCTTAGTTACTACTAGTTATAGTAGATAAGTATAACGGACCTACCCTATTTACTCGGCAGGATGGTAAGAAGGTCGTCCTTATATTTTCCGTGCTTCGTAAGTAGGAGGGTATAAGAGGCTCTTACTTATAGCGTCAATTTCTAATTACTTTAGCTTTTGCTCTTACTATATATAAAAGCTAGGGCCTAATACTTAACCAGGTAGTTCTAAATATTAAGGAAAAGAATAAGATAGCCGGGCTAACCTATATAGTAATCTCACAAGTTAAGAAGATTTTAGGGCTTATATTTAAATATAGGTTTAATATAAAACGATTTTAGTTATCTATAAGTAAGACTAAAGAGGTATAATAAGAAGATTTTGCACGGAGGTAGTAGTAATTACTTATAAACAACTTTTCCTAATTAGGAAATTATATACTGGCTTAGAGGTAAGTAGAGAATATAGTATTTATCTTAGTTTCCTAACTTTTAAATAGCTTAACCGCGAAATCTAATTTTTAAAATTTTAACCCCCCTATCCGTCCTACTTTCTTACCGCTTCTAGAGCTGTTAGATATACATATAATAGTATATAAGGAGAATTGGCAGTATTACCGGATTAATATTGCTGCTATCTATAGCGTTAATTGATTTTTAGAAATTTTTAAATTTTTTTAAAGGGCGGAAATATTACTTATATAAGGAGTTACGTGACTTCCGAGAATATATGCTACTTAGGACCGCATATTGTGGTGGGGTAAAATGGGCCACTACTTAGTGCCTTAGCATTTTCCTGTATATATTAAGCCTTCGGCTTCTCTCCTTCTCTCCACCACGACCGACCAGAATACATTCTTTCCTTTCTTCTTACGGACTGCTTTCCTACTAATTAATTACAACCGACCAACCGACTAACCGACCGACCGACAGACAGACAGACAGTACTGTGACTTTCCTATCTAAGAGTGGTCATACCCTTTTATATATTTTATGGCATTCCACGTGGGGACGACGGTAAGCTCTTTAGATTAGAAGTCTGGCACTCTATACACAACTCTATACACAGGAAACACGTAGGAATATACTATAACTATAGAAGAACCGCTAGCTGCAGAAGAATAACTAGCTGCAGAAGAACCGCTAGCCAGATAGACAAGACAGCAGAAGCAGAGAACCAGGCAGTATCGGACAGTAAGGGAAACCAGGCAGTCCCTAAACAGAAAGACAGCGGAAAAGACGGATATTAGACTTGACGTATAGGCCAAAGAGTGGCAACGGTCTCGGAAAGTTACGTATAAGGACGTTAAGCAAACCAACGAGCCAATTAGACGACGTCAACTGGCAGTCGGAGTTACCCAATATCTCACCACCTGCGCGCGCACGAGCATGGCCAGAGCTTTGTTGAGGATGTAGAGACAACAAGCTAAGAGCCAATTAATTAGATAGAAATGAGATCTAAGGCATTTAGCGGCAGAGGAAGTTAGCACTGCCCTTTAGGAACAGAAGAGAGAATACTAGCCAAGGTCGCAAGTATATGAGATCAGATCTGCCCTCGAAGGCTTCCTATTCTGGCTTAGCTTTATCTTCTTTTAAGTTATCCGGATTATATTAGTGGCGGCTCTGGAGGCGTTCTATGAAGAAGCAGATGTAAGCGAAAGCCTAAGGCGTAGCAGTACCCTACCGCGCGGAACAACAGCAGGCCAAAATAGACGGACATATTAAGACCCGGTAGTGGCAGAAGATGAAGATTCCGTGCTCTCCTAGGAAAACCCCCCCTCAGGCGTTAAGAAGCAGGTGCCTTCCGTTAGGGATATAGGTGTACAAGTAGACTAGCCGCAGCATATACGTACCAAAGTACCACCAGGATAGCTATCTAGGACACCCTTACCTTAGGCAGCAAGGGAAGTACGCCGCGTGTTCGTTCTAACGGTAGTAATACTAGATCCTTTTAGGCAAGGGGTTCCACAATTTAACGGAAGGAATATCTCTAGGTTTATTAAGGACTACGAAGGCATATGTTAAAGGTACTACGTAGGCAAAGACTGTAGGCTCGCGTGTCTCTCTAACTATTACGAAGGCTTATACGCGGAAGCCATTTAGATAATGCCGGAATTCGAACAGGACGACTAGAGCCGACTGGTAACTAAACTCTAAGCCAAATATCAAGCCGAGGACTACTACCGACGTATAGAGACAAGAGACTTCGTTGAGGCATTTGTTAGGAAGTCAGCGGAGCAGCCAGGAAATCTGCGTCACTACATACAAGATTTCACCAGTATCTCAGCTAAAGCAGTAGCCGTAGGAAACCTTACTAAGCAAGAGAAGGGGCGATGGTTTATATGAGGACTCCTGATCGAATTCCGCAGGCACGCAATGGAAAAGACAGGAGCCGTAGTAGACGAGCCTAGCACCCTTGTGTTCAAGAGACTAAAGGAGGCCGTAGAGTCAAGGATAGTAGCTGTAGAGGGCGCCAAGCGAATAGATGTCCTTCTGGAAGAAGACGCCCTAAATATCCAGCTTATATAGGAGCTACGGCAGTAAAGGGATGGGCTCAACCGCAGGAGAGAAGGAAGGCTTCTGGACTCAGGTGTACACAGAGGAGCCCTAATACAGCAGCAGTCACCTGCTATAGATCAAGCTGCAGTTCAAGGCCTAGTACAAAGATACAGCCCAGCACCAGGATACGAAGACTAGCAGAACAGCACCCGACCTCCGCAGGACTCTCGACCTCTGTAGGATTCTCAACATCCGCAAGACTCTCAATATCCGCAAGATTCTACTGCCTTTAGACGGCCGTAGCGGGACATACGGGGTCAGCAAGGTACGCGAGGACAAGGCCTACAGACCTGTTTTGGATGCGGAGGAAGTCACCGTTTCACCAAGCACGAATATTAAGGCTTAAAGGATCTTATTTAGTAAGGATTTGTGCATCTATCTGATCAAGGAAGGCTAGTAGCGGGGACGCGCGATCGACCTAGACCTGTACTTCTATGGCTTGGCAATAAAGGACGGCTAGAGTATATTAAGAACTGGCTCCGTACATACTAAGGAACAAACCTAGGTAGGCTAAAGGAAGAACAGATGTAGTAACGGGCCCCTATAGTATAGACGGATTTTACTGCTTTCTATGACGGAGTAGTACTAAAGAATAGTAACGGAATGCGTACGAACTGGGAGGACTACTATTAAGTACGACCCACGGACTCAGTAGTAACGCCCAGCCAGCAACGTCTGTAGATCCTCAGAGACAGCCGTATAGCTAGGACAGCCGTTAAGCAGTAGGAGAAGAATGTACGACTAGGAGATTACATCCAGATTAGGTTACAGCCTACGGATGAGACAGCTGAAGCTAGGAAGAAGAATAAATTGTCTAATCCTTGGAGACGCTTAACTAGGTCAGCTATTAACCCGTAGGCCCCGCAGCAGGCTCCGTAGCAGGCTCCGCCCTAGGTGTAGGATGTTCGACTAGGGGATAGTCAAGTTCTAAGGTGGGGGAGGAGACGTAGGTGACGGCCATATAAAAGATTTTTATTTGTCTGCTTAGTTACAGTATTTCCTAAAGCTCCTTTTCTTGTTTACTTTCTTGATCGCGACGCGTTAGGACGCGTTAGTCGAGACGACCTACTACAAAGATGTTAGTTCAGCTCACCGCCCGTTACCGAGCTAATAGCGATTTTTTATCCCGGGGATGGAAAATCCTAATTAGTTTATTTAGCAGTAAAGCTGGCAGAACTCTACACCGCCCCTGGAATTCAATAATGCGCTAGCTATACGATAAGAACGGCACTAAGAGCCTTAATTAATTACACGGATATAGAGCTGATTGTATAATATAGAGCCAGACGCAGAGCTGCACGCAGAGCTACACATAGAGCCTTAATCGAACGACTGCACAGAAACCTTAATCAGTCGAATGACTGCACAGGAGCCGCGACTGGTTGGGGAGTCGAATCAAGCCAAAGCCTTAATGTCAGCACGTCGCCATCAAATCAGTCAAATGTCGTTAAATTAGAGCCTTCGGCCGGGCCGACGTTATTCCTTATTCAAACGACGACTAATCGCAGCACGACTGTCACTGCCATCCGAATTTAGTACTGCTAGCTGCACGACGAGAACGGACACTGTAGCAAGGAAGGGACCTGTACAAGGGCAGCAGCAAGATATTAGAAAACAAGTACCGCGGAACCGTAAAGCAGTATACGAAGAGGCACTGATAAAGATACTCTGCGAAAGATTGTATATAGGGCACAGCTGACCATATTAAGCCTAAGCTATCCTTATGCGACTGAAGACAGGACAAAGCCGTATCTGACTAAGCCAGTAAAGGACCTTATTGAGGATTATAAGGGAAACAGGAATTGGACGTATAAGAGCCAGCACTTCTTAGAGATTGTCTTGATAAAAGGACTGTATTATAGACGCAAGGATAAGGGATATACGACGGAGGTATTCACAACCGAGAAGCTGCCACTAGATGGTTTCGAAGGACGACTTAGATAACGCGCAGAATTAGCAGAATAATAATAAGGAGACTAGAAGCAGAAGGTAATTTCAAGAGGGTTCTAAAGCCGGAAGAAGATTAAGGATACGCGAGCGTACTGCCAGCAGCATAGGCGAAGAAGCAGCCGCAAAAGCCTAGGGATACGCCGAAAGAGTCAAGTAAGGACGGCCTAGAAAGGGAAGAAAAGCAGCTACAGGAGACGTCCTAGAAAAGCACTTGGCCCGCGAAAATGGTCTACTAGAAGCTGCCGTTTATGCTCATAAGGAAGGAAGTCTTAAGATAGGTCTCCGGATTGGACGTCTAGTGGATACTAAGAGCCTCAATCGACTACGGATGCAGAGCCCCAATTAATTAACTATATAGATATAAAGCTTTAACAGAACGACTGCACAGCCAGAGTCTTAATTAATTGTCCGCAGATGCAGAGCCTACGGATGCAGAACCCAAGTCGTACGTGCAGCAGAAGACACCTTAAGTCAAGCCAGAGCCTTAGTCAAATCCTAATCAGTCGAACGCTGCCTCTACAGTCAAGTCGTTAAATTAGAGCCTTCGGTCGGGCCGACCTAATACCCTATTTAAACGTTAGTTGATTGTACGTTGTCACAGTTAAATCGAATCAGTCACCGTCGCCGTCGGACGTCTTCGATTAGCAGTCAAAGATTCTACAATAGTAGACAGACAGGCACTAGGCCTAACTAGGAAATTAGTATACGGCTGATAGAACATCGGAAGCATCGCTAGTCAACATTCTAGAACCACAGGTGCGAACACGGACGCAGAGTATGCAATGCAGAGCTACTGATGCACAGCCTGATATGCAGCCTAATGCACAGCCAGATGCAGAACGATGCGGATGTAAAGCCTAATAATGCAGGGCCTAATGCAAAGCCGCCGACAGAGCCTTAATTAAGAGCTGCGTATAATGTAGACCGATGCAGAGCTAGATGCAGAATCCTGATATTAAATAACCAGCCGAACCACCGAGTCGGGCCGTAGTCTCTGCTATTTTGATCGACTGGCCCGCCGTCGCCGCTGCTGCTGCCGCTATTCCGTCCGGCTATTTCGTCCCTGCCGTCTTGACCGACTGCTGTCTCTACCGTCCTAGATCTGTACCGCTGCTAGGTCCATTTACTGCTGGATCTGCTAGGTCTGTCATGCCGTTCTATACTGCTATTCCAACCGATCTGTTCTACTACTGCCGACCAGCTGTTCTACCGCTGCCACTACTGCCACTACTCTTCCGACTGTTCCGTTCTATTATTCCGATTATTCTACTGCTACCGTTCTCACTAACTGCTACTAACTGACTGCTACTGACTAACTGCTACCGACTAACTACTACCAACCGTCTGCCGCTACCGAGATTTCTACTACTAAAAGTTCTGCTGCTGGATATCCTACTATTTACTAACTGTTACCGAATTCTTCTACTGAGTATTCTACCGCGCTGACTGTCTGCCGCATTACTATTACTACTACCGTTACTGTTGCTGCTGTTACTGCTATTACTGCTATTGCTACTATTACTGCTACCGTTATTGTTTCTAGTTTACTACTGTCCTAGTTGCTAGGTTAGATCTTAGCTATAGGTAATAAAGGGGCACTGTAGAACAGTTCTATAGGAGAGCTAAGGATAGGGTTATCTAAGTTCTTTTAGGGATGCGCTTTCCTTTCTCTATTCTGCTTTTACTATTCTTTTATTTAGCTATTCTTTTATAGTATAGAACATTAGGGGACAACGTTCTTAGTGGGGGAGGTATGTGGTGGGGTAAAATGGGCCACTACTTAGTGCCTTAGCATTTTCCTGTATATATTAAGCCTTCGGCTTCTCTTCTTCTCTCCACCACAACCGACCAGAATACATTCTTTCCTTTCTTCTTACGGACTGCTTTCCTACTAATTAATTATGACCAACGGACCGACCGACCGACCGACCGACAGACAGACAGACAGCACTGTGACTTTCCTATCTGAGAGTGGTCGTACCCTCCCACAATATTAGCAGCTATAACTTTTCTATACTATAGTTAAGATTTTAAATATACCGTACCTAGAGCTACTTAAAATAACTATTACCTATAAATCTGCTAATTTATAAATTAAAAATTAGACGTAGTTAGAGCTATTAGTAGGGGTTATTAATCGCGCTCTTTATAATAAAATCTAACTAATAAACAAACTAATAAATTAAATTAAAAGTTTGGAACGTCTAAATAAGGTTCTGCTAAAACGCTAGCTAAACCCTAACCTAAACCCTTCCTAACCTATTAAATTCTAAAAATAACAACCTTTACTAAATTAAAAATTAACCTTATCCTTAATAAGCCACCCAATTAAATTTAATAGTTCTTTATTATCTAAGATATAGCTAAAACTAATAAGGTATAGTAGTATATCGACCTATCTAAGAAGAAAAATAATCTTCTAAAGCTAGAACTACTAAGTTGGCCTAAGGGATATACTACCTACGGCTATATTAATAGCAAAGCTAGACCTAAATTAGCTTACTGCCTATAACTGGCTCTACGCTAAATATAAAGATAATCTACGCGTATACTAGAAGCAAAAACAGGCTATAAATAATATTAATAACTATATCGTTTGCACCATATCGGTAGCCTACCTTTTACTTATTAACAGCCTTAGTAGTTGGTTATATTAAATATTTAAGGCGTCTTTACCACTATAGTAGCCACTACAGTGACAAAGACACCCCGTATTTTAGTAAGTAATTAAGCCCATCTTATACGAGAATCTTATGCTTATTAGTACTTATTAAATTATATACTCGCAGGGCCTCCTCCTATTTATAAATACTCCCTTCTTTATACCTTCCTCTCTTCTTTTCTTCTTCCTTATAAGAGCTAGAGTTGCTTTAATACTCCTTAGTCTCTACTAAGAGATCTATTAGTTAATATAGTAATATAGATAGTATTAGATAAGGAGATGGGTAAGAAAGAAGATAGGAAAGACGGAGGAGCCTCTAGTAGGTATTAGTTAAGTAACTTTAATAGCTATATTATGGCTACCTAATCTCCTATACTTATAGGCCTCCTCCTATCTATAAATACTCCCTCCTTTATACCTTTCTCTCTTCTTTTCTTCTTCCTTATAAGAGCTAGAGGTGCTCTAATACCCCTCCCCAGTCCCTACTAAGGGATTTATTAGTTAACGTGGCGATATAAATAGCATCTAACGAGGAGACAGGTAAGAGAGGAGATAGGAAGGATAGAGGGGCGTTTAGTAGGTGTTAGCTAAGCAACGTTAACGTCTATACTATAGCTGCCTAATCTCCCGTTTATAGGCCTCCTCCTATTTATAAATACTCCCTCCTCTATACCTTTTTCTCCTCTTTTCTTCTTCCTTATAAGAGCTAGAGGTGCTCTAATACTCCTTCCTAGTCCCCACTAAGGGATCTATTAGTTAATGTAGTAATATAGATAATATCTAATAAAACGGGTAAGAGAGAAGATAGGAAGGACGGAGGGGCGCCTAGTAGGTGTTAGTTAAGCAATATTAATATCTATATTATAGCTGCCTAATCTCCCATTTATAGGCCTCCTCTTATCTATAAATACTCCCTCCTCTATACCTTTCTCCCTTCTTCTTTTTTCTTCCTTATAAGAGCTAGAGGTGCTCTAATACCCTTCCCTAGTCCCTACTAAGGGATCTATTAGTTAACGTGGCGATATAGATAGTATCTAATAAGAAGATAGGTAAGAGAGGAGATAGGAAGGACGGAGGGGCGTCTAGTAGGTGTTAGTTAAGCAACGTTAATATCTATATTATGGCTGCCTAATCTCTCGTTCGTAGGCCTCCTTCCATCTATAAATACTCCCTCCTTTATACCTTTTTCCCTTTCTCTCTCCTCCTCCTTATAAGAGCTAGAGGCGCTCTAATACCCCTCCTTAGTCTCTATTAAGGGATTTATTAGTTAATATAGCAATATAAATAGTATCGGACGAGGAGACGGGTAAAAGAGGAGATAGGAAGGACGGAGGAACCTTCGGTAGGTATTAGTCGAGCAACATTAATAGCGGTTTTTGTTACCTAAAAATTGCGTTATATAATAATATTTGGGAATATAAATATATACCTACTATATCAGATCCTATATAGAGGGCTCTGTATTAAAGCCCTATAGTTTAAATATATACTAGATTCGTAACTAATATAATCCTTAAGCCTAGCTTAAGTAGGGCGCCTTAGTTACTATAGTAGATCCTTACCTAGCAGTAACTAAGGCGCCTTAATCTTACTACTACTTCTAAATTAAGTAAAAGCTCTATATAGGGGGGTCCTAGGGGGTCTCCCCCTGGAAAACCTTATCTCTATATATATTAATTAAAGTCTATATAATAAAGCTCTAAAATTAATTGGCTTATTACTTATAAACTTAGGTTAAAATTTACGTTAGAGGATTAACGTTCCGCATATTATCCATAAGAGCACAATAGGCACTAATTATAATTAAGGATCTATCTAGATTAGCGTGGATTAGCGGAGGCCTTTAAATCTACTTTAGATAACTAATTCTTGGCGGCGCGCCAGGAGCTCTATGGATATCCAGCTGTCAATATATACAAAATATAATAAGCCTTAGCATCAATTTAGTGTTGAGTAGGGAAGGTAGTAAGTGGCTGTCGACCTGAATCGGATTTTGCCACCTTGACTCGGTCACCGACCCCTTAACTCGGTCACCGACTTAGTCAACTACGTGTATATATAGCCTCATTTTCTTTATAGATTAATCTTTATACGAGTTTTCCTTTCCTAATATTTGCGTACGGACTTTTGATTGACAGTGGCGAATATTATAAATTAACTATATTACTCCTCCGGGTTATCAGCATTGCAGCATGCACTATGCGTTGCGCTTAAGTTGTATGGACAGTGGCCGCTAGCTAAAGACCCGTTGGGAAAATAACATTTCTAAGCATAGCTGCTTAGGAGTTCAATGAAGAGCGGGATAAGAAGGTAGGCGGAAGAATTTGCTATTTGAGGACTTGCTTGAGTAAAATTATAAGAAGGTAACTATAAGAAAGAGGAAACTAATTAAGGAATTCTCCTTAAAGTATTACATATTGAGATAAGAATAACTTAAGGCCTAAATATGCTAATCAAAAGTTACCTCAGCGAGCTCAGACATGATTTTTTTGGCTAGCGTCGGAATAACAGCAGGGCCGTCCTCCTTCTCGCTCAATCACGTCTGAGCCTTTGGCGAGTTTTGTTAAAAGCGTAAGCAAAATCCGCAAAACTAGTTTATTCATTTATATAACGCGTTATTATTACTACACGTAGTTATATTTTTTTCAAGACTTAGGGCTTCTAAATAGTATAAATTTTATTATATGGCTATTACTTAGTCCTAATATTAATTTTATTAAAGTTAAAAAACGCATTATTAAAAGCGTAAGCATATATTATATCTTATTAAATAGTCTACTAATATAGATAAAAATATACAGATATATAGATATCTACTTATAACCAACTACCGGACCTTACATATTACCATATTTTACCTGCGTCAGCACTACCCTCGTATATCTTGGATATAGTTGAAATGACTTATAGGCTTCGGAGTTAGGGGTCTACATTTTATGTATATATACCTCTTAATTTCCATAGATTTATAATTAAGTCGCTTGTTCAATTCCCACACACTGTAAAGCTTACACTACTACTTAAAGCTATTGCAACACCTAGTAGGTGCTATAGTTGGGTCCTTCCTTAAAAATATCCTCCCTTGGCCCGGAGTGTCTCTGCTACTACTAGGGGGCAGAGCCTTGTGCAGAGCCACGTGCAGGCGTATAGACGTGTAGCTGTGCAGACGTGCAGACGTTCGTACGGGCGATCAATTGCAGAGACGTTTGTAGACGATTGTATGGGCAATTGATCGATTGATTGTATGGGAGTTCGTACGGGCGTTCGTACGGGCAATTGTAGAACCTTCCAAGTATATTAGCGCTGCGTGTTAGTAGAGCTTTGGAGCTCTATATAGGGCTTCGAGCAGAGCTTTGAGCAGAGCTTCGAGTAGAGCCCTGAGTAGAGCTTCGAGCAGAGCTTCGAGTAGAGCTTCGTGCGGAGCTTCGTGCGGAGCTTCGTGCAGAGCTTTTGCGGAGCTCCGTGCAGGTCTCCCCCTGAGCTTCGGTCCGCAGAGCTCTCGCAAAGCTCTACGCAGAGGGCTGGCGGCGTGGGCGTAAGCGTTTAGTGTTGGTGTTTACTGCGCGGCTCGGCGGTACAGAAGTAGAATTGGGGCCTCTACGGCGACGAATTCCTCTTAATGTCGCGCGTGTATAAGGAGCTAAAGATCTCATAGCTTTATAGAGTAGGCTTTTCTCTATAATTTGGTGTAATTTTTATGTCAATAGGTATTATAGGAGGGTAGATTAATTTTGTTAAAGTTAATGGGGTCCTCTCATATAAATCGTGTTTAGGTTTTCTATAAATCTCGCCAAAGCGCCTCAGACTAAGAAAACGATTACCGTCCTAAATCAGCTTAGCGGACGGTGCGGATATTCCTATATTCGCAATCGATTTCTTGGTCTGAGCTTCTGAGGTAAAATCAAAAGCATTAACTAAGCGGCTACTTTTTAATAAGCGCTTAGAAAGTATAGGAACATACACAGTAGGAAACTCGTATTGAAATTCGCGTTATCGACGTCTAATTGTCCCTCTATTCCATTTAAATGCAAATGCAAAATTTATGTAACTCCTGTTGCGGCCTTAGTAGTCTAAGGCGAGCCGAGCAAAATGACTGACGGGTCAATCAGGGTGGTTTTGGATAAGGTGAATAAGCGAGCATAAAATATTCTTATCTAATAGAAAATGCATAAAATATCGCAATCAATAAGGATAAAAGTACCCTATGCGGAGCTTTTCCACCCCAATACTTTACCTACCTCTCCCCCCGAACTATATAATAGCTAAATACTTAGAGAAAAATCCCCTATCCCTCTTATATAGAGTGGTTTTAGGTAGGGCAATAAGCAAGCGTAAAATATCCTTTTTCTAATAGAAAATGCATAAAATATCGCAATCAATAAGGATAAAAGTGCCCTATGCAGAGCTTTTCTATTTTAATTTCTTGCCTATACAAAGCTCTGCACGAAGCTCTGCACAAAGCTCTACATAAAGCTCTGCGGAGGCTCTGCGGAGGCTCTGCGGGAAGCTCTATACAAAGCTCTACACAAAGCTCTGCGCGGAGTATCCGCACAAAGCTCTACACGAAGATCTGCACAAAGCTTTTATATAGAGCCTCCGTAGTAGAGCCGTCGTACGCAAAACCGTTATACGTAGAACCGTTGTACGCAAAGCCGTTGTGTAGAGCCTCCGTATGCAGAGCTTTGTACACAGCTTTATGCAGAGCCTCCGCAGAGCTTCACGTAGAGCCTCCATACCCAGAGCTTTGTACAAAGCCTTATACAGAGCCTCTATATAAAGCCTCGTGCAGAGCTTTATATAGAGTCTCCGTACATAGGGCTTTGCAATCGTAGGGCTTTTATACGCGGAGCCTCTATATTATATAATAACGTTTAATTAAAAATATATAACTACCTAGCTAAGTAACTTCTTATATTTTTTAATTTAGCGGTATTAATAGAGTCAAGAGTTTCTAATTCTACTTTTAAAGCTATATTTTATACAATAATAAAGAAAAAGAAGACAACTGGGGATTTATTTAGGGTATGCCAAGACTTATCGCGATAAGATTTATCCAAAACTATCCTAGGGTCGATGTTAGGACAATACCTGTCCCAAAGATCCAAGCCAATAATTGTAAGTATTTTAAAAGGTATATTAGTACCGTGCACGAGGTAGGATCGTGCATAAGGTGGCCCTAACTTCTACCTAAGAATTATCTAATTTTAGCGTTTTCTAGCCATAAAAAAAGCATCTCAATAATATAAGGTTTAGCATTCTGTCAAGAGCTAAGAACTATACTAATTGTAATCTTTTTAGAGACCCCTGCGGCCGTATACGGACCAATTGGCTATATACTATTATAGTATTTTAAACAGGCTTTTTTATTATCTTAGGTTAGGTAACATTTTCCACCATCTTTAAAGATGTCTTAGTAAATAGGAAATTAGCAGCACTGGCTATAAGACTTTAGCCACAGTTTATGCTTATAGATAATAGTTAGTCCGGCACTTTGTCCCTTAGGTAAAAGCAGCATAAAATAGTTGGACTAGTAGGCCGAATTATGGTCTAAAGCTTTAAGAAGCAGGCTAGCAGTCTTGTCTATTATAAATCACTCCCTCTTTTAATATAATATACGTAGTTAATTTGGGTTCCGCGTTAGATTTGCTTAATAGAAAGGTTTAAGGTGTATTTAAGCCGTTCCTATAAAATAATTATTTTAGATAAGCCTCTAAGGGCACTTAAAACTCACTTTTAAGATTAGTTTATAACACTATGTTAACTATAGGTAAAGTAATTAATTATATTAGAACAGTACTCTAAGGGTGGTTTATCTATTACATTAAAGGGCTTAGATAAATAATAGCAAATAATATAAAATAATAGTTCCTAGTATTACTAAGCTTGGGGTTAAGGTAATTAGTTAGAAAAATCGGCCTTATTAAGTAAAGAGGAATTAAAAATAAATAACAATAAGGTTTTTCTTAATGGTTTCTTATATATAAAGCGGCTTTCTACTTTAATAATAACCGTAAATATAGCAGCATATAATAAAGGGGTATTTATCTACTATAATACTACTAACTACTCCTATCTCTAGAACTGAGACTATAGATTTATCTTTAAGAAAGGTAGATTATACCTTTATTTATCTTAACTCTCTCTAAAAAGTCCCCGCATCTAGGTAAAAAGGTAACCTTTATTAGGGTAGAAAAACCCCTTAAAACTATCCTATATCCGTCGGTTTTGCCTTAGAGGATATCTACTATAAAAAATTCCTCCTTAAGCGGAGAATATCTAAAACTAGATATAAGATTCCAGCTACTACCATATAGCTCTCTTTGTCACAGTACGTGCCGACTGTCAAGGTACGAGGTACGAGGTGACTGTATATTATTGACAAACGATGTCGTGTAAGGAGCTATATAGGAGGTGAGGCGGTATATATACGTGTCGCTTAGGGATTAGGTCCGTGCTCATGCATACGCGTACACAAGCTATAACAACGCGTCAGGTCAGTGCCGTGACACTCTTTCGCTATTTTAGCGGCTAATACCAGAGCTACTAAAATATTATCTCCGTAATAGTTGCCTTACTTAATTTTAGCAATCCCATAAGTAGGCTTAAAAAGGTCTATAGAAGACATTAGCTAAACCTATAGCATGCTATTAACGGGTCCAAATTCTATAGTAACTACGCTATTACTATTAGCAATTAACAGGGTTAGAATCTCTATAACGGCTTTACTATTAGATATTGCTAAAACCTAAGTAATTTTAGTTGTCTTTTCGTTTAACTAATTTGTGTAAACTCTCTTATTAATATACCCACTAAGAATTTAAGCTAAGTTAGCATTATAAGCACCGTTAAGAAGGATTAATTTAGAGCAACTAGTAATCGGTTTAAGACATAATTTTTATAAACAGCTAGGCTAGCTTTACTGCTTTAAAGCGGATATAATATTGTATACGTTTAGGGTAGGGCGTTGTAAGAATTTTAAAGCTTAGTAGATCGCGAGATAAGTATATACAGTATTAACTTGCTAATAAAGTAGGAGATTACCTATATTATCCTACTATCCTTTAAATTTTTCTATTTCTTTAGACAATTTATCTCTATATAGTAGTGGGCTAGCTTCTACATCTTTTATAACGGTCTTAATAACCTATTTTACAGTTAGCTTATTAGTGTGGTCTATTACACAAGGGACGCCTAGCTTTAAGATTCCTGCCTTTTCTTTTTAGAGATATAGAGCTACTAATTTACGAAGTAGATATATATAGAGGATAAGAAGAAGATAAATAGTAAGTTTTAAAGATTATTAGTTATAAGAATATAGACTATAAAATATAGTATAAAGTAAAGTAGATAGGCTATAATTAGGCTACCTAGAAACTATTAAAGAACCTAAAGAATGCTATAGGAAAGGTATAGAAGTATTAAAAGAGAATAGGTTAGGCAGTATTAATAAAGAAAGATTGTAAAAAAATAAGTTACTTAAGGGGAATTTAAGAGAAGTAGCTACCTAGTTACTTAGAGTTATTCCCCTCTCTATTGGGGGGGAATCCTTTCTTTTCTCGTTGGGTTCCTATAAACCTTACTCTATAAGTTTCTACTCCTTAAAGCGAACCTTCTTACGCACCCGCTTAAGACGGTATAGCTAAGTATAAGCGGCTAGTAGTCCGTACCTTAGATAGTTCTCTTCTTTATAGTAAATCTTAGAATATAATTAGAGTTAGTCTATTAGTACCCTACTCTATTATTATACTTATTAACCATTATTATCTATATACCTAGCTATTAACAAGTCCACCGTAGTATTTCCTATAAGGCTTCGTTACACTTACTTAATCTAACCTACTCTTAAAAAATATTTACTTTACTTATTACCACTCTTATCTCTATAACTAACTTTATAATAACTGTTAAATTAATATATATACTTAAATTATATTAAGGGGGGGGGGGGGGCTAAATTAATTAATTTCTATTATCTAAATATGTTGTAAAAGTAATATAACTATAGTAAAAGATTTTTAAAAAAAAGTCTAAATAAACCCTAAATAAAAATTAAAGTACATTTTAAAGTAAGATTTAAATATTATTATAATATATTTTAATTAGAATACAATTCCTTTAAAAGATACCTTAACCTAAATAAGCTTATAGGCTACTCTTTCTTTAAAAACCCCTCCTAAAAATAGTAAATAAATGTCCGGTGACGAAGTTACCTCGTGTCGATTCAGGTCGAATCTTGAAACAGATTTTCTTACTACAGTCTCGGTCAACGACTTGGTCTACGACTTGGTCTCCGACACGGTCACCAAATTAGTTTACTACCTTTTTTTTTCTTATGTATATATAGAAGCTCTAGAACCACATTCAATAGACAGAGTCCTTATTCTTTACTTACTTATCGGTGCACGGACTACCGATCGACACCTCGCCTATATATATTGTTCCGCACAGCCGTACCTAGCATCTTGCTAGTTACTCGCTTACCTTTTGGGGTTTGTGCCGTGGCTAGGTGGTGCGGAGCCTGTTACCTTACAATAAAATATATATATTTAAATTAGTTATAATAGAATATTAAGCTTATTAAGCTTATTATTAAATATTATTTATTCATTTATAGAGCTTAATTAGGAGATTTAAATAAGGACTATAAAGTATATAATAAATATATTTATAATATATTTAAAAGTACTTTTAAATCATTAATATTTTATATATACTTATATTTATTATAAAGCCTTATAGAAAATACTATAGTAGACCTGTAAATGGGCTAGGTATATAATAATAAATTAACAAGATTTATAATATATAGAGTGTATACCTAATAGATTAATCCTTTTATATTTTAAGATTTATTATATAGAAAGATCTATTTAAGGTAGGGACTGCAGTCCTTTAAATATTTAACCTAACTCCTAAAAAACCCCTTTCTATATGTTAGTATATTAAGTATATTAGTATGTTGCCACCACTTTTGTTGGGCATTGTCAGTGCAGGCGACATTCCTAACTGCAACAAGTGTCAACCTAGGCGTAGTTGAAGGCCAAGCTTGGGCACATCACGGGAGTGCTTCAGAGCGACCCTTAGCTTAGCTCAGGATCGCTCAGCTACATTTCCGTCCGCTTTGTCACTACTCCGTTCATTTTAAGAAATGTTTAGGACCGAAAACGGCATTTAGTAAGGACAAAAGTAGAGCACGAACACAGTGGTGGTGTGGTGGATTAAAAGATCCTTTCCCGATCATCTTGCATAGAAGTCAGAATCTTTCCTTTTGAAGATATCAAATCGGATGTCTCTCTTTGAACCCGGCAAGGCTGACAATATCCAGGGTAGTAATGTGCTGGTTTAGTATCCGATTGTGCTGTTTTTGGACCGCAAAGCCGCAAAAGTCCCTCTTCAACTCAGTGTGTTTCGGATTGATTGCAAATTTTGGGTCCTTGAAATCCGACTCCTTGATGTGCTGGCCCCAGATCCTAAAGAGGTGAATGGTTGAATGTGACGAGTCTGTTTGCTCAGAAATCACAATGATGCTTTTGTGGCGTTCTGAGAAGAGGTGAAATTCCATAGGTATTCTTTGCTCTCCTGGATCTGTGTAGCGAGCAATCGAATAGACCTCGTCCCAATCCCAACCTTTTGGTTTGATTTGGGCAATCTTGTAACCCATCTGTAATAGCAAGCCGGCTTTCAAGACGACGCTGTACGCTGATGGTTGTAAATGGGGCTGTATTTGCCTCGATTCCGCGTTCTGGATCCATACCCGTCTACCGACTGCTCCGATCAGCATCTGAATAGGCACGAGGAATGAAAACGTCCTCGGTGCAATGCTCACTCTAGTAACACAGTCGACTGAGCCTTTCTCCTCCAAGAGAATACCGATGCATTGATGAACTTCCGACGCAAGTCCACACTCAAGCAAGCCAATTTCTGGATACTTGACTGCGTGACGTGACTTGAATAAAAAAAGGTTCACCTGTGTTCCGCGGTTGGTCATGGAAGATGGAGGGTGAGTGTGATCAGATTGAATAGGTTTTATGTCTCCACTGGCTTGGAATTGGTCTGGGGATGTAGCGAGTGCGCCCCATGAAGATTGCTGGTTTGACTGACTTGGAACTTCATTAACCTCCTTGCTCTTTTCCAGTATATCTTTGAATTGGAGGGCTTCAAACCCCCATGCAAACAATGATTGGTCTTCGGAAACTCTTAAAATTTCCTGTTGTAGCCGGAAGAACGCTATATCGCCTTCGCCGTAGAGCAGACCGATGTGGACGTCAAATATACCTAATAGAGAGTATGCGATATCTTCGACCCTAGTCGCCTGTCTTCCGGCTGCCCAGGACATACGCCGTGCAATGCTGTTCCGCATCCGGCAACCCGGGTCCTTGAGAGTATCGATGTCGATTCCCGTTCTATTAGAGATAACTAGCAAGCGATCTTCTTTAGTTCCGAGGCTCTTCCAAGAGCAGTCGTAGAACTGTACTGTGACCGGGGCAATGAGTTCCTGGAGGGTCCACGCCCTGATCCACCATCGGCTTGAGGTAAAGTCTGTCCTGTCTTTGATAATATCAATGAGAAAGACGTAGCAGACAGTCGCATCCCGATACCATTTAAACATTGAGTTGATTGCTTCTGATAATTCTGTGCTGCTGGATTTGTCGATGCATATAGTATCAATCCAGGCGTAGTTGAGACCATCTGATCGTGCTTGCTCGCAAGTGAACTGTATCTTTTGGAAGCCTTTCATACGACAAGCTTCCCCAAATTCATCTTGAAATTTCGCAAAACTGACTTCATCTTCACCCCAGGTATGCGAGAGAATACCATATCTGGGGATATCCTGGCCATGGAATGTGTGTATTTCAAATGTATGAACATTGAGCAGACGCATACTTGGGTGCGATGTTCAAGAGATCGCGCTAAAACTTGACTTGCGGACTTTTGAAGTTAAATATGAATTGCAGTCATGACGGAGATGTACTGAAGGGAGTCCCTTGGTGGTATGGGGATGTAGCCTGGCCTGGTATCGGAGGTCCGGGTTAACGTAAAACCCCCCCAAGCGAGACATCCCCCCCAGCGAGACACCTTAATTACCTGATTCTGAGCCACGCTTATTAAAATAATATTATATTAAATCTATTTCTGAAATAGAGTATATCTTAAAAATGAACTATATATTTAAATTTTTACTTTATTAAGTAGGAAGGAAGATAAAAATATACTCTAATTAAAAAAAAGGGTGGGAAAGCCTGGTTTATTAGTGATAAGGATCCACCTAGCGTGCTGCGATCTTCACGCTAAACTAAAGAAACTAAAAATCTTTAATAAAAATTTATTCCTTCAAAAAAAAATTATATACTTTTTAGGAGGGTTTTTTAGAGTATACTTGCTTTATATTAAATTTTTAAATTTCAGAAAAAGCTATCTTATTGTTACTAAAATTGAGAAAACGTGTTAAAAATTGTCTCGCTTGGGGGGGTGTCTCGCTAGGGAGGGAGGCACGTTACTGTCTGTTGCAAAAGATCGGAAACTCGCTAAGAGCTTATCTCAGTAAGCGACTCAGACGGCAAACGAGATAAATCTCGCTAGTACTTAATTAGTATAGCTTTATATAAAAACCCTGCTAGCGTTATATAACCCCTGTACTTAGAAGCGCGGTCTCGTTTGCCGTCTGAGGGCCTTTGGTGCGAAAATGTATAAAGGTCTACTCATCAATTAAACGCGATACTGCTAGAGAGCAATATATCTCCACCAGTTGACTAGTTAACCACTTTAGAGGGTAATCGATTATATTTTAAGGGTTACTTTATTTATCTATGTACTTATTTATGCATTTTAGCTAATATAAAGTTCTAAAATTACAGGTCGAAATTTTCTGACGAGTCTTGTTAGGTCCACTACGCGAATTCTCCCTGAAACGTATCTTCGCGATTTTACGACCGATCGCCTATGTCTAACTTTTTATATAATAAAGCTATAATATTACCACAACATAGATGTAATAGAGAAGAAAAAGGGCTTTTACCTCGTAGTATTTTTGTGTTGTAATAGTACGTATGGAGCCTAGAATATTAATGGTTCGATAGAGCTTTGAGTAAAGCTTCGATAGAGCTTTGAGCAGAGCTTCGATAGAGCTTCGAGCAGAGCCTTGTGTAGAGCCTTGAGTAGAGCCTTAAGTAGAGTTTTGAGCAAAGCTTCGATAGAGCTTCGAGCAGAGCTTCGAGCAGAGCCTCGAGCAGAACTTCGAGCAGAGCCTCAAGCAGAGCCTCGAGCAGAGCCTCGAGCAGAGCTTCGAGTAGAGCTTCGATAGAGCTTCGAGTAGAGCTTCGATAGAGCTTCGAGCAGAGCCTCAATAGAGCTCGAGCAGAGCCTTGTGTAGAGCCTTAAGTAGAGCTTTGTGCAAGCGTTTATGCAGACGTTCGTGCAGACATTTATAGAGACGACGGAGACGTTCGTGTAGACGTTTATAGAGACGATTATAAGCTTCCTGGTATATTAGTGCTGGGGACGCGTCGGTGTCTACCCAAATACTAAAAGCGCGTAACTCGTAAGAAAGTGGTATTCCCATTATAAAAAAGTAATCGATTGTAAAGGAGACTAGTCTAACTCAATTTATTAGCTTATTAGGTTAAATAGGTGTTGTTAGGGGGTTAAATATACAGGAGAGAGTGTCTCTCATACAAAATTGCGAAAATTAAAGTTGAGCGCCATAGAGTTCCGCACCAAAGGCCCTCAGACGGCAGGGCAAACTTAAGGTCGGTAGATAGCTGATTGGTTAAAAGACAGTGGCGTTTTTTAGAATGGAGACTAGTGAGTGCGCCTTCAGTTTGCCCTTGCCGTCTGAGTCGCTTACAGTCATCACCGAAATATCGTGAACTCGCTTAGGACGCGAAAGAGCCGCATTGCCCCCCACCAAAATTTGTATAAGGGGCAATTCTTTTGATTTTAACCACCTATAATACGTTAACCACCTACTATAAGTGCCTAAATATTAAAGCTGGCGCGTTACCTGGTTAAGCCGATTATATAGAAATCTTAGTGTTGCATCTTATGGCGTCCCAACAGCATTAGCTGCCTACTTAATCGTTGGGTTATATTCTGAAGCCTTCTAAACAAAAGCGCGCTTAATCTATGCCTGCTTCTGCTATCTTACAGCTGCCTAAAAAGAAGGCGAAAAGGAAGGTAAAGGTAGCAAAGAAGAGGTAGAAGATAATACTAGTACCATTACCGTTACCGTCACCGTCACCATTACCGTTATTATTACTATTATTGTCACCGTTACTGTTACCGTTACTATTGCCGTTGCCGCTGTCGCCGGCAATACCCGTGGAGCCTATATCTGCAGATAAGGTTAATAAGAGTGAGGATAAGAATATTAAGGAGCTTGTAGAGGTAGAAGATAAGGATGTAGGGTCACTATTACTACTACCGCCCGCACGCTTTATAAGTGTTTAGAAGGCAGTTATAGGTAGTAGAAAGAAGTCTCCTCCTAGTATAAGGTCAGCTATATTTAATACTAAAAGTATATACTACTTTAAGCTAGATAAATAGCAGAACAAAACTATACTATATCTACTACCACGGAAGTTTAAGATCATTTAGCTCTAAGCTGTTGCCTTCTATAAGAAGGCGCGGCAAGCTAATTGCTGCCCTTAAGATATTCGGTCGCCTTCGGATCTAGATTAAGCTCTTACTATAGTTAAGGAGTGGTATAAGCGCTAGCCATTAAAATCTCTCTCCTTAAACTTTACCTTATATTTAGTTAAGGAGAAGGAGCCTAAGACTTAGGCCGTAACTCTAAGTTAGTAAGTAATTAATAGGCCTATAAATAGAAGGACAGCTATACAGATTTAAATTAACAACTTACCTAGCGTACTTACTGCTAAGGATGCTTCTAGTAATAGGATACCAGCAATTATAGATCGGTAGTCTTATATAAATATCCATTGCCGTAATAAAGGTAAGACGTGCTAGCAGAATAAGAAGTTACCCGACTCGCCTAATATTACAATTAACTATTATCCTGTAAATATATAAGATTTCCTATAGTGAAATAAGGAGCTTCTTTCTAGCAACTCTACTATTAAGTAGCCGTCGCAATATATTATAATAATCTTATCTACTAATAAGGAGAGGAGTTAGAAGAGCCAGAAGGAGCCGGTAGTAGAAAAGGAAGATCCTATTATAGAATACCTAAAGCAGCTAGTATAAGTATTAATTATAAACTAGGTCCATTCTATAAGCTAAAATACTTACCTTCTTTATTAATATTCTACGCTATTTTTAAATATTAAAGCACCCTAAAACTTAAGTCCTATTTAGTTAGAAACAGATCTAGTTAAGCTGCTTAGCTAGTTCTTTAACTAGCTAGCTAATAAGCCAGAGTTTAATAGTAAGAGGTAGAGGGCTACTTTAGAAGAGGTTAAGGATAAGCTAGTAGAGGAAGAATAGAATATTAACTCGCTAAAGTTAAAGAAGCTAGGTAAAGGCATAACATTAAATTAATAGGAGAGGTACAGCTTGAAGATTAGTACGCTAGTTAGAATTAGGTCTCTAATCTTAAAGTTTAAGTAATTAAGATAGTGTCTATTACTCTATAATATATCCTACTTCTTAAAAGTGTGCTCCTATATATATACTATATACTTAACTAATAGCAAAATATAAGAAGCCCTTAAAGCTCTTAAAGTCCTTAGCTAGCCGCTAGTTCCTTCTAATCTAAGCCTTAATATTATTAAACGTAGCTTTAATTAGATTATAATCTAGTAAGTATAGTAGTAGAAATCTTAGTAGGACGCCGTGTTGCTTATAAAGCTCTTAAAGCCATATTAATTTATAAATTAACGCGTTATTAAAAATAAGGACTAATTATAGCCCTAGATATAGTATATAATAAAGTAGTACCTACTCCTCTATAAAGGCTTTAAATATTATAAAGGTAATAGAGCCTTAAAAGATAAGGTAGTTAAGATATCTATTAACTACTAACGCTAGCAGGATACTCTACCTTTCTAACCTCTTAAGTACGCGTACTATACCACATACAGTCCCTTTTAATAACTAGCCGTACTTCCTATTACTAGTCCTTTTATTTACTACTAACTTATTAAGAAATATAAGCTACTCTACTACCTAGCTCTTCTATATACCAATCTAGGCGTTACAAAGGAGGGCGCTCCTTTAAGCTGTATGTGCTATAACTACCTTCTGTAACCAATAGGCTCTCTTAAGAATATAGGCGACAGTTATGGCGGAGACTTAAGTATCAAACTCGTTAAATAGGAAGGCCTGCATTTTATCTATATATACAGTTAGCTAATCTTTAAGAAAGTTAAGAAGCCTCTGTGTAAGCAGTTAGTAAAAAGCTTAACACTATAACGTTATATATTACCATTTCTTAGTAAGGTAATAGAGCTCTTAGTTGCCTAAGAACAATAGTAAGAGGAGCGTATAGTTCGCCCCAAAGATTAAGGTTTAATCGCATCTTATAAATTATATTCTTAGCCACCTTTATAGCCTCTATAATAGCTAGTACTGCCTTACTAGCTTTAATACAAATCCTAATTCTATAAATAACCGTATCTAGAAGGCGGCGGCCTATAATAACTTCAATTGTAGTGGTTAAAATTAAAAGAATTGCCCCTTATACAAATTTTGGTGGGGGGCGATGCGGCTCTTTCGCGTCCTAAGCGAGTTCACGATATTTCGGTGATGACTGTACTGAGATAACTAAGAGCCACGACGCGCGCATCTACCCTTCCCCCCCCAATTAAAACAATATACCCCTTATAGTCCCACTAATATAGCTCTATATTTTATAAATAGAGGCCTATTTTATAGCTCTATTCTAGGGCTATAAAATAGGTCTTTATTTATTAAATATAGAGCTGTATTAGTAGGGCTATATGTTGAGAATCGATCCTCTGGTGGCGTCAGGAGGCTAGGTACTAGCCTCCTCAATATTGTATTATATAGCTACCAGCCTTCCCTAGATAGATGAATCAAGCAATTAAAGTATTACAATTTAATAGGTTATGAGCCTGGGTTATACAAATTGAATTAGCTAAGTCCTACTACACCTTATATTCAACTATATAACCCACTAAAAAAATATATTCTAGAGAAAACTCTACAGCCTTACAGCTGTTTTTCCGCTATATATCTCTGTAATATATACGAACTAATTAAAAAAAATGAAAAGACATAGAAAAAGGAGTCTAGGAAGACTCTCCGTAAAGGTGGCTGAGCGCCAAGACGCTAAAAACCCAACCTTCTAAATTCTTTTAAAACGCCAAACCCCTATACCAGCCTTTCTATTTCACAAGACAACCGTATATCTAAATTTAAAATAGGTATATACTCTATTAAGCCCACCATAACGGTAAAGAAATCAACACCTTAACGATTATATAGAAGGCCTAGAAAACCAATTCCATACCAACTAAGGCCTTAACCTCTATAACTAGCACGGTTTTACCGCTTCCTTAATATCTTCCTCTACCCTTACATGTTTAAAGATCTTAAGGAAAATAACACTGGCAATATCTTTGCGGAGGACCTTAAAGACTACAACTTTGACCCTAGCACTATACCTAACTACTCTAGTGATTCAGATAGCTCCTTAGCCTCTAATAGTACCCTCTCTGTAACCAGCTTAACTAAACTCTTCAGTCTTAAAGTCCGAACCCCTCCTCAACTACCTTGTAATACCTTAGTTATACCTATCCTATTGGATACTCCAAAGACCTCTAAAACCGAAATAAATGAAGAATGCTCTCTAGTATCCGAAACCATATATAAATCTATTAAATTCGAAGAAGTAGAGACGCCAGAACCTTAAAGCTCTACTACCGTCAAAGACTCTAAACCTAATACTATAAACGTCTTACCTTTACCTATCTCCCCCGAACGTCCTAAACGTCCTAGGCCTTAATAATTAAACCTATCCCTAACAAGCCTAAGAACTCTTTATTAGTCTTATCAAAGATACCTATAGTTAAGAAAATAAGCTTTATAACTAAAAGGGGGACTAAAGGACTAGATAAGATAAGGAAATTGGAATCTACTATAGGATAGATAGAATTTAATAAGCAGATGCGCCTTTACTTATTAATAAATAGATATAAAGATCTACTTAAATAGAACGTCAAAAGACCAGAATAAGGGACCCTATTAGAGGCAATCTATAAAACTAAGTTAAATACCTAGCTTAATAAACAGGAACGAGTATATAGCATTATCCGAAGTAGACTCGGCTATAGCGCTATAAGGGAGGTTAAAGAAATTAAAAATGTAAATAAGATCCTTACTAAGCTACAAAAACGGTTCCGTTTAATAGGAAGTGCAGTCTACTAATACCTTAAGAGACGTTACTAGGAGGTTATCCTAGATACCTATAAAGGGGTAATAAACTATATGGAAAAGCTACGAGAAGCATAAATAGAAATTATAGAGCTTGACCCTAACTGCATAATTAGTAAAATCTCCCTAGCTAGTAAATTCCTAATAGGACTCGGCCCAGACTACAACATATTCCTAACCTTATTCTACTAAAAATACTCCCTTTTACCTAAAGAAGACGAAAAAAATAAGATTATAAGAGCAGCTGTAATGTTTAATAAAGTTATATAAGTAGCAGAAAGGGAAGAATAGAATATAAAGGGACGAGAAGACAATAAGACTGCCCTACTAGTAATCTCCCAAAATACCCAAAAATTAAAGGGTTGCGAGTACTGCTATAAACTTTACTATATAAAGGACGAATGTTAGAAACTATACCCAGACCTCGGAAGAAAGCACCATGAGGAAAAGTATAAGGAAAGAAAGAGGAAACGAAGTAACTTCTATAGTAAGGAAAATAAGAAACCTAAGGGTAATAAACCGATAGAAGAGAACGAAATTGAACTAATAGTAGGACTAAGCTACTCTATATTAGATAGCATAGAAGCCATTTACCTTATAGTAGCCGATATAGATATAAACCTTATAATGACTTTTTTTCTTAACTCCGGCTGCTCCTACCACTCTAACTGCCGAAAAGAAGACTTTATAAAACTATAAAGCTATACTAGTAGACTACTTAGGGGCTTTATAGGAGCGCGGGTAATACTAGAAGCAATTAGCACTATAAAACTGTCCTGCCTTATTAATAATAAAAACGTAGACCTATACCTATATAACACTCTCTATGTCCTAAAAGGGGGGTTTAATCTAATTTCTATATTAAAGCTGTGGGCAAAAGGAGCAAAAATGGGGTTTAATAATAACGATATAACTATTACCGTAAAAGGAACAAAATTCAAAGCATCCTTACTCTATAGCCTATACGCTTTTAATATCTAATAATTAGAACTACCCCTAGAACTAACTACCTATATAGTTACTACCGTATAGTATAAAATCTGGTATAAAAGAATGGGTTACCTAAGGGAGTAAAATCTATAAAGGCTTAAAATAATATTAACTGGAATAGACCTACCCTTAAATAACTGCGTATGCGTTCTATACGTCTAAGGACAAATAAAAGAGAAGCTATATAAAAAGAAGTTCAAACCAGGAACCTACCCACTTAAATTTATTTATACTAATATTACCGGTCTCTTTCCTATTATAGGCTACAACTAAAACCGATACTAGGTTACGTTTCTTAACGACTATATATAGATAGTTAAAGCTTACCCTATTACTGAGAAAAGCAAGTTCTTCCGTTGCTTCTAACGCTTTATAGAAAAATACTCTTAACCTAAACGCCGTTGTTAACGCGTTAGACTTAACTAAGGAGGAGAAAACTAGTTAAATAAATTCTATACCTTCTGCGCAGATAGAGGAATTAATATTAAAGTTATAGCTATAGAGCAACACTAACAGAATGGAGCCGCTAAATAATTAAATAGAATTCTTATAGATAAACTCCACCCTATACTGCTAAACGCAAACCTATATAAGAAATAGTGGCCGGAAATTCTTATCTCTATTATGAAAATCCGTAACTATAGCCCTAGCGCTTATATTGGCAAAACACCTTATAAAGCCTGGTATGGTAAGAAGCCAGATTTATCCTTTATCTAAGTACTAGGATATAACTACCTAGTACTAAAACTAGAAAAGAAATAGCAAAAACTTGCTAATATAAAAACAATGCCGTGTAAACTCCTTGGCTTTAAAGGAAGCCAGAACTACCGTGTCCTAATAAAAAATAGTATAATTACTCGCTCCGCAAATGTTATATTTATGGAAAAAAGACCTTATTTAGGTGCCCTAAATACTAAAGGGGAGATATAAAAACAGTTAAATAAATAACTAGCTAAAGACCCTATAGGTCCTAGTAGGGCTCCAAAATAACTAAGAGTGCCTTATATAGAAGATTTATACCCTACTAATAGGGAAAATAGAAACCTAGTAGACAATAAGTCACTAGCCTAGCTATGGAATCTCGAATCTTCCGAAACCTTTAAAGGGGAAAATACTAGCGAGACACTATCTAGAAGGGGGCGCGGCACTTCCGCAAGCTCCTTAACTGCTACTAGCAGTAGGACGCTAGAAAGAAATAACGAAACGAACCCGTAAAATACGGGTAAATCGTTAAACTAAACCAATGTTAACTCTAATAATAGGGAACTACCTTCTAAAATAGAGAACGTACACTTAGTACCCGACGAGACATTTTAAAACTACCCCGAGCTGTAAATATTAACAAGAGTAACTAAAGGCCAATACTTAGAAGACTTAATAAGGAGGTATATGTTTATTATAGCGCTCCTAGGAGCAGCAAAAGCTATAACTAAGCCCTTTAAACCAAAAACACTATCACAAGCTAGTGCCGATATCTCTTAAAAATAATAGTTTGTAGCCATAAAAGACGAAAATACGTCCCTACTTAACAATATTACGTAGACCCTAGTTAACCCTCCCCTAAATAGATAGGTCCTATAAGGGAAATAGGTCTATAAACTTAAAAGAGGACTAAATAGTAAAATACTACGGTATAAAGCCCGCTGGGTTATACGCGGTTTTAAATAATAAGAAGGCGTTAATTATAACGAGATATTTGCATTAGTAGTTAAACCAATAAGCTATAAAATAATTTTCGCTATTGCCGCAGCCCTTAACCTTAAAATTAAACAAATGGATATTAAGACAGCCTTCCTTTATAGAGTAATTGATGAAGAGATATACGTTAAGCAACTAACGGGGCTAAAAGATAGGATAAAAAGAGTTTATTAACTAAATAAGGCACTCTATAGACTTAAACAATTACTACGAATTTGGTATTACACTTTCACCCTCTTCCTAAAAGGTCTAGGCTTTTTACCTCTTTTATTTAACCTCGGCATATTCGCTAAAGGTTATATCTACCTAGTAGTCTACGTAGACGACCTATTAATAGTAGGCCCTAATAAAAGCGAAATAAAAAAAATTAAAGACGCCCTTAGTAAACGCTTCTAGATAACTGACCTAAGGCCTTACACCTACTACTTAGGGATATTAGTACGCAGAGACTAACTAACCCACTCCCTTTAGCTTCATCAAAAGGGGTATATTAAAAAAGTACTACGGGAATTTAATATGTGGGAGTGTAAACCAGTAGTAACTTCTATAGATACTAATAAACTAGAACCCTTTAAGGAAGGCTTTATAGCTATAGAAACAGACCAGAATTAGTACGTTAGGGCAATTAGGTTACTAATATACGCTATACTAGGAACCAGACCAAATATTATATATATAGTGTTAGCTTACAGCCGCTATATAACCAACCTAGGAGAACCCTATATTAAAGCAGTAAAACGAATCTTTTAATACCTTTAAGGCACTATTATCCTAGAACTAAACCACTTCGGTTTCTTAGAAGAACTAGTTAGATATACTAACTTAGACTAGGCGAGAGACATTACAACTAGACGGTCCACCGTAGGCTATATCTTTAATATTAGAAGCGGAGCAATTAGCTAGTTATTAAAAAGGCAGCTAGTTGTTGTACTATTCTCTTACGAGGCAAAATATGTAGGAGAAATACAAGCTACTAAGGAAGCCGTCTAGCTTAGGAACCGCCTAGTGGAGCTACTTAAATTAGAAGAAGAGCTAATAGCGACTATTATCTACGGAGATAACTAAGGCGCTATAGCCCTAGCTAAGAACCCCTAATTCTACCCTAGGATAAAACATATATCAATCCAACACTACTATATACGGGAAAGACAGGCCGAAGGGGACGTAGATCTATAATATATCCTAACGGAAAAACAGGTAGTAGATAGGCTTACTAAAGCCCTACTAAAAGACAAGTTTATTGCCTTTAGAAACGCACTAGGATTAAGAACGTATAAATACTAATACTAAAACACTCTTATATTAATTACCCTACCTTATAGATCTACCCCGTATAACGTAGAGGTGCATTGGTAATATCTACCAAATTTAAGTAGTAGTGTGGAATTCTGCTAAATACAATTGTTAAATAGATTAATTAGGATTTTCCATCCCAGGGATAGAAAATTGCTATTGGCTTAGCTAAAGGCGGTGACCGTATAACAAATACGTCTATTTTATTAGAAGGGACTTTATTAGGCACTCTTCCCCTATTTTCTTATAAAGAGTTTTTTAAGGTTTAATAAGGCCTAAAGAAGGAAGAAGTCCCCGTTAATTTTCATCTACCTATAAGGATTAAGTGGGAGCTATTGATCTGCACCATCAGTTTAAGTAAGAGTGTTAAGAATCGATCCTCTGGTGGCGTCAGGAGGCTAAATACCAGCCTCCTCAATATTGTATTATATAGCTACTAGCCTTCCCTAGATAGATAAATCAAGCAATTAAAGTATTACAATTTAACACTATAGGGGGTGACTGTAAAACTTAAATTAAGGCTCTGCGCTAACTAATCCGACCCCTCTATTCCTAGAAATAAGCACCCCCTATAACTTTGCCAAAACTGCCCTAAATTATATAAATATGGGCTTATTTTATAGCCCTAGAATAGAGCTATAAAATAGGCCTCTATTAATAAAATATAAAGCTATATTAGTGGGACTATAAGGGGTATATTGTTTTGATTGGGGGGGGAAGGTAGATGCGCGCGTCGTGGCTCTTAGCGAGTTTCCGATCTTTTGCAATAGATAGTAGGCTTGGCATAACCTCGGGTTACGCATAACCCCCTAAGGTCCGCGACATATCGTCCAAATATCACCCCCCCCTTAGGTAGTAGCCCCTACTTTTTAGACGCGTTTTTAAGGCCTAGGTTAGTACCAGGTTAGTATAAAGGGCCTTAGCGCGCCTTTAACTTATCGTCGCCTTAATAATCCATTTTCTAACTCTTTTGTTTTTATACCCGCGCTAGCTTCGCGCGGGGCTTCTAATTTTATATAGAAAGGCCTATTGTAATTCTGATTGTATAATATAGAGCCCTCTTCTTCTCCTTCTCCTTTAATATTTACGCGTTCGGTAGCTTTATTTATACATACCGCGCTTACATGTCTTTCCCCTTACCTTTTACAAATATAGAGTCTTTTAAGAACCTCTTTACCCTATAGTCTACTTTACGGTCAACAGAAGCCCCCCTAGCCTCCTCCCCCTATAGCCTCTAGAGCGAATTTAAGGCCTAAACAGTACGGCTATATAATATATATAAGGCTTAGCGCTTAAAGAATACTATAAGGGCACATAAGCTAAAGTAGAAAGAGTAGAAAAACTAGTATATAAGACTAAAAGGTAATATAGGCGGCGCCTAGGTAATAGAAGATAAGCTTTACTTATTTTTAAAGCAGTAAGTTATTAATTAAAAATTGTAGGCTACTAGTTATTAAAAACGGAAGTTAAAATAGAAAGAGATATAAAAAGATAATTAGCGGGTAAAAAAGAGGTAGAAGATAGCTAGCTAGCTAGGATAGTTAGGGGGGAAGGTAGCTATATGAGTAGCCGCAGCTATAGGGGAGGAAGCTATAAAGGAGGAAAAAGGGGAGATATGGGATAAGAAGGCCTTAAACGCCCTATTTAATAAAATAGTCTAATACTTAGTGTTACGGACCTTATATTGGCAGTAGTAGCACTACTAAGGAGAGATATAAACGGACTAGTGGTGGAAGTACGGGAGGTACTAGAACTAGTCGAAATATAGAATAAGGGGTAGCCGAGTTATATAGTTAATTATATTATAAGTTTAGAATATAGGATCTGTAAAGTCTATTGGAACGTTATATACTTAAATAGTTTAATATACTAACATACTTAAGTATTTCTTAGGCGCAGTATTATATATTTAAAGGACTATAGTCCCTACCTAGATAGTTCTCTTCTTTATAGTAAATCTTAGAATATAATTAAAGTTAATCTATTAGGTAACTACTTCACTAGTTATTATTATATTGTTAACTTCTTATTTACCTATATACCTAGCCTATTAATAAGTCTACCGTAGTTCTTACTATAAGGCTTTATTATATATTTACTACTAAGGTTACGGTATTAATAAAGTCGAATAATATACTACTAAAAGTAGCAGTTATAACAGCGTTTACAGCAGCAACTACCTTAGGGTTAGGTAATAACACTAGTATAGTAGATACTGACTTATAACTAGTTACGGTTAGGCAGTTATAAGTAATAGTTAATTAATTAATAGATAATAATAGGATACTTAAAGAATAAATTAATAAGATAAAAGCGGTAAAAATTAAGCTATTATCCATCGAGCAATTCTTAGGGGAGAAGTTAAAACTTAAAGGATTCCTTATATAAATACACTTTAAGGTTATATAGGAGGGAGTAAAGCTAGTAATAGCTATAGACCAAATAGCCTACGTAGGACTATTTCTAACGGGAAGGGTACTTAAGTAGTTTAAACCTTATCTTACGGAGATATAGGAAAACGGGATAGTAACTACTAACTAAGAAGTATAATATATATTTGCTAGTTAGAACAGGTTTACGGAACAATTAACGTAAATATTTAAACATTTAATAGCGACCACTATAGTAAAAAGAAAGCTTTAAAACCTAGTATAATAAACCTTAGCAATTAAGTATATAATATAGTTTTAAATATTAGCAATATAGGTTAAATAAAATAATAAGGCGCTTATAGTATAGTATAAACAGGGACTTAAAGTAAAAGTCTAGGACGTAATTATCCTAGTAGAAGATGCGGATAACCTAAAGGAACTAATTAATTAAGCAATTAAGATTAATAATAGGATCTACTAAAGGGAACAGACTAAAAAGGGTTAGGATAGAGTTCTATAGTTATATAAGGTGTAAAATACGTAATAATAGAGTTAAAGTTAAAAACTATAGTATAGTGTAAAACCAATAAACCTAAGCAGTACTAAAGAATCTAAAAGATAGAATAAGAAACTATAAAAACCTAAAGGTTAAGAATTAAGTAATTATAGGACTAAAGAGTAGAGGCTAAACTAGGGATTTTAGTAGTAGAAGACGTTTAGGCAGACTCTATAATAAAAAAATAGTTTAAAGAAGGAGCTTATATAAATTATAGAAAATAAGGTTATTTTATTAAAGACTATAAAAGTAGTTAAAGTTACCATATAGTAAAAGGAATGAGATTAGTAGATAATATATACATATAAAGGGATAATAGTATACTACAAGGAATAAAGGAATATTTAATTAAAAGTTTTATATTTGTTATAATTATATAATTACAGCACCTGTTGTACTAAACGCGTGCTTACGCGTTCAGTACACCAGGTACGCGTTTACGCGTTTAGTGCACCAACCACTTACTTACGCGTCTGGTGCACTTATAAAGCACTAACTAATTAGGGGGGAGGTGCATTAGTATATAGACCACGTAGTCTGCTTTATATAATCAACAGTCACCATCCAAATAAGCATATAATACTATATATATTTCGTGCCCGTGGATACAACTTACTTATACTATTAAGTTAGTATAAATACTAATTAGTAAGCGCGCATAAATCAGCAATTACTTAATACCTCCCCCCGAGCGATACACACGACAGTGACCACCTATTTAGACTCCTAGTACGACCTGCTAAAAGGTCAGAAGTTAGGGATTACGGACTTATCTCTAACTCTATATACTTATTTAAGTCTTAATACGGTTTATTAAAAGTTATAGACGCGAATACAGACCTATACGGAACCCCTATCCTTAACCCCCTTAAACCTTAAACCTCTTTAGACCTTTTACGGAAACTCCCTACCCTCCTATAAACCATTACGGACCCGTTAATTAATTTTACGAACCGTTATAAGACCTCCCCCACCCGTTATAAGCTGCTACCACCCACTACGCACTATACTATACTATAGTATGGTAGATATTAGCAAGTAAGTCAGCGAAGGTTAAAAGAAGTAGAGATAAGGCGTCAACGTTACGTCTATAAACGATGTTAACGACTATATTAGCTTTAAAATCCTTAAATATAGACACTTTAAGCTTATAAATAATAACCTATAGGAGTAATATAAGGAAGACTTTGCGGACTTTACGGAAGCTATTTTTAAGGCTTACAACCCTACTACCATCCGTAACCTATGAACCCTTTTATATTACTAAGGCGTATGGGTTAAAAGAGATAAACAAGTCACTGTTATATAGTCTCTATACGATATACTACGTAAGGAGGACCAAACGGAATGGACTAAAGAGTAGATCTTAAATCATATCAAAACCAGCGACCTCTTTACCTCCTTTAAACTTAATAGAATCTCTAGCCTTATAGCTAACCTATTTAACTAAATTTGTTCCACAAACTTAAGTAGTATTAGAATTAATCTTACTGGCTAAAGTATACCTAATACTTAAGTTACAGACCACAATACCCCTGTAACCCAAATTACGGACTATAATACCCCTATAAACTAAAATACGGACTAAATTACCCCCGTTGTTTAAGTCACAGATCTATAAGCTATATATCCGCAAGCCATAGATCCGTAAGTCATAGATCTACAACCTACCTAAGTAAAGACCTACGGTAAGGAGCTAGCTAACCTAGCTAAGCTCTATACCGACAAATCCAAGTACAGCAGTAAAAATAATAACTTTAACTTTAAACTTACTATCTTTACAAACCTCTATTGGAAGGCTAATATTCCTAAACAGGAATTTAGCTAAGCCTACTCCACTATACTACGCGGCCTAGTACTTAACCACTACTACACTAACCTTAAGAGTAACCCCCTTAATGTTCCCTTTAATAAGCTATATAAAGCTACACATAACTACTTTAAAGGACCGGAATATAAGCGTAATATTCTTACCTAATAGAATGCGACTAAGCTACAGACCGTAATCGACAAGAACACTAAAAAATTAACTATAGAGTGCCTGCAAATTCTTATTAAAGACCTTTAGCACCTATAGCACGGCCTTAACACCAAGCTTTAAATAGACGACTTCCTATATAATAAACTTATTACAGCCTGCTAGGAAGTAGAGCCCTGTAAATACGCCTGCTATAAGCCTATAGATACCTTAGCTGGCCTCATTAATGACCTACGCTCCTCTATTATAACGTATAAAGTCTTAAACCTACCAGGCAGCACTTAAGCCTTTATTACGGATATTTAATATCCGTAAATAGACTTAGACGTCTACTTTACGGACCGCCGCTACTGCTAGCAGTACCTATACCGACCAAGTCCCACCCGTAACCCCCGTAGTAACCCCCGTATAAAAACATACCCCTATAGATAAACTAGCTAGAAGTGCTTTGTATACGGTAAGGAAGGATATTAGTCTATAAGGCATACCCGGGAAGAACATAACAAGTCTAAGAAGAGACTTAATAGCTATATTAACTAGTTTATTTTGGAATACAAAGGAAAAGAAGTAGAAGAGCCCCCTAATAAGTTAATAGAAGCCCTTATAATTAACTTTAACTTAGACGCTTAAAAATAAGAGACCTTAGAGATATTCCTAACCACTTTTAGACCTTTTACAGATAGCTAAGCCTTTAATATTACGACCATATTAGCTAACCGTTCCTTTATACACTTAGTTACGCCTAAAAACCATTCTATAAGTACCCCTGTTATAGACGTTATAGATTATAAGCAGGACCTATTTGCATATATTACCACGGAACGCTATACCCCTAAAGAATTCTACGGCGTTATAATTAATATAGGTACCTCTAAGAAGTCTACCGCAGGCTATGGATAATACCTCGTATATAGGACCACTATAAATAACAATACGGACATTAATATTACGCAAACTAGGGCCGTAAACGTCTAATTTAGCATTGGCTCAACCGCATTAATTAGATTAGTTAAAGTTAAGACTCCAATTAGCCTAGTTGACTTCCACGTAGTAAAAGCAGACACCCCCTTCCTACTCTATCTTGCAGACATGGATAGGTTATAGGTATACTATAATAATGTTACGGACACCTTAATCGGCCCCGTAACTGCCCTAAGAAGCAAGCATATTACCCTACCAATTACACAATAATTTGGACACCCGTTCCTTATATAGGGAGAGACTTTACGGACCTACATTTAGGAATCTTTTAACTATAACCCGTGCTACCTTACCAGTACGGAGATCCACCGCCTATACCGCCGTTTCGGCTACCCGTCAGCTAAAAAGCTATATAAAGTCCTTAAACGCTTTAGACATAACAACGTTAACAGGAAGGTAATTAACCACCTAACCAAATACTGCTCCTTCTGCTAGAAATACGGACGTTCCCCAGGCCGATTCAAGTTCACCCTTTATAAGGACCTTAACTTTAACTACTTAGTATACGTAGATATTATGTACATTAACGGCAGTCTAGTATTATATATAATTAACGAGGCAACCTACTATTAAGCCGCCCGTTAGTTGCAAAATATATCTATAAAATATACTTAGGATATTTTACAGACCTACTAGATCGACATATACGTCGGACCTCCGCAGTATATCACCCACGACACCGGTAGGAACTTTATTAGCAAGAAATTCCAATAGTATGCTACGGCCATGGCTATATTAACAAAAGCTATTCTAGTTAAGGCGCACTAGTCTATTAGGCTTATTAAGTAAGCTTACCTAGCCTTACGGAGAGCTTACTAGATTATTACGGACGAGTATAAGGATATCTAAAAGGAACTAGCTTTACAAATGGCCGTAAAAGCTATTAATAACACCGCTAGCCCCGACGGACTAGTACTTACCCTCTTAGTTTACGGAGCCTACCTAAGGATAAGTAACCTAGGCCCTCCTACCCCGTCTATTACAAAACAAGCAGCTATAATACGGAAGGTAATAACTGAAATAGTCAAGCTACGGGCCAAGCAAGCTATTAATAACGCCCTATACCACCGCAACGGACCTAATATGACCCTAGTATATAACCTCCCGCTTAACTCTAAAGTCCTTATATAGCGTAAAAGCGGCAGTTAGAATAGACCTTATCGTCTACTAGCTGTAGAAAACGAGATATATTACGTACAGCTTCCTAATAGGCTAACCAGCTTTAGAAGCACGTCCGTAAAACCCTACTTTTGGCCTAAAAACACCCATAACGTTGAACCAGACGAACTGGAAGCACCCGTTAAACTAGACGAACCGGAAGCACCTACCAAATTAGACAAACTAGAAGCACCCTTGCCTACCCTAGAAGTCCCCCAGAAACCCACTAAACCTACTAAACCTACCGTAAAGCGTGGTTAAGGACGCCCCCAAAAGCACCCTGTAACCAAAAACACCGTAATAGAAAATCACCTAACCTCCGCAGGAATATCCGCAAGGCAATCTCCGCCTACAAATATATTAGTTCTAGTATAGGAAACCCCGTTTACGGACTTACAACGTAAAGAGATTAACGGACTACTTAAAAAGGGTGTCTTTGCAGTTATAATAGAGAAAGATATCCCGTAAGGCATCCATATATTTAACTTACGCTTTGTTAACGAGATTAAGCACCCTAGTACTAATAAAGCCTTTAAGAAATTAAGGCTTATTATACAAGCTTATAACGATAAGAGAAAGGACTTAGTCCTTATATAATCGCCTATAATTTAACGAGTTAGCCAACAAATTATACTTGTACTTGCGCTAGGACTACAGTAAACTAAACCTATAGCCCTATACTTACGGGACATCTTATAAGCCTACGTGTAGTCCAACACTTACCTAAATAGGGACATCTTTATACAACCACCCTATAAGCTTAACCTATAATTAGGAATAATTTTACGGGTTATAAAACCTCTTTACGGAGTACCAGAAGCTAGGAACTACTAGTTTAAGATATACCACCAGCATTACGTTAGTAAGCTTAAAATAGAACAGTTGACCTACGACCCCTACCTCCTATACAGCCCATCGAACGGCCTTAGTATTGTTAGATTTTAAACAGACAATACCCTATTCCTAGCAGACTAGACCTTTACGGACGCTAAAGAAACTAAACTATAAAAGGCTAAGTTCTTGGTAAAGCCGTAAGAGTAGTTAACTAAGCAGAATCTAATTAAGTTTAATAGAGGCTTAATTATATAAAAGGGCAACCTAATTAAGCTAACTTAGAAACGCCAAGCTTAAAACCTAAAGCTTATTATAGCAAAGCCTACGGACCTTACTAGTTCCCGCGGAGAGACCCGTAAGACTGTAAATATAAAGGACTAATACGCTGCACAGCGTATAAGAGGCGCCTATATTGCCACAGTCTGCCAACCTAAATCTGCCTACGACTTATCCTTTACGGCCCAGGCAGTAGATCCGCAAGAAGAAAATATTAAGCAGCTTAATAAGCATATTCAGTGGCAAATTAACAATGCAGTAAGGGGACTTACTTTTATACCACTAGACCTAAATTCCCTTAGCCTACTAGCATTTACGGATGCCTCCTTTACCAATAACAAAGACCTATTATCATAAATTGGCTTTATAATTGTACTTATAGACCGCAATTAGGACGCAAATATACTATACTGGTCTTTAATTAAGTGTAAATAAGTAACCCGTAGTGTACTAGCTTCTAAACTATATACACTAGCTTATAGATTTAATATAGCAGCTATAATTAAATTAACAGTCCAGAAGATTCTATAACTAGAGTAGTTACCCCTAGTTTTATACACCGATTTAAAGTCCCTTTATGACTGCCTAGTTAAACTAGGTACGACATAAGAGAAGAGGCTCATGGTCGACCTAATATGCTTACATTAGGCCTATAAACAATATAAGATTACGGAGGTTAAATAAATTAGCAGCGGAGACAACCTAGCGGACGCTATAACTAAGGTAAAGCCGTGTTAAGCCCTTAAAACCCTAATTAATATAAATAAGCTTAACCTAAAAGTTATAAAATGGGTAGAACGGGACTAACGGAGCACCTACGGTATGTCTACGGCCCGTTAGAAGGCCGTACGACTTATTATACGGTATAGGTGGAAAACGGTAGAAAGCTATAGTAGAACTTAGTAGACTTACGTAACCTACCGAATTTTATAGGGTGGTTAAATTAACTAATTACGATTTTCCATCCCCGGGATAGAAAATCGCCATTAGCTCGCTTAGCACTAGCGCCTTAGCGGCCCTTAAAATCTAACTTACTGCCCGTCAAAAGGCCGTACGGTTTATTTTACGGGCCGTAAGTAGGACTTACGGCTAGCTTAAGGTACCGTTTAGAAGGCAGCCTAGATAGTACCTTGGGGGAGATTTCCTATATATTTTCCTTTGTGTTCTATGGTTTTATTAAAGCAATTACGGAGGCTATACACAGGTGGTTTCATTTTTCAAGTACTGCTAGTGTATAATTATAGCACCTGTTGTACTAAACGCGTGCTTACGCGTTCGGTACACCAGGTACGCGTTTACGCGTTTAGTGCACTAACCACTCGCTTACGCGTCTGGTGCACTTATAAAGCACTAACTAATTAGGGGGGAGGTGCATCAGTATATAGACCACGTAGTCTGCTTTATACAATCGACAGTCACCATCCAAACAAGCATACGATACTACATGTATTTCGTGCCCGTGGATACGACTCACTCGTGCTATTAAGTTAGTACAAACAATAATAATGTATACTAAATTAATAAGGACGCTAAGTATAGTGTAAGCTATTAGCTATAGGAGTTAAAATTATTAGAGTTTAGAGGAATTAATAAACTATCTTATAAATTAGATATTAAGGACAATAAATTTAATATAGGTGAAATATTTAGCAATAATAAAGTAATAAAGGTAGCTTACTAGAAGTATATAAACCTTAAAGAAGTTATATTAGAAGTAGAGACTAAAATCACTATAGAATAAGGGTCGGTAATAGAAATTATAACACTATTAGATACGGTATCTATTACTTTATAAAATAGAAGGAGAAGTATTTAAAAAAAAGATTAAGTGAGCAAATAACTACTAGTACTAGCTTATTACTTAATAAAGGCAAAAGGCCAAAGGCTTAAGATTCTTAAGAAGAGATAAGATACGTAGACAACAACTAATAGAGTAGAGTAATAGCTTAGTTTAGTAATATATAAATAAGCTTAGGACGAAGTTTCCTAAAGGTATAAGATTCTTAAAATAAAATAAGTAAGATTTAAGATTTTTAAAATAAGATAAGAACACTATAAAAGCCTAATTAGACTAAGGCTAGAGCTAAGCTTAAGGAAGAAGTAGGCTTAGAATTAAGAGTTCTATAGGACTAAGACTTTAATACACAAATAAGGACTATTAAGAAAATTAATACTAAGATTAAAAAGTAAGGAGACTTTAAGGATCTACTTATAAGGCAAAAAATAAAAGAAACTATAAAGGAATTTAGATAGAGCATTCTTATATAGTAAGAATAGAAACTAGACTAAAGATCTAGTATATTAGGTTGTACTAGGGGTAGAGCACCTATATAAAAAATAACTAATAGGCCTAAGATAGGCACGCTAAGAGTAAAATAGCTTACTAAACTAGAATAAGAAAAGGATTTAAGGATTCTTACTAAATTTAAAGAACGATATATAAAGGGCTGTTATAATATAGTAATAAAAAGATACTTCCTTACAGATAAGCCGTATATACTCTAATAGCTATATTAAAAGTAGTATAGGCAATAATATAAAAATAAGTAAGAAGATTTCTATATATAGTTAGATAAGTAAGTTATTTAGAACCGCCCTATTATAGAGAAAGCTATAAGTTATATTAAGGGAGCTTTAATTATAACATTAAAAGATTTAAAGGAATAGTTAGAGGACTAAAAAAGTAAAAGGTAAATTTTAGTACCCGCAAATAAAGTTATAACGTTTAGATTAATATAATAGAGGTTTAAACTTAAGGATAAAAATAAGTTAAGAGTTAACTTAAAGCACCTAGCGTATTATACGCTGTTATAAATTATATATATAGATAATATATACAATATATATAAGAATCTAAAAGAAAAGAATTGGAAATACCTTATAAGGATATACTAGGCGCTAGATAAGCGATAGTATAGAAATGCTAAGTATATATATAAATAGTATTTAGTAAAAGTTTAAAAGTTAGGAGACTTAATACTTTAACTAGGAAGATTCCTTATGGAAGAATACCTTAATAAATAATAGTAGTAAGAATGCCTAGAGAATACGTATCTATAGCATATTAAAGATAAAAAGTAAACTAGGTATTAGCTAAAGAGTAAGCTAAGTATAATAGGATTAAGTAGCTAATAGTTAGAAAAAGTAGAGGCCTATAGAACTAGAGGAAGCTAATAATAGAGCCTTAGACCCTTAAAGGAATTTAAGGATAATACCTAAATTTATAAGTTAATTAGTAAGATTAACAGTTTAAAGTACTAATAGATAGTGGAGTAATAAGAAACTATATCTTACTAGTAGTAGTTAAGAGAATAGGATTACCTTATAGATAGAAGGAGTAATCTTATCTATTAGTTATAATTTTAGGAGATCTAATAACCTATAGAGGGATTATTAATCTTAAAACAGGACCTATTTAAATAACTATTAAAGGGAGATAAATTAAAATATCTTATAATACCCTACTATTAGGACGGGATAAGGTAGTATTAAGTATGCCTTAGTTATAGAAATATAATCTAAAAATCAATTAGATTATAGGTTAGGTTAATATTAGGGATACTTAATAATATAGGATACGATAATAAATTAAGATAGTATAATATTAAGTTAAAGTAATATATAAAGAGACTAAGCGAGGCTTAAGTTATATACTAAAGAGATATTATAAATATAGTAAGAAACTACAGAGCCTAAAAAGTAAGAAGCTAGTAGATTATATAGTATAGGACTATAAGATAAAGTTAGAACTAGGAATAAGTCTAAGGTTCTTTCTAACCTATAAGCTTACCTAAAAGGAGTTAAAAGCACTTAAAGAGTTTGTCTAATAGAACTTATAAAAAGGATATATTAGACTATTATAGTTATTAATAAAATATCTAGTATGGTTTATACTAAAGAAAAACGGAGGACTTAGGCTATATATTAACTATAAATAGTTAAATAGCATTATATAAGGGCGCGAAGAGACTTTTAGGGAAGATTTAAAGGAATAATATAAATTCTATCTAAATCTAAGAGTATATAGCTCTTGCTAAGAACAAGACGTTATATAAAGAAGAGAAAGGAATAACGAGAGAATTATATAATTAAATAGTTAGGGGCTTAGTGGTTAATACGTGCGTATATACGCACGCAGTTATTAACGGACTTTAGTAGAACTTAGTAGAAGTTAATTAAGCTGGCAGAATTTGGTAGAATTTAGATAAAGTATTAAAATTTATCTATTAAGTATTTTACTAAGACGTTCCTACTATAATTGGGCTAATCCTATTATAGTACCCCCCCTTTTAGCCAAAGGTTTAAAATAATTTAATTTAGTTAAGACTTATTACTTATTGCGTTTATATAGTTACGTTAGGTAATAGTATAAAGTTTTACCAATTCTATTATTAAATAGGCTAATTAGGATTTTCTATCCCTAAAATAGAAAATCGCTATTAGCTCGGTTAAAGCAGTAAGCAGAACTAACATCTTTATAGTAGGTCTTAGTAAGGCAGATCTAACTAATTAAATAACTTTAACTAGTGGTTAAAGTTTTTTAATACCTTGCGTATTACGTAATTATATTATAAACGTTATAATATATTTTAAGTTCTTTTTAATTTTAAGCTTCCTACTATTATATTTTATATATTCATATTAAATAGCAATTATTTACCTTTATATTATATCTATCTAGCTAAAGTAGGCCGCGAAGGATAAGTTTTATAGAATTCTTTTACTAAAGAAGGCGCATTAGTCTTAATCTGGTTATAGGTTTCCTAAGTTTATATTCTATAGCCTTCCTACTTAATAAGGAGTTTAAATTATTTAGATTATATTTTCTATTATATATTATTAATTAAGTTAATAAAGTAAGAACTGTTACTATTATTGATAATTATAGGAGGTAGTAGTAGTACTTTGCAAGTTATAGGTTTACCCTTTAAAGGTTACAGTAAGCTTATATAAAACGTTAGATATATTTTTATCTTAGTTAGTAGTTTAAGCTTATAAGTATATAGGCTTAGTCTCTTCTTAATTTAGTATAGGCCTATAAACTTCTAATTAAGTTTCTTTAAGGGTTGTTAAGTCTTTAGGTTTTATATATTTAGGTAAACTACATTACCTTCCTTAAAGTCCTACATAGGAGCTCGTCCTTTATTTATATACTATTCCTATACCGTTTAAGTATACGCTAATTTACTTTATAATAGTTCCGTTAACTACTTTATTTAATTAGCGAAGTTATACGCGTTAATTAATTAAATCCTCTTAATTATAGGTCCTATTATATTAATTTTAGGTTATAGTTTAAATCTAAGTTAAGGGTTTTATCCGTAGGTTATATAGAACGGCGTTACGCCTATTAATTTATTTCTTATATTATTTGCAGTAAACTTAGCTAAAGGTAGCCACTTTTTCTAGTCGTCTTATAAGTAGAAGCAGTACATTTATAAGTATTATTTTTTAATCGTATTTATAATTTTAGTTTAACTATCTATTTCTAGATAAAATATAGTTAAAAGTTATATTTATATACTTAATTATTTATATAGGACTTGCTAAAAGTCTAAAACGAACTGGCTTTTATAGTTAGATATTATTAAATTAGAAAGTCTATATAGCTTAAAGACGTACTTAATAAAATATTCGGCTACTAATATTATATTAATTAAGTCTATAGGAATTATATATTGCATTTTTATAAAATGGTTAATAATTACTATAATATTTATAAACCTATTACTGTTAGGTAGGTTAACTATAAAGTTAATTAAAATATTTTGCTATCTTTGCATTAGAATTAGTAACGGTTAAAGTACTCCTTACTTCTTTATATAAGAGGTTTTCTTATATATATATTCTATATACCTAAATATATTTTTGTATATAGTTATATATTATAGGCTAGTAATATACTTATTAGATAATCTTATAGGTCTTTATATAGCTAGAATGCTCTACTATAGAGAAATTATATATAAATTTAAGTATTTTAAATTATAAGGGTTTAGAATTTGAGATTACTATCTTTTATTAATAATATAACTGTAACGAAGCCTTATAGCAGGAACTATGATAGACTTATTAATAGGCTAGGTATATAGGTATATAATAGTTAACAACGTAAATATAATTAGTGGAGTGGTTACCTAACAGATTAACTTTAATTGTATTTTAAGATTTACTATAAGGAGAGAAGAACTATCTAGGTAGGGACTGTAGTTCTTTAAATATATAACTAAACTCCTAAGAAATCCTCCTTATATATAAGGTACGTAAGTTCCTCTTATTCCTTACGTTTAATACGTAGCATGTTATATAACCTTAGTTACTATTCCTTATTATATAGTTCTATCGGCTCTATTTTAGACTATGCCTTAATTAACTAACTAGCTACTTCTAAATCCTTTCCTAGTAGTTATAATATTGTACTTAAAACGTCTATAACACTATCCCCCTTCTTTCTATCTTTGTCCTTAAAGATACTTAATATCTCTAAGTTATTTACTAGAGGTGTAATATCTATCTAATTAATTTAGTTAATATTATTACTTATTATACCTAAAACTTCTTCTTCTTTACACGCCTAACGTTATGCTCGCACTATTGCTGCAATATTATTGCTTAGTAAAATTATACTATCTCCGTGTTCTTATTATATAAAAAAGGGATTAGTTTATATTGCGCTAGTAAGTCTATCTTTATACTAACCGTCCTCTTACTTAAAGTGTAGTAAAGTAAATATTTATTTATCCTATAATATTTGCTTTATATTTAATACTAAATATATACGCTTTATTACTCTTAATAGTTATCTAGTTCTTTAATTAATCTATTTTAGGGTTTTATGTTTAATCTACTGCTACTTATCTTAATAGCGAGTTATTTTAAGCCCTTATTAAGTTAAAATATTTTTAGAATGCGGAATAGAAAGCCTTAAATGCTTATATTACAGCATCTACTTAACTACTCTATCTTAAGAAGGTTTGTAAGAAGGTCTATTTTAAGGAGTAAAAACTTATAAAATAAGGTTTATAGGAACTTAGTAATAAAAAAATAGATTCTCTTTTAACTAAGAAGGAAATAAATCTAAGTAGTTCGGTAACTGCTCTTCTTAAGTCCCCCTTAGGTGACTTATTTTTTAGCAATTTTTCTTTATTAACACTACCTGACCTAATTTCTTTTAATACTTCTATACCTTTCTTATAGCATTTTTTAAATTCTTTAATAGCTCCTAAGTAGTCTTATTATAGCGTATTTACTTAACCTTATATTATATTTTATTATTAATATTCTTATAACTAATAATCTTTAAAACTTATTATTTATTTTCTTCTTATCCTCTATACGCTTCTACTTCACGTCCCGAGTTTCTAAAGCCGGCTGCAGGGAGACACCCTGCGGGCTATATTCCTCGTGTCTTGATTACAGTGTAAGACTATAGGTTACCGATCTCAATCTCTCCGTCTCTCCGTCTTCGAATCCGCACAGATAGTACTACAAGTTTACCGCGACAAGAATCTACGTTTTAACCTCGATCTCCGCACTCCGAGCCTTTCGAGTCTACGCAATAACCTCGATCTCTGTAACCCCCGAGCCTTTCGAGTCTACGCCTTAACTTTGATCTCCGCAACTTCGAGCCTTTCGAGAGTTAATATCCGCAATACGCCCCGCGGTTACAATTTTTTTCGTCTCCTCTGTTTTACCCCTTCGCCTTCGGCTTTATTTAGTGCTCGAGACGAGCACTAGCGGAGAGCGATGTAGTAGGGATATAGGTAGGAGGGTCCGAGGACTGTAAGGACAAGGACCTTTAAAGACTGGAAGGACGAGAACCTTTGAGGACTGGAAGGATGAGGATATATGTGGTCTATTTTTTTTTACCTCCGCATTTTCACTGCCGTTACTTGGCTCACAGGAGCTCGCCTTGGAAGGGGGATATACTGTCACGGCACTGACCTGACGCGTTGTTATGGCTACGCGTATGCATGAGCACGGACCTGACCCCTGAGCGACGTGTATATATACCACCTTACCTCCTACATAGATCCTGACACGACATCGTTTGTCAATCATATACAGTCACCTCGTACATCGTACCTTGACAGTCCGCACGTACTGTGACATTAACTGTCTGTCTGCGAATAATATATAATAGAAGTTACTACTTAAACTCCTTACTCTACTAAGAATACCTCTTAGAATACTGCTATAAATCTTAAATCTCTATCTAATATAATCTTATTTAGTACTTTATATCTTATAAATACTTCTTTAATATAGATTTTAGTAATATTCTCCGCTAAGATTTCTTCTATATATGCTATAAAGTAGCCCTATTTAGTTAACTTATCTATTATTACTAAGATTACGTCGTGTTCTTATTTAGTAATAGGGTCTCTTAACTTTAGTAACTTAATAATAAAGTCCTATAATATAACCTCCTATAGTCTTTTTAGTATTTTAATAGGTTATAGCCCTCTATATAGCTTATACCTTATTAGTTTATTTCTTTAGTAATTTAAATACTCTTTTATTACTTTTCTTGCAATATTTTAGATTTTATTAATAATATATTCTTCCTAAAGTCTTAATACTAAGCCTATTACTCTATTATGTTCTTAAGTTATTTCTTTATAGAAATCTTCTATAAAATATTTTACTATACTTTTTAGGATATACTTTACTTCTTAATTTTTGTATATATCTATTTGTAAATCTTCTAGTTATACCTCTAGAATTCTTTATACCTAAAAGCTCTCTAGTATTTTATAAACTCTTTTTAGTTTGTTATCCTCTTAAGTTACTACTAGCTTAGGGTAATTATATCTAATCTATTTATCCTTATCTCTGTATAGCATTGCTCCTAATAGCTTTTTATTATTCTATAGTTTAGCTTTTCTACTAAATACGTCTACTTTTATATTCTTAGTTCCTTTTATATACTAAATCTTAAAATAGTATTTTATAAGTATTTCTGCCTATCTAACCTATCTCTAATTAAGTTCTTTTATTATTAGGAAACCTATTAAGTTTTTATAATCTATTTTAACTATAAATAGTTTTTCTACGCCTTATAAGAATGCTCTTTATTTCTTTAATACTATAATTATATTTAATAACTCCTTATTATAGACGTTATAGTTTAACTTTAGTAGTATTATCTTTCTGCTATAATATAATACTAGATACTATACGTCCTTATACTTTTATAGCAAATATACTTCTAGTATATAGTTTAATATATCTATTTCTATAACCGTATCTAGTCCTAGTTAGTAAATTTTAAAAATTAGCTCCTAGGTAAACAGCTTCTTAAATTCTTTAAATAACTTCTTTTATTTATTTCCCTATACCTATAGTTTCTCTTTCTTTATAAGCCTAGTAAATAGTTTAATATTCTTTAACTATTATACTATAAACCTTCTATAGTAGTTATAAACCCCTAAAAATAACTTTAACTATATTATATTCTCTAGTTCTTACTAACTTATAATAGCTTTAACTTTCTTTAGGTCTATACTAATATAACCTAGTTTAATAATAAATCTAATAAAATTAGTCTTCCTTATAAAGAACTCGTATTTCTTAATTACTACTAATATCTATTTTTTTATAGTCTCTTTAAAACCTATTTAACATATTCCCTGTATTCTTTCTTAGTTATTAAGTAGATAATAATAATATTAAAATATGCTATAATAAACTTATTAAGGTATTCTCCTAATACACTATTAATTCTTTTCTATAACGTTACTGGTGTATTTATTAACCTAAATTATATTATTAATAGTTTATATAATTCTTCTCTTAATCTAAAGGCTGCCTTCTATTTATTACCTTCCTTAATTTTAATCTAATAGTACGCCTATCTTAGATCTATCTTTATAAAGATTTATATATTACCTATCTAATCCTAAATTTTACTAATTAAAGGTAAAAGATACCTATCCTTTTAAGTAATGCTATTTAACTACCTATAGTTAATATATAACCTAAGTTTTCCATTTTTTTTTAGTATAAATAGTACTGAATAACCTACTAATAACTATAATAGTTTAATATATCCCTTTTATACATTCTTTTAAATAAACTCTTTAAGTACTCTAGACTCTTCTTTAGTAAGCTTATAGGTTAAAAAGAACCTTAAACTTATTTCTAGTTTTAACTTTATTTTATAGTCCTATACTATATAATTTACTAACTTTTTACTTTCTAGGCTCTATAGTTTTTTTTACTATACTTATAGTATCTTTTTAGTATATAACTTAAGCCTTATTTAGTCTCTTTATATATCGCTCTAACTTAGTACTATACTAACTTAGTTTACTATTATATTTTATATTATTATATATCTCTAATATTAACTTAACTGTTGGGAATGAGGCAAGCGGTCGTTACGTGTTAACGTGGCCCTAGCGTGGTAAGGAACCTTAAGTTCCTCACCCCTTTCCTTATTCCTATTAATACAATAAGAACAATCATTATACTATCTACGAACCGTAGCTACGTGATATCCCCTTGTGAGTCCAACACTGATTAGTGGTTAACTTCACAGTTATGCCACAGAACAGCTAGGTATTCACTAAGAAGAGATAAGCCACTATACCAGTGCTACTTGTGCTAAGGGAAGCTGTCTTTTAAGGTTAGAACTAGTCCTAAACCTTAAATAGAACTCTTCCACAAATCTAAGGATCTAAAGGCTAGAACTAGTCCTAAGCCTTCCCCAGATTATAGATTCTTGCGTCCATTACGCAGAATAACACACTTTATAAGTCTTTGCGATTTAAGGCTAGAACTAGTCCTAAGCCCTATAATCGTAAATATATATTATAAACGCGTACCAAATAACAATCCCTATACTACTAATATTCCCTTCCTCCAAAGATATAACTATAGCTACTCTAAATAACTAGAGAGACTCCTTACTACTAGGGGTAGCTATATACGCGAAACTCATTAATAAAGATTAGGACGCATTTACCTTTAATATAACAACCTGTACCGTAAAATAAGTTAACGGCTTTCTCCTACACTATATTCTATTCTACCAAGATAGCCATTACGCCGATTTACAGTTATAGGAATACTTTAGGGAGGATTTTATAGGATAGACCGCCGACACCTAGGCACTTAGCAATATTAATATTATTTAGGATTTTCAAAACTCCCTTTAAAGGAATAGGGTGTATATTACTAAAGATAGTAACCCAATTACCAGTAATATTTACGCCGTTCTTACTAGTATAGAAGAACCAGTATAGACAGAAGCTAAGATTATACGTTAACTATAAAAACCTAAAACCAACCTATATTCTTTAAAAGGCAACTTTAATTTGGAACAAAACCCCTAAAACACTACTCTCCTACCTAAAGGTGCTCTCCTACCTAGAGGTGCTCTTCCTCTACCTCTACTACCTCTAACTCCTCTATCCTAGCCAACCGATAAGCCTCTATCTTAAGAAGTTACAAATCTAATAAAGGTATATTTAGACGAAGAGAAGAAGTTTAGAGGAGAATTGTATAATATACTCAGAGCAAAACTATAGTCTTTTATAACTACTGTAATAAGGTTAGAATTTAACGCCACCAGTTCTATTATACTTTCTCTATTATATTAAAGGGACGGGCGGCAACGTTCTATTACAACTATATTATAGGTAAAAACTATAGCTTTAATATAATGCTTTAGCTTACTAGAGCCTACTTTAAAACTAATAAAAACCGCTAACTCTATATATCCGAATGGTGGGAGACTATATTCTAGAGAGTTATTGCTTCTAACCTAATAACGACTTACTTAAAGTATCTTTAACTATTCTTTAATAAACTCTAGAAAATCTAATATAGTTTTACTAAAACTTACCAAAACAAGAACAGTCTAAGGGACTAGGTTATCTTAGCATACTATAGCGTTCCTAAGTATAACTTAGCGCTATATAAACCTATAGATATATTTAAAGGAGTATATACCAAACTACGCTCCGCTATAGGCACTATAATGCAAATATAAGAACCCTAATAATTCTATACTAAAAACCCTATTTAAACCGGGATTCTAGACTAATATAATTATAACTAGACTAATTAAATATATGGTGGCCGGAGTAGGGGATATAATAAAGGGTATAATTAACGTTAATTATAAAGCAATTATAGAGGTCCTTATAGAGGTTTATTTCGGAACAACCGTTAAAAAAAGTGCTACGTTTATAAGAAGCCAAATTGCTAGTTAAATAGACACTCTCTTAATAAGTAAAAGGAGGTATATAATAAGTTCCAATAAAGTATAAGAAACGTTAAAAATTGTAAGGTTACTATAGCCTACTTCTAAAGCTTTCTAGTCTAATATAAAGGTATAAAAGACCTTAAGGATAAGGTTAATAAGGCCGAACAGCTCCTTATAGATATGGATATTAAAGACTACTCTCCTAACTAATACTTCACTAAGTATAGTAAGGTAAATGGTATATAAACTATTGCTATCCTTAATAACCAATCTACGTTCCATTCTATTATAAAGTTAAATATCTTTAATAAGCTAAAGAAAAGTTCCGCGTTTTCCTTTAATAATAGATACTCGGCAAACGTCTTCTATAGTATTATACCGGATACTAGAGCCGCAGGAGTATCTATAGTAGGAGAACCTTAAGTTCGAGCCTTTTAGTAGCTTAATAGCTCTGTTTAGATTAACCATTTAACGGCAGGCCAATATATAATTTATTTTAGCAAAGGTACTATAATCTCTCTCGGCATAATTAGGGTTTAAACCCCCTTAGGGTATATTACTTTTTACGTTATTCCCATAAATACCCTATTTCTATTTTGCATTAAAGATATAGATAAACTAGGCGTTAAGCTTAATAACCTTAAGAATATACTTATACAGGGAGATAATTAGGTGCCTATTATATGCAAGTAGGGTTACCCTTAGCTGCTCCTTTAATAACTAGAAAAGAGTATTACTTAGAGCCATTTAACTAAGTTAGAGTTACGCCAACTACACCGTTGTTTTAGTTACCTATTAGTTTACCAATTACTTAGGGTTCTTTAGCAAGTAGGCTATAAAGTTAAGGTTAAGGCAATTAAGCATTTTATAAANTACTGCTACTACTACTAAATAAACTAGAGGTCCCCTAGCCGATTTAAGTTTACCCTTAAAGATAACTACGACTTTAACTTCTATATTATTGTTAACGTTATATACCTTAGTAGCAAGCCAGTACTCTAAGTTATTAACTTCTTAACCTCCTTCTAAGCCGTATAATTCTTAAAGGATATATTAGCTAAAAACGTATAGGATACCCTTTAGTTATACTAAATTAATGTCTACCTAGGACCCCCTAATTAAATCGTCTATAATATAGGAAAGAACTTCTTATCTATAGAGTTCCGATAATAAATAAAGGTAATAGCAATTAAGGTTAAGGAAGTCCCTATTAAGGCATATAATAGTATTAGAAAAGTGGAGTAATATTATGCGCCATTACGCCACGTATATAAGATTATCTCTTTAGAACTAAAGGACGCTAGTAAAGAACTTACCTTATAAATAGCTGTTAAAGCTATTAACAATTCCGCTAGCCTAGATAGACTCATACCTATATTGCTAGTCTTTAGCGCCTACCCATAAATAACTAATAATTCTCTATTATCTCCCTCCGTTATGTAATAAGCTAAGGCAATTCGCAAGGCAATAAAGAAGGTGCAACGCCTCTATGCTATACGCTAGGTTAATAACGCACTAGGAATAAGAAATGGCCTAAATACCTTAACTACGCTTAATCTACCACTCCAGTCTAAAGTACGCGTATAGCGTAAAAGGGGAAATAGTCAGGCCTATATTAACTTATTATAATTAATAGTTAAACTTATACTATTTAGATGCCTTACAAACCCACCTAATTCCGTTTAACTATTATTAAGCCTTACTATAAAGATAATAATTCTAAGCCTTTACAGGATGCCCTAGAAGATGCCTTAAAAGAGAACTACGATTAATATACTCTAGAAGGCGACTACAATCCCAATATAATTGTAGTAGATGCGCTATAACTATAACGCAGTAAAGGTCGCCTAAAGGAATCACAAAATCGCTAACACCTTATTAATTTTAAAGAACAATTTATTGCCGCCATTAAGAATAAAGTTAAGTTATTAATGGCCTTTATAATAGCCAAAGAGAAGACTAACTTTAAGCTCGCAAAACAGCTCTAAAAGGAAGGTCGTATTATAACCCTAGGAGCTCCTTTCCAAGCATCCGATAAGTAGGAGATTAACGGTCTTATTATAAGAGGAGTCTTTAAATTCAAGAAATATAACCCTACTAAGTTCGATGGAGTTTGCATCTTTAAGTCAAAAATAGTTAATGAGATTAAGGGCAAAGCTACTAACGCCCTATTTAAGAAATTAAGGCTTATTATCTAAGGTTACAATAATAATAGCAAAGAGGTAATTCTTACACAATCTCTTATAATTCAACGAGCTAGTCAGCAAGTTATTATTGCATTAGCTCCCTCCTTAATAAAGAATAGAATAGTAGTTTATTTGCGAGATATTACTTAAGCCTATACCCAATTAGAGACGCACCTTTAGCGCTTAATATTAGCATACCTTCTGGAGTAAATTCGCCACTAGTATCCTAAAGACATAATTATAGTTGTGCTTAAGCTATTATATAGAATTGTAAAGGTAGGAACTCACTAGTAGGCTACCTACAGTAAGCACTATAAAGAGAAGCTTTTAATAACTACTTCTATATTTAATCCCTGCTTCCTTATTATAACTATAGTAACCCTATTTAAAATTATTGGTATATAAACTAATAATATAATTATCTTAGGAGACAACCAATTCTTAGCTCTTAAAGAGGATAAGCTAGTAAAAGTAAATCTTATAGCAAAGCCAAAGGAAAAGCTTAACTTAATAACACCATTACTCTTTAATAAATGCATCCTCTCCCTAAATAAGGATTTTATTACTTTACGCTAGAAGGGTTAAGGTAAGAAGATTAACGTTATTAACGTTAATTCCCTAAAGCAAGGATACATGGAGTAACGCGCTTATAGAGCTTATATTACTTCTATCTATTAACCTAAGGCTTTATTTAATCTCTCCGTTGCCGCCTAACACTAGGAACCAACCAAGAATAATGTTCTTGCCCTAAATAAATGTCTTTTCTAGCAAATAAACTATCTTAATTGGGGACTACTCTACGTGCCTATTAATCTTCCTACCGCTAAGCTTTTTATATTTATTAATGGATCGTTTATAAATAATAAAGATTTTAGCTCCTAGTTAGGATATAAGATTATTATCGCAAATGAATTTACTAGAGAGAATAACTTTATAATCTATAGTAATCTTATCTATTAGAGCTTAACTAAGAGCAAGCGCGTTACCTAAAGTATTTTAGCGTTAGAGATATATAAAATAGTTAGCGGAGTTAATATAGCAATTATAATTAGAACTACCCTAAAGATAATTATAGATTAACTTAAACTTCCTATTATCCCTATAATCGTGTGCACTAATTTATTTTCCCTCTATAAGTGTTTAGTTAAGCTTAGTACCACAAAGGAGAAGCGCCTTATAATTGATATTATGGCACTTTAGCAATCCTATAAGCGTTAAAAACTCTTTAAGATTTAATAGATTAATAGCTAAGATAACCTGGTAAATATAATAACGAAGGCGAACCTAAATAAGGCACTAGAGACGTTTGTTAATATAAATACTCTATATATACAAGTTAAAGGTTAGGTTAAAAGGGAGTCCCTAGAAATTTCTTAATCACGTAAGGTCTTAAGATGTTTAGGAACTTTAACCAGCGGTTGAGGTTGTCTAATTAGTTAGATTCTGCAGACCCTAACTTAAACCAGCCAATTAGGATTTTCTATCCCCGGGATGGAAAATCGCTATTAGCTCGCTTACTACTAGCGCCTTAGCGACCCCCTTTATATTCTTATTAAACCTAACGTCCTTCTTTATCTTCTTCTTCTTTTCCTTAGCTTTGTATCTTTATATAGTGGCAATCTATAAGTGTATATAGATGGCAACCACAAAAGAAGAGTTGCCAGTGTCGGGAATGAGGCAAGCGGTCGTCACGTGTCGACGTGGCCCTAGCGTGGTGAGGAACCTTAAGTTCCTCACCCCTTTCCTTATTCCTATTAATATAATAAGAACAATTATCATACTATCTACAAACCGTAGCTACGTGATATCCCCTTATAAGTCTAATATTAACCTATAATCTAATTAATCCTTAGGTTATATTTCTATAACTAAAGGCATTTTTAATATTACCTTATCCCGTCTTAGTAGTAGGATATTAAAAAATATCTTAATTAATTTCCTTTAATGGTTATTTAAATAGGTCCTATTTTAAGATTAATAATTCCTCCTTTATAGGCTATTAGATCTCCTAAAATTATAACTAATAGGTAAGATTACTCCTTTTATTTATAAGGTAATCCTATTTTTTTTAACTACTACTAAAGAGATATAGTTTCGTGTTACTTTACTATTTATTAATACTTTAAACTTCTAATCTTACTACTTTACTTATAAATTTAGGTATTATCCTTAAATTTCTTTAAGGGTCTAAAGTTCTATTACTAGCTCCCTTTAATTCTATAGGCCTCTACTTTTCCTAACTATTAGCTACTTAATCCTATTATACTTAGCTTATTCTTTAGCTAATACTTAGTTTACTTTTTATCTTTAATATACTATAAATATATATTCTCTAGGTATTTCTACTACTATTATTTATCTAAGTATTCTTTCATAAGAAATCTTCTTAGTTAAAGTATTAAGTCTCCTAACTCTTAAACTTCTATTAAATGCTATCTATATATATACTTAGCATTTTAATACTATTACTTATCTAGCGCTTAATATATCCTTATAGGATATTTCTAATTCTTTTTTTTTTTTAAATTCTTATGCATTTTATATATATTATTTATATATATAATCTATAATAGTATATAATATACTAGGCCGTCAAAAACAGATTCTGCACCTATACGTGGTGACGGCTACAAACCTAAGTCTTCGAAGTTTAGACCTAAAGCCAACGCAGAGACGTTATATAGCGCGTATAAGTAGGACCTAGTGGTTATGTGCGTCGTGGGGCGTAGTAAAAAGTTTTTACATAGGATGGTGAGATCTCGAAAACCACTACTAACGGTACCCCTTTATAATACAGCCACTAGTTCTCCTACTAAGCACCTATATAATCTAACGTGGATAAATAGCTTTTAAAAGCATCCCCTAGCCCCCAATGGAAAGCATTAACGACCTTATATTAATGGACGAACGAGCGTACGAGCGAACGAACGAACGAGCAAATATACGGCCCCTCCTAACCCCTAGGGCAGTCGCCCGCGGAGCATGCGGTTACTCGCCGTTTTTAACTACTAAATACTACCTAGTAGCTTAGATTGCGACCCACGGTTTTCCCTGTCTCCTTTTAACGGAGTAGTAACCCTTAAAGAGGGCCTAGCTAAGGCCTAGGTATAAAAGATACCTAAATACACATAATATCCCGCTCGCTTATTAGTATTACGGTAGTTAGAATGGATGAATCCCCCTTACGCCTTCAATAGCTCTAGGGGGGGGGAGGTAAGGCGTATATAGTAGTGGTCTATATAAGAGATAGTATATAGGGGATAGGCAAGATATAGGACATAAAGAGACAATAAGACACAGCAATCGATTAGTAAGGCCTAGCTGGGACGTAGTAAACCCTAGCTTTAATAAGCTAAAGAAGGAAGTAATGGTTTCTAAGGAGTTCAAAACATCTAAGGAGGAGGACGTGCAGTAGGCCCGTAGGGCCGCTGCTACGTACAAACATAGCAAATTGGGGTTTTTTATCCTACTGAGGCTGCTTATAGGGTTTTTCCTCCCCTAACTGCAGGGTTTTCTTTATGTAAATTATAAGTTTTCCCCCCTATGACGGAGTAGTCTGCGTGGGCCAAGATAGGATCCGTATTAGACGTTAATTAAAGAACTACTACTATATAATATACTAGGTGCTTTAGGTTAACTCTTAACTTATTTTTATTTTTAAGTTTAAACCTTTACTATATTAATTTAAACGTTATAACTTTATTTATAGGTACTAAGATATATCTCTTACTTCTCTAATCCTTTAATTATTTCTTTAAATCCTTTAATATTATAATTAAGGCTCCTTTAAAATAAGTTATAGCCTTCTCTATAATTAGGTAGTTTTAAATAACTTATTTATCTAATTATATATAAAAATCTTCCTACTTATTATTATATCGTTGCCTATACTANTTTTAGTATAGCTATTAGAGTATATATAGCTTATCTATAAGGAAGTATCTTTTTATTACTACATTATAATAGCCTTTTATATATCGTTCTTTAAACCTAGTGTCGGTATCACCCGGGGGGGTACTGCAATTGCAATATATGGTAACTAGTTCTTGATTTATTCGTGTCTTTTGCAGAGGATCGTAAGGATCGCGGTGCCTAAATAGGGGGCTGATAAGTCACCGTAAGGATGACTAATTAAAGACATGACCACGTAACCTCTACTTATACAGACACCTAGTAAGGATTTTTAAATTCTCTTCGTTTTCTAATTTAGTAAACCACTTAGCTCTTAATATGCTTACTCTAGGCCTATTAGTAATTCTTTATATAAGTACCCTATTTTTTATACGCCCTAGTATACTAAATCTCTTATTTAGTTTCTATTCTTACTATATAATAATTCTTTATCTAAATTCTTCTATAGTTTTTTTTAGTTTACGTCTTATATATAAATCCTTAAAGTTATCTTACTTCTTAGTGTTGGGAATAAAGGCAAATAGTCACCATATGAGGCATATTGCCGTCACGTATAGCAAGTTGCCATCACGTGCCGCCGCGGCACTAGCGTGGTAAGGAACCTTAAGTTCCTTACCCCTTTCTTTAAGAATAGAAGAACAACAATCATCATACTATCTACGAACCGTAGCTACGTAATATCCCCTTATAAGTCCAATACTAATCAGTGGTTAACTTCACAGTTATACTATAGAACAGCTAGGTTTTTACCAAGAAGAGATAAGCCACTATACTAGTGCTACTTGTGCTAGAGGAAGCTGTCTTTTAAGGTTAGAACTGGTCCTAAACCTTAAATAGAACTCTTCCACGAATCTAAGGATTTAAAGGCCAAAACTGGTCCTAAGCCTTTCTAAGATTACGGATTCTTACGTCCATTACGCAGAACAACACGCTTTACAAGTCTTCGCGATTTAAGGCCAAAACTAGTCCTAAGCCCTATAATCGCAAATATATATCACGAACGCGTACTAAACGACAATCCCTACACTACCAATATTCCCTTCCTCTAAAGATATAACTATGGCCACTCCAAACAACTAAAGAGACTCCTTACTACTAGGGGTAGCTATATATACGAAACTTATTAATGAAGATTAGGACGCATTTACCTTTAATGCAACAACCTATACCGTAAAATAAGTTAACGGCTTTCTTCTACACTATATTCTATTCTACCAAGATAGCTACTACGCCGATTTACAGTTATGGGAATACTTTAGGGAGGATTTTATAGGATAGACCGCCGACACCTAGGCACTTAGTAATATTAATATTATTCAGAATTTTTAAGACTCCCTCTAAAGGAATAGGGTGTACGTTGCTAAGGACGGTAACCCAATTACTAGTAATATTTACGCCATTTTTACTAGTATAGAAGAACCAGTATAGACGGAAGCTAAGATTACACATTAACTACGGAAACCCAAAACCAACCTATATTCTTTAAAAAGCAACTTTAATTTAGAACAAAACCCCTAAAACGCTACTCTCCTACCTAAAGGTGCTCTACTACCTAGAGGTACTCTTCCTCTACCTTTACTACCTCTAACTCCTCTATCCCAGCCAACCAATAAGCCTCTATCTTAAGAAGTCACGAATCTAATAAAGGTATATTTAGACGAAGAGAAGAAGTTTAGAGGAGAATTATACGACATGCTCGGAGCAAAACTATAGGTCTTTTATAACTGCTGCAATAAGGTTAGAATTTAACGCTATTAGTTCCATTATGCTTTCTCTGTCATGTTAAAGGGACGGGCGGCAACATTCTATTACGACTATATCGTAGGTAAAAACTATAGCTTTAATATAATGCTTCAGCTTACTAGAGCCCACTTTAAAACCAATAAGAACCGCTAACTCTATATATCCAAATAGCGGGAGACTATATTCTAGAGAGTTATCGCTTTTAACCCAACAACGACTTACCTAGAGTGTCTTTAACTACTCTTTAATAAACTCCAGAAAATCTAATATAGACTTACCGAAACTTACTAAAACGAGAACAGCCTAAGGGACCAGGTTATCTTAGCATGCCGTGGCGTTCCTAAGTGTAACTTGGCGCTATATAAACCTATAAACACATTTAAAGGAGTATATACCGAGCTATGCTTCGCCGTAGGTACTACAATACAAACATAAGAATCTCAACAGCTCTATACCGAAAGCCCTACCCAACTAAGCGTTCCCAACTAATATAATTACAACTGGACTAATTAAACATATGGCGGCCGTAGTAGGGAATACAGCAAAGGGTACAATTAATGTTAACTATAAGGTAATTATGGAGGTCCTTGTAGAGGTTTATTTCGAAGTAATTACTAAAAGAAGTGCTACGTTTATAAGAAGCCAAATTGCTAGTTAACTAGACACTCCCTTAATAAGCGAAAAGAGGTATATAATAAGTTCCGTTAGAGTGCAAGAAATGTCAAAAATTGTAAGGTTACTACGGCCTACTTCTAAAGCTTCCTGGTTTAATACGAAGGCGTAAAAGACCTTAAGGGTGAGGTTAATAAGACTAAATAGCTCCTTATAGATATAGAAATTGAGGATTACTTACCTAACTAATACTTTACTAAGTATAGTAAGGTAAATGGCATATAAACCGTTGCTGTTCTTAATAACCAATCTACGCTCTATTTTATTACGAAGTTAGATATCTTTAACAAGCCAAAGGAGAGCTCTGCGTTTTCCTTTAACGACAAATACTCGGCGAACGTCTTCTATAGTATTATACCGGATACTAGAGCCGCAGGAGTATCTATAGTAGGAGAACCTTAAGTTTAAGCCCTTTAGTAGCTTAATAGCTCTATTTAGATTGACTATTTAACAGCAGGCTAATACACGATTTGTTTTGGCAAAGGTACTATAATCTCTCTCAGCACAATTAGGGTTTAAACCCCCTTAGGGTATATTACTTTTCACGTTGTTCCTACAAACACCCCGTTTCTATTTTACATTAAAGATATAGATAAACTAGGCGTTAAGCTTAATAACCTTAAGAATATGCTCGTGTAGGGAGATAATCGGGTGCCTATTATATATAAGTAGGGTCACCCTTAGCTGCTCCTTTAATAACTAGAAAAAAGTGTTGCTTAAAGCCATTTAACTAAGTTAAAGTTACGCCAACTATACTGTTGTTTTAGTTACCTATTAGTTTACTAATTGCTTAGGGTTCTTCAGCGAGTAGGCCATAAAGTTAAGGTTAAGGCAATTAAGCATCTTATAAAATACTGCCACCACTACTAAATAAACCAGAGGTCCCCTGGCCGATTTAAGTTTACCCTTAAAGATAACTACAACTTTAACTTCTGTATCATCGTTAACGTTATATACCTTAGCGGCAAGCCAGTACTCNAAGTTGTTNACTTCNNAACCTCCTTCNAAGCCGCANNATTCTTAAAGGATATNTTAGCTAGGAACGNATAGGATACCCTTTAGTTATACTGGATTAATGTCTACCTAGGACCCCCTAATCAAATCGTCTATAATATAGGAAAGAACTTCTTATCTATAGAGTTCCGACAACAAACAAAGGCAATAGTAATTAAGGTTAAAAAAGTCCCTATTAAGGCATATAATAGTATTAGAAAAGTGGAGCAATATTACACGCCATTACGCCGCGTATATAAGATTATCTCTTTAAAACTAAAGGACGCTAGCGAAGAACTTACCTTGCAAATAGCTGTTAAAGCTATTAACAATTCCGCTGGCCCGGATGGACTCGTACCTATATTGCTAGTCTTTGGCGCCTACCCTTAAATAACTAATAATTCTCCACTATCTCCCTCTATTATATAATGAGCTGAGGCTATTCGCAAAGCAACGAAGGAGGTATAACGTCTATACGCTACGCGCCAGGTCAATAATGTACTAGGAATAAGAAATGGCCCAAACACCTCGACTATGCTTAATCTGCCACTCTAATCTAAAGTACGGGTATGGCGTGAAAAGGGAGGATGGTTAGGCCCACATAAACTTATTACAATTAATAGTTAAACTTACACTCTTTAGATGCCCCATAGACCTACTTAATTCCGTTCAACCGTTATTAGGCCCTATTATAAAGATAACAGTTCCAAGCCTTTACAGGATGCCCCAGAAGATGCCCTAAAAGATGCCCTAGAGGAGAACCACGATTAACGTGCCCTAGAAGGCGACTGTAATCCTGATATAATTGTAGTAGACGTGCCGCAACCACGACGCGGTAGAGGTCGCCCGAAGGGATTACAAAATCGCCAACATCTTATTAATTTCAAAGAGCAATTTGTTGCTGCTATAGAGAGTAGAGTCAAGTTATCAATGGCCTTTATAACAGCCAAAGAGAAGGCTGACTTTAAGCTCGCAAAACAGCTCTAAAAGGAAGGTTGTATTACAACCCTAGGAGCTCCTTTCTAAGCATCTGACAAGCAGGAGATCGACGGTCTTATTACAAGAGGAGTCTTTAAATTTAAGAAATATAACCCTACTAAGTTCGATAAAGTTCGCATCTTTAAGTCAAGAATAGTCAACGAGATTAAGGGCAAAGCTACTAACGCCCCATTTAAGAAATTAAGGCTTATTATCTAAGGTTATAACGATAATAGCAAAGAGATAATTCTTATACAATCTCCTATAATTTAACGAGCTAGTCAGCGAGTTATTGTTACATTAGCTCCCTCCTTAATAAAGAATAAAATAGCAGTTTATTTATAAGATATTACTTAAGCCTACACCCAATTAGAGACGCACCTTTAGCGCTTAATATTGGCATACCTTCCAGAGCAAATTCGCCACCAGTATCCTAAAAACACGATCATGGTTGTGCTTAAGCCATTGTATAGAATTGTAGAGGTAGGAACTCACTGGTGGGCTACCTACAGCAAGCACTATAAAGAGAAGCTTTTAATAACTACTTCTATATTTAATCCCTGCTTCCTTATTATAATTACGGGAACCCTATTCGGAATCGTCGGTATATAAACTAATAATATAATTATCTTAGGAGACGACCAATTCTCAGCTCTTAAAGAGGATAAGCTAGTAAAGGCAAATCTTATAGCAAAGCTAAAGGAAAAGCTTAACTTAACAATACTATTACTCTTTAATAGATGCATCCTCTCCCTAAACGAGGATTCCATTACTTTGCGCCAGAAGGGTTAAGGTAAGAAGATCAACGTTATTAACGTTAATTCCCTAAAGTAAGGATACGTAGAGTAACGCGCTCGCGGAGCTTATATTGCTTCTATCTATTAACCTAAGGCTTTATTTAATCTCTCCGTTACCGCCTAACACTAGGAACCAACTAAGGACGACGTTCTTGCCCTAAATAAACGTCTTTTCTGGTAAATGAACTATCTTAATTGGGGACTACTTTACGTGCCTATTAATCTTCCTACCGCCAAGCTCTTTATATTTATTAATGGATCGTTTACAAATAATAAAGATTTTAGCTCCTAGTTAGGATATAAGATTATTATCGCGAACGAATTTACTAAAGAGAATAACTTTATAATCTATGGCAATCTTATCTATTAAAGCTTAATTAAGAGCAAGCGCGTTACCTAAAGTGTTTTGGCGTTAGAGATATATAAAATAGTTAGCGGAGTTGATATAGCAATTGCAATTAGAACTACCCTAAAGATAATTATAGATTAACTTAAACTTTCCGTTATCCCTATAATCGTATGCACCGATTTATTTTCCCTCTATAAGTGTTTAGTTAAGCTTAATACCACGAAGAAGAAGCGCCTTATAATCGATATTATAGTACTTCGGCAATCCTACGAGCGTTAAGAACTCTTTAAGATTTAATAGATTAATGGCTAAGATAACCCGGTAGATATAATAATAAAGGCGAACCTAAACAAGGCACTAGAGACGTTTGTTAATACAAATACTCTACGTGTACGAGTTAAAGGTTGGGTTAAAAGGGAGTCCCTAGAAATTTCTTAGTTATGTAAGGTCTTAAGATATCCAGGAACTTTGACCGGCGGTTAAAGTTGTCTAATTGGTTAGATTCTGCAAACCCTAACTTAAACCAGCCAATTAGGATTTTCCATCCCCGGGATGGAAAATCGCTATTAGCTCGCTTACCGCTAGCGCCTTGGCGGCCCTACTAACAAGATACCTACCTATAACTTATAAGCAAGAAAGCACTACGTGCTAAGAGGCAAATTTTAGGACAGCGAGACTTATATTGCAATAGCAATAGTAAGTAAGGAGGATTAATTTTTGTTCTGCTAGTTAAGCGGTATATATATATAGATGGCAACCACAAAAGAAGAGTTGCTAGTGTTAGGAATAAAGGCAAATGGTCACCATATAAGGCATATTACCGTCACGTATGGCAAGTTGCCATCACGTGCCGCCGCGGCACTAGCGTGGTGAGGAACCTTAAGTTCCTTACCCCTTTCTTTAAGAATAGAAGAATAACAATTATCATACTATCTACGAACCGTAGCTACGTGATATCCCCTTGTGAGTCCAACACTTAGTTTTAGTATTAATATTTTAATCTAGTTACTAAGCCTTACTCGCAATTTCTTTAATAGTTTTTATTTTATTGCTAAAATCTTAGTCCTATAAGATTTTTAATTTTAAGCTTACTTTTTTCTTAAGCTTTACTTTAGTCTTAGTCCAATTAGGCTTTTTTAGTATTCTCCTCTTATCTTAAAAGTTTTAAATCTTACTTATCTCGTCTTAAGAGTCTTATATCTTTAGGAAACTTCGTCCTAAGCTTATTTATATATTACTAAACTAAGCCGTTACTCTACTTTATCGGTTATTATTTATTATAGGTCCTTAAGCTTACCTTATTTTGTCTTAAAAATCTTTTATCTTATCTTAAGAATCTTAAGTTTTTAGCCTTTTGCCTTTATTAAGTGCTAAAGTAATTTGCTATTCTACTTCTCTTATATCTTATAAAGTAATAGATATTATATCTAGTAGGGTCTTAATCCCTACCAATATTCCCTATTTTATAGTAAAATTATCCTCTACCTTTTATATAATATCTTTAAAGTCTATATACTCCTAGTAAGCTACTTTTATTATTAAATATTTCGCCTATATTAAAATTATTATCCTTAATATCCAATTTATAAACTAGTTTATTAGTTCCTCTAAACTTTAATAATTTTAGCTCCTATAGCTAATAGCTTACGCTATACTTAGCGTCTTTATAAATTTAGTATACGTTATTATAATAAAACGTAAAACTTTTAATTAAATATATTTTTATTCCTTATAGTATATTATTGTCCCTTTATACGTATATATTGTCTACTAATCTTATTTCTTTTATTATATAGTAACTATAACTACTTTTATAGTCTTTAACGTAATAACTCTATTTTCTATAATTTATATAAGCTTCTTTTTTAAACTATTTTTCCTATTATAGAGTCTGCCTAAATATCTTCTACTACTAAGATCCCTAGTTTAGCCTTTACTTCTTAGACCTTTAATTACTTAATTCTTATTTTTTAGGTTTCTATAATTTCTTATTTTATTTTTTAAATTCTTTAGTACTACTTAGGTCTATTAGCTCTGCGCTATATTATAGTTTTTAACTTTAACTTTATTATTATATGTTTTGCGCCTTATATAACTATAAAACTTTATTTTAACCCTTTTTAGTTTACTCTCTTTAATAAATCCTATTATTAATTTTAATTACTTAATTAATTAAATCCCTATAATTATCCGTATCTTCTATTAAAATAATTATATTCTAAACTTTTACCTTAAGTCCTTATTTATACTATACTATAAGCGCTTTATTATTCTATTTAACCTATATTACTAATATTTAAAACTATATTATATATTTAATTACTAAAGTTCTTTATACTAGGTTTTAAAGCTTTCTTTTTACTATAGTAGTTACCTTTAGGTCTTTAAATATTTATATTAATTATTTTATAAACCTATTTTAATTTAAGAATATATACTATACTTCCTAGTTAATAGTTATTATGCTATACTCCTATACCTCTATAAGGTAAGGCTTAAACTACTTAAGTGCCCTTCTTATTAAAAATAATCCTATATAAGTAATTTAATCTATAAGCGTTTCTAGTTTAACTCCTTTTTATATAACTTTAAAGTATATTTATATAAGGAATTCCTTAAGCTTTAACTTTTCTTCTAAAAATCGCTTAATTAAGGGTAACTTAACCTTAGCTACTCTAATCCCATTAATGCTTTCTTTAAATATCCTATTATTATTTATTAATTAATTAACTATTTCTTATAGCTATTTAACAGTAACTAGTTATAAGTTAGTATTTACTATACTAGTATTATTACCTAATTTTAAGGTAGTCGCCGCTATAGACGCCGTTATAGCTACTACTTTTGGTAGCATATTATTTAACTTCTTTTACTATAACCTTAGTAGTAAATATATAATAAAGCCTTATAGTAGGAACTATAGTAAACTTATTAATAAGCTGCGTATATAGGTATAGAATAGTTAATAATATAAATATAACTAGTAGAGTAGTTGCCTAATAGATTAACTCTAATTATATTTTAAGATTTACTATAAAAAGAGAAGAACTATTTAGGTAGAGACTGTAGTCCTTTAAATATATAACTATACTCCTAAGAAATCCTCTTTATACGTAAAGTACGTTTTATATATAAGGTATATAAGTTTCTTTTATTTCTCGCGTTTAATATATAGCACGTTATATAACTTTAGTTACTATTCCTTGTTATATAGTTCTATTAGCTCCATTTTAGACTATACCTTAATTAACCAACTAGCTGCTTCTGACTTCTCTCCTAGTAGTCGTAATATTGTACTTAAAGCGTCTATAATAATAACCAGTTATTATAGATTTTGCATTTAGTAAGTATAATATCCTTATATTACCATTTCCCTATTTAAATTACTTTTATTATATCTATTATCTAAAGGTTATTCTTATATTTATACTTTATTAATTTATTAATTTCTATATCCTATTTATTAATTTCTAATTTATTCCTATTAAGCTATAAGGTAAGAATGTAGATAGGGAGTCTAATAATAGAATAATAGGTATATTGTATAGACAGACAAATCCTTAAGGGAAAAGGAGGAGTCTGTATATAAGGTAGGAAGGGTTTCCCCTAAGTATATATAGAGTACGTACCTTACGGGTAAGTCACCCTTAGGTTGCCCTAGGGTCGCCTATACCTTATAGCTATATAACTATCTACTTAGGTTTTACCTAATAATGCCCCCCCCCTTTAAAAAGGGTCGTTCCTAATCCTTTATATACTTAAGCCTTAATAAAACCTTATAAAAAACCTTAGTAAGGAAAAAATTTAGAGGGGAAAGTGTTATAGACGCTTTAAGTACAATATTATAACTACTTAAAGAAGAGTCGGAAGAGGCTAGTTAGTTAATTTAGGCATAGTTTAGAATAGAGCTAATAGAGCTATATAATAAGGAATAGTAAGTAAGGTTATATAACGTTATATATAGTATACGCAGTATATAAAGGGAATGTATATATAATATATATAATACGTATCTTATATATAAAGGGGATTTTTTAAAAATATAGTTATATATTTAAAGAACCACAGTTCCTACCTAGATAGCTCTCTCCTTTATAGTAAATCTTAGAATATAATTAGAGTTAATCTATTAGGTAACTACTCTACCGGTTATTATTATATTATTAACTTCTTATTTACCTATATACCTGGCCTATTAATAAGTCTACTATAGTTCCTACTATAAGGCTTTGTTATTTATTTACTACTAAGGTTATAGTATTAATAAAGTTAAATAATATGCCACTAAAAGTACTAGCTATAACGCCGTTAATAATAGCGACTATATTAAGATTAGGTAATAATACTAGTATAGTAAAAAATACTAACTCTTAACTAGTTACTATTAGATAGCTATAGGAAATAGTTAACTAATTAATAGATAATAATAAGATATTTAAAGAAAGGATTAGTAGAATCGGAGTAGCTAAGGTTAAGTTACCCTTAATTAAGCAATTCTTAAGAAAGAAGTTAAAGCTTAAGGGATTTCTTATATAAATGCACTTTAAGGTTATATAAGAAGGAGTTAAACTAGAAATGTTTATAAATTAAGTTACTTATATAGGATTATTCTTAATAGAAAGGGCACTTAAGTGGTTTAAATTTTACCTTACGGAAATATAAGAATATAGTATAATAACTACTAACTAGGAAGTTTAATATATATTCTTAAGTTAAAATAGGTTTATAGAATAATTAATATAAATATTTAGAAACCTAGAGGTAACTATAATAGTAAAAAGAAAGCTTTAAAACCTAGTATAAAGGACTTTAGTAATTAAGTATATAATATAGTTTTAAATATTAGTAATATAGGTTAAATAGAATAATAAGGCGCTTATAGTATAGTATAAGCAATAACTTAAAGTAAAATTTTAGGATATAATTATTTTAATAAAAGATACGGATACTTTTAGAAATTTAATTAATTAAGTAATTAAGATTAATAATAGGATCTACTAAAGAGAGTAGACTAAGAAGAGTTAGAATAAAGTTTTATAGTTATATAAGGCGCAAAATACGTAATAATAAAGTTAAAGGTAAAAACTATAGTATAGCGTAAAGCTAATAGACTTAAGTAGTATTAAAAAATTTAAAAAGTAGAATAGGAAATTATAGAAACCTAAAGGATTAGAATTAAGTAATTAAAGGTTTAAAAAGTAGAGGCTAAACTAGGGATCTTAGTAGTAAAAGATATTTAGGCGGACTCTATAATAATAAAAATAGTTTAAAAAAGGAGCTTATATAAATTATAGAAAATAGGGTTATTATATTAAAGACTATAAAAGTAGTTAAAGTTATTATATAGTAAAAGAAATAAGACTAGTAAATAATATATATATATATAGAGATAATAATATATTATAAGAAATAAAAGAGTATTTAATTAAAAGTTTTACGTTTTATTATAATAACATATACTAAATTTATAAAGACGCTAAGTATAATATAAGCTATTAGCTATAAAAGCTAAAACTTATAAAATATAGAGGAACTAATAAACTAGTTTATAAATTGGATATTAAGGATAATAAGTTTAATATAGGCGAAATATTTAGTAATAATAAGGCTATAAAGGTAGCTTACTAGAAGTATATAGATCTTAGAAATATTATATAAGAGGTAAAGAATAATTCCACTATAAAATAGGGAATATTAGTAGGGATTAAAACCCCACTAGATATAATATCTATTACTTTATAAGATATAAGAGGAGTAGGATAATAAACTACTTTAGTATTTAATAAAGGTAAAAGGCTAGAGACTTAAGATTCTTAAAATAAGATATAAGATAACTAAGATTCTTAAGATAAGATAAGGTAAGCTTAAGGACCTATAATAGATAATAACTAATAGAGTAAGGTAATAGCTTAGTTTAGTAATATACAAATAAGCTTAGGACGAAGTTTCCTAAAAATATAAGACTCTTAAGACGAGATAAGTAAGATTTAAGACTCTTAAGATAAGATAAGAATACTAAAGAAGCCTAGTTATACTAAGGCTAGAGTAAAGCTTAAGATAAAAGTAAGCTTAAGATTAAAAATCTTATAGAACTAAGATTCTAGTAACTAAATAAGGACTATTAAAGAAATTGCGAGTAGGACTTGGTAATGAAATTAAAATATTAATACTAAGATTAAGAAGTAAGAAAACTTTAAGGATCTATTTATAAGATATAAACTAAAAAAACTATAGAGGAATTTAGATAAAGAATTATTATATAGTAAGAATAGAAACTAAATAAGAGATTTAGTATATTAGGTTATATAAGGGATAGAGTACTAGTATAAAGGATTACTAATAGGCCTAGGGTAGGTATACTAAGAGCTAAGTAGCTTACTAAACTAGAAGATAAAGAGGATCTAGGGATCTTTACTAGATTTAAAAAAACAATATATAAAGGGCTATTATAACGTAGTAATAAGAAAATACTTCCTTATAGATAAGCTGTAATGTGTTTTGTAAGCGAGTGACGTACTCAAGCGAGCGACGCGCCCCACTAGCGCGTCGACTACGCAGCGCTATATTATAATACCGCAACAATTTCTTATACTCGGTGTAGTATTATACTATTCTTTAGAGCTATTGCTATTATCTAATTGCTCTATATCTGCTGTATAAGTGCGGGTATTATATCCAACCTCACCGCAGCGCCCGCAGCGTCTACCAACGCGTACCCTCTTCGCAGCCGTGTCGCCGTCGTTACAACTACTACCTTCCCTTTTAGCAATAAAGTTAGATACCTCCCCAACCGTTAGCGTCTCCTCTGTCTATATATACCGCCTTTTATATATTTTACGCTTTGTTAACGCCTTAACAGCGTCTTATAGGCGGCCTATTTCTTCTTATATTAACACTATATTATAAGCTATCTGCTAGGCGCCTTTACTTAGCTATTATACTTACTTATTTAATAAACTTCTAGAAGACCTAGGGCGGTTTCTTATTCTCTATTAAATAAGTGTAGTCTAAGCCTCTAGTTCTTTAGCGTTGCGCGGTATCTTTACCTTCTATATAACGCCATCTTGCCGTAGTAGAGTTAGAGTCCGCAACCTCATATTAAGCTTTAATAGCACTACCTCTGGGTTAAATAGAATAAGCCTAGCGCCTCGAAACCCTGCTTAAGCATTATTCTTAGTAAATGTCTGCTTGTAGGCAGCTTTAAAGGCTAGTAGGAAGGTTCCTTACTAATATAGTGGACGTGGTTGCGTGCCAAGGCCGATATACCATCGCTATACGCGCGCTTTAACGGCGAGAAGTAGGCGACGTTAAGAGGCTACAATAGGTGTAATAAATAGGCAGGTATATAGAGAGTAATTATCTTCTTTTCCTTACAGTAGTCCTAGAAATCTATAGAGCAATGGCTCTTATAGCTATTAATAATAAGCATTCTATATACCCCCACGGGCTTCGCATGCTTATTAAAGTGTTTAAGCTAGGTAAGCGCTAGATCGTTACTTATCCAGCCATTTAGACTAACTAATATTACCTAATTACGTGGTATACCTAGGTCGAACTAGGTTAAGATTAGAACCTTACTAGTAAAAATAATAAAGGGTAGTATGCGCTTCCCTATCGCCCTAACGGCTTGTACTAGGGTAACCCACTTATAATCGCCAGGTTAAAGTTTCTTTACTTTCCCGGGTTTCTCTAAGCCTGTTACTATAAGCTAAGGTGTAATCTTGCCTATAAGGAAGCTAGACTTATTAAAATTCTATATATCCTTATTAGTAATACCATACTTCTCTTTTATAGTCCGAACAAGCTTAAACCAGCGCTAGATAAGCGCTGGATCCTTATAAAGAGCTCGCTGTTAATTATACGGACAGCTCCAGCGTGTTTTTAGCTCAGGTATACGCTTAATAAAGTTATTAACCTAGTTCTTACCAACAGGCTTACCACCTCGTTCTCTTAGCAGTTTATCAGCTATATCTTATACTATAGCCTTTAAGGGCGGTAGCCCACGTAAAGAGTAATTAAGGATACTCTAAATAATAACCTCCTCTTCTAGTTTTATAAGGCGCTTTAAGTTCAGTTTGTAGTCGCGTCTTATACGTTATCTAGCGCGACGGTGGCGAACTAAGGCTTTAAGGACATTATATACTTTTGCAGCGTATTAAATACTTAAAATCTGCTAGGATTTAATATTAAAGATAGTAAGCTATATATCTACTTCGGAAGAAGTCTTTTAGATATTACGTTATTAAGATATTGCATATTATTACTACGCAATTGACGTGCTGGTGGGGCGCGCGTCGCTTGCTTAGGTGCGTCGCTCGCTTATAAAACACGTTATATACTTTAGCAGCTATACTAAAAGTAGTATAGGCAACAATATAATAATAAGTAGGAAGATTTCTATATATAGTTAGATAAAAAAGTTATCTAAAATTACCCAATTATAGAGAAGGCCATAACTTATATTAAAGGAGCCTTAATTATAATACCAAAGGATTTAAAGGAATAATTAGAGGACTAAAGAAGTAAAAAGCATATTTTAGTACCTATAAATAAAGTTATAACGTTTAGATTAATATAATAAAGATTTAAACTTAAAGATAAAGACAAGTTAAAAGTTAACCTAAAGCACCTAGTATACTATATGCTATTATAGATTGTATATATAGATAATATATATAAAATACATAAGAATCTAAAGGAAAAAAAAAGGAAATAACCTATAAGAATATATTGGGCGCCGGATAAGTAATAGTATAGAAATACTAAGTATATATATAGGTGGTATCTAGCGGAAGTTTAAAAATTAGGGGATTTAATACTTTAACTAGGAAGATTCCTTATAGAAGAATACTTAGATAGATAATAGTGGTAGGAATACCTAGAGAATATATATTTATAGTATATTAAAGATACAAAGTAAACTAAGTACTAGCTAAAGAGTAAGCTAAGTATAATAGGATTAAGTAGCTAATAGTTAGGAAAAGTAAAGGCTTATAAAACTAAAAGGAGCTAGTAGTAAAGCCTTAAACCCTTAAAGGAATTTAAGGATAATACCTAAATTTATAAGTTAAATAGTAAGATTAGTAGTTTAAAGTACTAATAGATAGTAGAGTAATATAAAACTATATCTTACTAGTAGTAGTTAAGAGAATAAAATTACCTTATAGATAAAAGGAGTAACTTTACCTATTAGTTATAATATTAGGAGATCTAATAGCCCATAGAGGAGGGATTATTAACCTTAAAATAGGACCTATTTAAATAACCATTAAAGGAAAATAAATTAAGATATCTTTTAATATCTTACTATTAGGACAGGATAAGGTAGTATTAAGTATGCCTTAGTTACAGAAATATAACCTAAGGATTAATTAGATTATAAGTTAGGTTAATATTAGAAATACTTAATAACGCAAAATATAATAGTAAATTAAGTTAGTATAGTATTAAGCCAGAGCGATATATAAAGAGACTAAGTAAGGCTTAAGTTATATACTAAAGAGATACTATAAGTATAGTAAAAAACTATAGAGCCTAGAAAGTAAAAAGCTAGCAAATTATATAGTATAAAACTATAAAATAAAGTTAAAACTAGAAATAAGCCTAAGGTTCTTTCTAACCTATAAGCTTACTTAGGAAAAGATAAGCGCACTTAAAGAGTTTATCTAGGAGAACTTATAAAAGGAATATATTAAACTATTACAGTTATTAATAGGCTATTTAGTATTATTTATACCAAAAAGAATAGAAAACTTAGGTTATGTATTAACTATAAATAATTAAATAGCATTACTTAGAAGGATAGATATCCTTTACCCTTAATTAGCGAAATCTAAGACTGGATAGGTAACGCGCAAATCTTTATAAAGATAGATCTAAGATAGGCATACTATTAGATTAGAATTAAGGAAGGCAATAAATAAAAGGCAGCTTTTAGGTTAAGAGAAGGACTATATAAACTATTAGTTATATAATTTAGATTAATAAATATACTAGTAACGTTTTGGAAACGGATTAATAGTATATTAGGAGAACACCTTAATAAGTTTATTATAGCATACCTTAATATTATTATTATCTATTTAATAACTAAGGAAGAATATAGGGAACACGTTAAATAGGGTTTAAAGAAACTATAAGAGAAATAGATACTAGTAATAATTAAGAAATATAAGTTCTTTATAAGAAAGACTAATTTTATTAAATTTATTATTAAACTAGGTTATATTAGTATAGACCTAAGGAAAATTAAAGCTATAGTAAGTTAGTAAGAACTAGAAAATATAACATAGTTAAGGTTATTTTTAGGGTTTTGCAACTACTATAGAAGGGTTATAGTATAATAGTTAAAGAATATTAAACTATTTACTAGGCTTATAAAGAAAGAGAAATTATAGGTATAGGGAAATAAATAAAAGATGTTATTTAAGGAATTTAAGGAGTTATTTACCTAGGAACTAATCCTTAATATCTATTAACTAGAACTAGACACGGTTATAAAGATAAATATATTAAACTATATATTAAGAGTATACCTACTATAAAGATATAAGGATATATAGCACCTAATAGCATATTATAGTAGGAAGATAATACTACTAGAGTTAAACTATAACGTCTATAATAAGGAGTTATTAGGTATAGTTATAGCACTTAAAAAATAAAGAGCATTCTTATAAGGTATAGAAAAACTATTTATAGTTAAGATAGATTATAAGAACTTAATGGGGTTCCTAATAATAAAAGAACTTAATTAAAGATAAGTTAGATAGGTAGAGATGCTTATAAAATACTATTTTAAGATTTAGTATACTAAAGAAACTAAAAATATTAGAGCAGACGTACTTAATAGAAAGGCTAAACTATAAAATAACGAAAAGCTATTAGGAGTAATGCTACATAAAGATAGTAATGGGTTAATTAGATATAATTACTCTAAACTAGTAGCAACTTAAGAGGATAATAAACTAGATAGAGTCTATAAGATACTAAAAATCTTTTAGATATAAAGGATTTTAAAAGTATAGCTAAAAGACCTATAAATAGATATATATATAAATTAAGAAGTAAAGTATATCCTAAAAAGCATAGCAGAGTATTTTATAGAAGATTTTTATAAGGGAATAACTTAAGGGCATAATGGAGTAATAGGCTTAGTGTTAAGACTTTAAGAAGAATATATTATTAACAAAATCTAAAATATTGCTAGAAAAGTAATAAAAGAGTATCTAAATTACTAAAGGAATAAACTAATAAGGTATAAGCTATATAAAGGGCTATAACCTATTAAAATACTAGAGAGACTATAGAAGATTATATTATAGGACTTTATTATTAAGTTAATAAAGTTAAAAGATCCTATTACTAGATAAGAGTATAATATAATTTTAGTAATAGTAGACAAGTTAACTAAATAGGGCTACTTTATAGCATATATAAAAAAAATCTTAGTAGAGGATATTACTAGATGGACATATCTATATGGCTAAGCAAGCACTGCAGCAGCACCCCTGCATCTTAGTAACACCAACATTATTAACATTTACAAAATTAAGCCTTGCTTGCTTGCTTTCTATATTAGTCTCATTTAAAAGCCAATGCCTTATTTACTCAATTTCTAATAATTAATTATTACTGTTAATAACTCAACAACTTATACGCTCGTTTAAACCTTCGCAAATCATCTATAAAAACCTCAAAAACTCAATAAGCTAAACTCCTCAGAGGTTACCTACCAGTCTCCCTCACCTTCCCTTACACCTTCAGGCGATACGCTAGCGTCATAGTCTCTATCCTCTATAATAGCGCCTCTCTCCGCGGCTTAACGCAAGACTTTAGCTGCTAAAAAAGCCAAAGAACGGCTCTAGTAACTACACAAGGAGAACCTAAGGATTAGAAGAGCTTAGGTAAAAAAAATTAAGAACTAGGCAACCAACTAGAAAATAAGACTCCTTTAAGAACAGAAGGACCGTACCAAAATGCTATACGTCTAAAAAGAATAGGAAGATCAGGCGACTAAACTCCATATATTAAGCCTTACTATAGTAACAGCGAGATTAGCTACGGCAGTATTATCCTTAACCCCAATTAATAAACCGGGTAAGTTGCTCCCATCTACAGCTAATATCCTAAATACCTTCCTCCCTAGCGTCCCAAATAAAGAGATACTTAAGGTATTTTAGGGTACTTTCTTACCTAATAACCTCTCTTACCTCTAGATACACTAGCTCTAGTCTAAGCCTTAAAATAATATCCTTATTATTAACAGCGTCCTTTCTATAAAACTAAAAGAAGGGATAATAAAGAACTACCCGTCCGTTAAAGTATAGGTAAAGGGCTTCCTTAACTATATAATAATTTTAATTATTATATATAAGAATCTTTCGGTAGATCTTATTCCCCAAATACTTACCTTCTATAATTAAGTTATCTGGCTATCTACTACCTACTAAATTACTCCCTTAATGACTATGGCCTTAAAGCACCACTCTATAGTTATTTAAAAGAACTAGTTAGAGCTAGCCAACTAAAAGATCTCTAGTAACTTCCTAGATATTTATTACAATCCCAGTACTTATAAATCCGTATCTATCTTAAAACACACGCAAGTAAGTATTAATATCTTAAGAACCTATTACAGCTTTAATAGAGGGAAGTATAACCTAGGCAAGAATTGCAAGTTCCCGCATACCTACAGCAAGTACGGTAGCCCGCATACTATAAGGAATTATAAGTAGCAATTACTAAAGGAAAGTGTCAATAAGGAAAAGGAAGAGGAGGAAAAGGATTTTATTAAGCTATACCTATACTCCGCCGAAACTATACTCTACCCTTATAGTACAGGTAAGCTAAATACTATACTATTATTTCCAGTCTTCCTACCCTCCTCTCCTCTATAGGACTCTCCCTCCCCCTTAATTATTTAAGCGTGGGGGCGTTATCTATCCTTATACCCCAGCAACCTCTAACGCAATATTATTAGTATCTTAAAGTTTAAATGTTAGATTAGGGCAGACCTAAAAATTAAGCTCCTCTCCTAAAAGAACTAAGCCTTAATAGCTATAAATATAGTCCTAATCTTAGAGAAGATTAGCGCCAATCTAAATATAGGCAGGATTATAATAGCAATATCTCCTATTATATCCTTACTACTAGGTTTAGTACCTAAAGCGGATAAAGGATAGCGCTGTATTTATAACTTATCCTTACTATCTAGCTAATCTATTAACGACTTAATCCCTATAGCATTTACCACACTATAATATTTAACAGTTAATTAGGTTCTCTAACACGTTATATATATAGGCCGTAGTTATATAATTATTAAGAGGGATATTAAGGACGCCTTTTAAAACATCCTACTTTCTATTAAAGCTTAATACCTTATAGGGTTCTCCTAGAAGGGTATAGTATATTTTAAACGTTACCTCTTATTTAGCCTTTAAACTATACCCTTTTTATTTAATCTTTTTACGGAGGGATTCTACTAAATACTTATCCAATATATCCCAAACACCGCCTTAAAGCACTATCTAGATAACTTTATCTTTATACTCTCTAACGCTTCTATCCTCCCTTAATTACTTAGTATATATAACTAATTAAGTAACAAATTAGGCATCCTATAAAACGAATTAAAAAATATTAAAGGCACTACGGCTAAAGTCCTAGGTTATATTATAGATACTCTAAAGTCTAAGCTACGTCTTTCTCCTTTAAAACAGGCCACTATAATTAAGGAGATTAATAAAGCGTTAAGTAGTAGATCCCTAACGCTAGTTTAAAGTTAAAAACTAGCTAGTAGACTTACTTAAAACGCCTAGGTAATTAGGCTTAGGCGTTTATATAACTACTCTATCTAGGAGTTTATCTCCACTTTTATAAAGGTAGGTAGTTATCCTTACTAATGGCTAATAGCTAAACTTCGCCAAGACTTATTATAGTAAAGGGATACTCTTACCCTTTTAAATAGTATCCTCTTCTTTAATAATACGGATTAAAAATAATTCTATCTCTTCTTAAACGTATCCAGGATTTTTAGTTATAGGGCCTTCTTCTTCCTTAAGGATTCTTAAGGGACAATATAGCCGCCCTATTTGGTATCTCTACCCTAAGATAATTTTTTAAGCTGCTACCCTAATACAGAACACCGCCTTGCCCTAATTAATAAGTAAAAGGTCTAAGTGATTACAACCTTATTCTAGCTCTAGGCAACATAGTAGGAGCACAGCTTAGTCTATATCTATACAGATAACACGGTAGCACTCTTAGGATTCTAAAATACGGTAGTAAAAAAACTGGGTAATTACCTACTCCATAAGATCCTCTAACTAGCCATAGCCTATAATATTACGCTCTATATAGAGTAGGTTTCCTCTATAGAAAATAGGCTAGCTAATACTCTATCTCGTTTTAATCGCAATAGGGTATTATTACTATACCCGTATTAGGATACTTTTAATTTACTATTACTATACGCTTCTTTATTACATTTAATCTAACGCCGAAATAGGAAACCTAGTCCCTCTTAAAAACCCCCCACCTAATTTCTAGATTAAGGTAAAAGCCCCCTTAGAATACTTTAGCCAACTATTATAGTACGGCCTCTCCGATAGAACGAGAGATTTATACCGTCCCGCAATTAAGAGTTAGAAGGGCTACTGCGACCTTTATAGAGCGGTAAAGTACCTAGCACCCCTCTACTACCTAGGAGAATAGATTACCTAATGGATCTTCGGCAATACTAGTCTAAAAATAAGCCGTATTAAGCCTACTACAGTTAGAGCCTATATCTCTATAATTTAATCCCACTATATTAACGCTAATTATAACACCTCCATCTTTAATAATCCTATTATTAAGAGGATCCTAGACGGTATAATATCTATAAATCCCTCTACTACGGCTAAAAGATTGCTAATTACTAAAGATATCCTCGCCTAATTAGTTACCCTAAATACCCAATCCGTTAAGGATCTTAACTTTAACACTATTGTTACTATAGCCTTTACAGGATTCCTTTATCTAGGCGAAATTACCTATACTAAGGCTCAGAAAGATAGCCACGCCTTCTCTACTATAAAATATACTAGAAACAACATAACACTAGTAGAGGATTATATAATATTACGTCTAAAGTATAGTAAAACGGACGTTAATTACTAAGGAGTCTTAATTATAATTGCCGCTTTAGGGCAACCTAAATACGCAGTTTAAGCTATAAAATACCTATTTAAAAATAACCCCCAACCTAAAAACGCCCCTCTCTTTTACTTTAAGAGATTGGCCTTTATAAGCTATATGGTTAGGAATAAGCTAAAGTATAAAGTTGCTACTCTCGGCCTCTACTCTAAGCTCTATAACGGACACTTATTTCGGAAAGGTGCTACTTAATATACTTAAGATAACGGTTTTACGGACGGCCAAATATAGTAATTAGGCCAGTAGTCCTTACAAGCATTCTAGCTTTACTATTTATTATCCCCAAAAGACCTATTCCGGCTAAGTGTAAACTTCTAATATAAAACGCCAATACCGTTCTTATTATTACTCGCCCTAAATACAATAGGCAAGGTATTTAGGCATAATGGCGTATAAGAGTACCTATTTTGGCACTCTAATATATTAACTTAAATCTTTTCTTTCCCCCCCTTTTTTATTTTTTATTTTTTCTTCCCCCTACTTTACCTTGTGTAGTACGGGCGCTGCGCTTCTAGGTCTATAGGTATTATATTTAGTTAAAGCAGGGTAATCCCCTATAAATAGCCTTGCGAATATACCCATTCTTAATTAATGCCTTTAAGCCTATACCCACCAATTAGATTAATTAATCCTCTTCTCTATAAGCATATAAATAATAGATAGATATGTCTATGTGGCTAAGCGAGCACTACAGTAGCACCCCTGCATCTTAGCAACACTAATATCATCAACATTTACAAAATTAAGCCTTACTTGCTTGCTTTCCCTCCCACCTATACCTTTTTCTTTAGTTGCATATTTTGGGCTTTATAAATAGATACTGCAGCAATATGCTTGCGCACGGGTCTATGGGCATCACGTTTAGTTAAGGTAGGGCAATCCCTTGTAAATGGCCTTGCGAATATACCCATTCTCAATTAATGCCTTTAAGCCCGTACCTACTAATTAGATTAATTAATCCTCTTCTCCGCAAGCGTGTAAATAATAGAATCTATATTAAAGAAGTATTTATAAGACATAAAGTACTAAGTAAGATTATATTAGATAGGGATTTAAGATTTATAATAGTATTCTAAGAGGTATTCTTAGTAGAGTAAGGAGTTAGAGCAGTAACTTCTACCGCATATTATCCGTAGATAGATAGTTAAATAGAAAGATTAAATTAGACGCTAGAATAGTATCTAAGATATTATATTAATTATAGATAGAATAATTAGGTATTATTATTACTAATTATACTGTTTATATATAATATAATACTATAGAAAGGAATAGGCATATTACTATTTAAGGCAAATTATAGATATAAGCTAAGAATATTGTTATTACTATAATAAGTAAAGAAAATAAGTAGTATAGTTAAAGATAGAATAAAGATATTAATAAATCTTTATATAGACCTTATAGAATTAGTAAAGAAAGTATAAGAAAGAGTAAAAAAGTACTATAATACTAAGAGATCTAAGGGACTAGATCTTAAGGAGGGAGATAAAGTATAGCTACTGTAATGGAACCTTGTAGCAGGAACTACGATGGGCTCGTTAATAGGCTAGGTGTATAGGAAATGCAAAGACAGTAGTTAACAACGAGATAATAACTAGTGGAGTGGTTGCCTAATAGATTAACTCTAATTGTATTCTAAGAATCACTATAAGAAAGGAACTATTTAGGTAGGGACTAAGGGTCCTTAAATATACAACCGTACTCCTATAAAATCCTTCTTATATATAATATACGTCTTATATATAAGGTACGTAAGTTCCTCTTATTCCTTTTATTTAATATATAGCATATTATATAACCTTAGTTACTATTCCTTGTTATATAGTTCTACCGGTTCTATTTTAGACCGTGCCTAAATTAACTAACTAGCTTCTTTTAACTCCTCTCCTAGTAGTTATAATATTATACTTAAAGCGTCCGTAATACTATCTCCCTCCTCTTTATCTTTGTCCTCAAAATTTTAAAATATCTCTAAGTTATTTACTAGAGGTATAATATCCGTCTAATTAATTTAGTTAATATTATTACTTATTATACCTAAAGCAATTTCTTCTTTATACGCCCAACGTCGTGTCCGCACTATTACTGCGATATTATCTTTTAGTAAGATTATACCGTCTCCGTGTTCTCGTTGTGCGAAAGAAGGGTTAGTTTATATTACTTTATTAAGTCCTTTATCTTAGCAACCTTCCTCTTATTTAGAGTGCACTAAAGTAAATATTTAATTGTCTTGCGATGTTCGCTCTACCTCTAATGCTAAATATACGCGACCTATTACTCTTAATAGTTATCTAGTTTCCTAATTAATTTGTCTTAGGGTTTTATATTTAATCTGCTGCTATACGGCTAGATGGTAAACTGTCTTAAGCCCTTACTAAGTTAGAACGTTTTCGTAATACGGAACAGAAGGCCCTAGATACTCGCATCGCGGCGTCTACTTAATTACTTCGTCTTAAGAAGGTTTGTAAGAAGGTTTATTTTAAGGAGTAGAAGCTTATAAAATAAGGTCTTTAGGAACTAGGTAATAAGAGAACCGACTCTCCTCTTATAGTAAAGGGAACAACTTTAAGTAGTTCGGCAGTCGCTCTTCCTAGGTCCCCCTTAGGTGACTTATTTTTTAATAATCCTTCTTTATTAATGTTGCCTAACTTATTTTCTTCCGATACTCCTATACCTTTCCTATAGCATTCTTTAAATTCTCTAGTGGCTCCTAGGTAGTCTTAGTGTAGCCTATCTACTTAACCTTATACTATGTTTTATTGTTAATGTCCTCGTAACTAATAATCTTTAAAACTTGTTATTTGTCTTCTTCCTAACCTCTATATATGTCTGCTTCGTAAACTAGTGGCTTAACATTTCTATATACTGGCTCTAGCATCGCGATATACTATATAGGGTAGATCTTTATTTTAGCTAGTAGGTTTAACTTAAATGTGACCGGTGAAATCCTTTATATAATTTTAAAAGGTCCTAGTCTAACGTAGTCTAACTTCTTACTTAGTCGTTAACTCTTAAAATTTTTATATAGTAGCTATACTTTATTTCCTTCCTTAAGATCTAGTCCCTTAGATCTCTTAACATCGTAGTATTTTTTTATTCTTTGCTATACTACCTTAGCTGTTTCTATAAGGTTTATATAAAGATTTATTAAAGTCTCCATCCTTTACTTAGCTCTATTACTCGTTTTCTTTACTTAATATAGCGATAATAATGTTTTTAGCTTATATCTATAATTCGCCTTAAATAGTAACGTACCCATTCCTTTTTGTAGTGTTATATTATATGTAAACTATATAACTAGTAATAGCAATACCTAATTATTCTATGCGTAATTAACGTAATACCTTAAATACTGCTCTAGTGTCTAGTTTAATCTTTTCATTTAACCGTCTGTCTGCGGATAATATGCGGTAGAAGTTACTGCTTAAACTCCTTATTCCGCTAAGAATACCTCCTAAAATGCTACTATAAATCTTAGATCTCTATCCGATATAATTTTGCTTAGTGCTCTATGTCTTATAAACACTTCTTTAATATAGATTCTAGCGATATCTTTCGCTAAGATTTCTTCCGTATATACTATAAAGTATCCCTACTTTATAAGCTTGTCTACTATTACTAAGATTGCATTATAATCTTGTCTAGTAATAGGATCTCTTAATTTTAGCAACTTAATAATAAAGTCCTATAATATGACCTCCTATAGTCTTTCTAGTGTTTTAATAGGTTGTAACCCTCTATACGGCTTATACCTTATTGGTTTATTCCTTTAATAATCTAAACACTCCTTAGTGACCTTTCTGGCTATCCTCTAGATTCTATTAATAATATACTCCTTCTAGAGTCTTAATACTAAGCCTGTGGCTCTATTATATTCTTAAGTTAGTCCCTTATAAAAGTCCTCCACGAACTGCTCTGCTATGCTTTTTAGGATATACTTTACTTCTTGGTTTTTATACATATCTAACTATAGATCTTCTAGCTATACTTTTAGAATTCTTTATACCTAAAAGCTTTCTAGTGTCTTGTAGACCTTTTCTAACTCATTTTCTTAAGTTGCTGTAATCTTTAGATAATTGTACCTAATTAATCTATCTATATCTTTTTGTAGTAAAGCCCCTAATAGCTTATCGTTATTTTATAGTTTAGTCTTTCTGCTTAGAGCATCTACTCGTACATTCTTTGTACCCTTAATGTGCTAAATCTTGAAATAGTATTCCATAAGCATCTCTGCCTATCTAACCTGTCTTTAATTAAGTTCCTTTATCATTAGGAATCCTATTAGGTTCTTATAATCCGTTTTAACCATAAATGGTTTCTCTATACCTTATAAGAATGCTCTTTATTCCTTTAGTGCTGCAACTATACCTAACAACTCCTTGTTATAGATGTTATAGTTTAACTCTGGTAGTGTTATCTTCCAACTATAATATGCTACTAAATGCTATCTATCTAGATGCCTTTATATAAAATATGCTCCTAGTATAAAGTCTAATATATCTATCTTTACAACCGTTTTTAGTCCTAGTTAATAGATCTTAAGAATTGGCTTTTAGGTAAACAACTCTTTAATCTTCTTAAAGAGTTTCTACTATTCCTCTTCCTATGCCCATGGTTCTTCTTTCTTTATTAATCGCGTAAATGGTTTAATATCCTTTAACTATTGCGCTATAAACCTTCTGCAGTAATTACAAAACCCTAAAAACAATTTAACTACGTAACGTTCTCTAGTTCTTGCCAATTCACTATAGCCTTAATCTTCTTTAGATCTATACTAAGTTAGCCTAGTTTAATAATAAATCTAACAAAATTGGTCTTCCTTATAAAGAACTCGCATTTCTTAATTGCTACTAGTATTTGTTCTTCCTATAATCTCTCTAAAACCCATTTAATGTGTTCTTTATATTCTTCCTCGTTTATTAAGTAGATAATAATATCGTTAAAATATACTATAACAAATTTATTTAAATGTTCTCTTAATATATTATTAATACGCTTCTAGAACATTGCTGGTACGTTTATAAGCCTAAATTATATAATTAATAGTTTATATAGTCCTTCCTTTAACCTAAAGGCTGCCTTTTATTCGTCGCCTTCCTTAATTCTAATCTGATAGTACGCCTATCTTAGATCTATCTTTATAAAGATTTACGCGTTACCTATTCTGTCTTAGATTTCGCTAATTAAAGGTAAAGGATACTTATCCTTTCTGGTAATACTGTTTAACTGTCTATAGTTAATATATAGCCTTAGTTTACTATTCTTTTTTAGTATAAATAGTACTAGATAACCTGCTAATAACTGCAATGGTCTAATGTATCCCTTTTATAAGTTTTTTTGGATAAACTCTTTTAATGCTCTACCTTCTTCTTTGGTAAGCTTATAGATTGGAAAGAACCTTGGACTTATTTCTAGTTCTAATTCTATTTTATAGTCCTATACTATATACTTTAACAGCTTTTCACTCTTAGGTGACTATAGTTTCTTACTATACTTATGGTATCTCTTTAGTATATAGCTTAGCCCTTTTTCCGTTTCTTTGTAGGTCGCTTCTACTTAGTACCATACTAACTTAGCTTATTATTATATCTTATAGCGTTAAGTATCCCTAATATTAACCTAACCTATAATCTAATCGATCTTTAGATTATATTCCTATAACTAAGGTATTCCTAATACTGCCTTATTATTCCCTAATAGTAATATATTAAAAGATATCTTAATTTATCTCCCTTTAATGGTTATTTAAATAGGTCCTATTTTAAGATTAATAATGCCTCCTCCATAGGCTATCGGATCTCCTGAAATTATTATTAATAGGTAAGAATATTCCTTCTGCCTATGTAGTAATCCTATTCTTTTAACTGCTGTTAGCGAGATATAGTTCCTTATTGCTCTACTATCTATTAATGCCTTAAACTACTAATCTTACTATTTAACTTGTAAATTTAGGTGTTGTTTTTAAATTCCTTTAAGGGTCTAAGGCTCTACTACTGGCTCCCTCTGGTCCTATAGGCCTCTACTTTTCCTAACTATTAGCTACTAGATCCTGTTTATACTTAGTCTAACTTAGGCCAATACTTAGTTNGNTTTTTNTCTTNNATATANNATANATAGGTATTCTCTAGATATTCCCACCATTGTCGTCTATCTAGGCATTTTTCCGTAAGGAATCTTCCTAGTTAAAGTATTAAGTCCCCTTATTCTTAAACTTCTACTAGGTACTAACTATATATATACTTAGCGTTTCAATACTTTGCCTTGTCCGTTATCTAATATATCCTTATTAGATACTTCCGATTTTTGTCTTTTGGTGCTCTATATATATTATACGCATTATCTATATATACTATCTACGATAGTATATAATATGCTTAATGTCTTGGGTTAACTCTTAGCTTGTTTTTATCCTTAAGTTTAAACCTTTCTTATATTAATCTGAGCGTTGCGACTTCGTTTGCGGGTACTAAGATTTGTCTTTCGCTTTTTTAGTCCTCTAATTGCTCCTCTAGATCCTTTAATGTTATAATTAAGGCCCCCTTAATATAAGTTATAGCCTTCTCTGTAATTAGGTAGTCTTAGATAACTTTTTCGTCTAACTATATATAGAAATCTTCCTACTTATTATTATGTCGTTGCCTATACCACTTTTAATATAGCTGCTTAAGTGTATACGGCTCGTCCGTAAGGAAATATCTCTTTATTGCTGCGTTATAATAGCCTTTAGTATGTCGTTCCTTAAACCTAGTAGGAATCCCTAGATCCTCTTCTTGTTCCAGTTTAGTAAGCCACTTAGCTCTTAGTATGCCTACTTTAGGCCTATTAGTAATTCTTTGTACTAGCGCTCTGTCCCTTATACGTTTTAATATGCTAGATCTCTTATCTAGTTTCTGTTCTTACTATAAGGTAATTCTTACTCTAAATTCCTCTATGGTTTCCTTTATATCGCGTCTTATAAGTAGATCCTTAAAGTCTCCTTGCTTCTTAATCTTAGTATTAACTTTTTAATCTTTAGGCTAAACACTGTGTTTCCCTAGTAAGTCTTTTGGGTTTATATATCTGTCTCCTAGCCTAATTACTGTTTGCGCTGTAGATTCTCTAATCTATAAAGAAGCTTCTTACCTCTTACTTGTGGGTGTCCTAATTTATACTCCGAATTCTTAGTCTCTTAAATTCTTTAATCCTAAGCTTGCTTCTAACTTAAGCTTAGCTCCCGCCTTAGTCTAACTAGGCGTTTATGGTGTTCTTATCTTGTCTTAAGAGTCTTAAATCTTACTTATCTCGTCTTAAGAATCTTGTGCCGTTGGGAATTCTTGTCCTAAGCTTATTCGTATATCTTTAAACTAAGCTACTGCCCTACTCTATTGGTTTTCGTCCGTTATAGGTCCTTAGGTATGCCTTATCTTACTTTAAAAATCTTGGTTGTTTTTTATCTCGTCTTAAGAATCTTAAGCCTTTAGCCTTTTGCCTTTATTGAGTGCCGAAGTAGTTCACTGTTTTACTTCTCTTGCGTTTTATAAAGCGATAAATATTGTGTCTAGTGGGGTCTTGATCCCTACTAATGTTTCCTATTCTATAGTGGAATCATCCTCTACCTCTGTTATAATATCTCTAAAGTCTGTATGCTTTTAGTAAGCTACTTCCATTACCTTATTGTTATAGAATGTTTCGCCTACGTTGAATTTATTATCCTTAATGTCCGATTTAGGAACTAGTTTATTAGTTCCTTTACACTCTATAGATTTTAGCTCCTATGGCTAATAGCTTATACCGTACTTAGCGTCTTTATAAATTTGGTATGCGTTGTTATAATAAAACGCAAAACTTCTAATTAAACACTCTTTTGTTCCTTGCAGTATACCATTATCCCTCTATACGTGTATGTCTTCTACTATTAGTTTAGTTCCCTTTATTATATAGTGACTCTAACTATCTTTATAATCCCTTATAAAGTAACCCTATTTTCCATAATTTATATAAGCTCTATCTCTAAACTATTAACTTTATTATAGAGTCCGCCTAAACATCTTCTACTACTAAGATCCCTAGTTTAGCCTCTACTCCTTAGTCCTATAATTACTAGATCCTTAACCTCTAGGTTTTTATAGTTTCTTACTTTATCTTTTATGGGCTTCTTTAGTACCACTTAGGTCCATTAGCTTTGCGCTATACTATAGTTTCTAACTTAGCTTTAGTTGTTGTGTACTCTGCGTTTTATATAACTATAAAACTCTGTCCTAACCTCTTTTAGTCTATTCCCTTTAGTAGATCCTATTGTTAATCTTTATTACTTAATCTATTAGTTCCCTTAGGGTGTTCGCATCTTTTATTAGAATAATTATGTCCTAGACTTTAGCCTTAAGTCCCTATTTATACTATGCTATAAGCGCCCTATTATTCTACTTAACTTATATTACTAATATTTAAAACTGCGTTATATACTTAATTGCTAAGGTTCGCTATATAATATCTTAGAGTTTTCTTTCCGCTGTAGTTACTGCCTTTAGGTCTCCGAATATTTATATAAGTCGTTCTATAAATCCGTTCTAGCTTAAAAATATAAACCGTACTTTTTGGTTTGTAGTTATTATTCCATTTACTTATATCTCTATAAGGTAAGGCTTAAACTATTTAAGTGCTTTTTCTATTAAGAATAACCCTGTATACGCTATTTAATCTATAGGTGTCGCTAGCTTTGCTCCCTCTTGTACAACTTTAAAATGCATTTATATAAGGAATTCTTTAAGCTTTGATCTCTCTCCTAAGAATCTTTTAATTAATAATAACTTAACCTTTGCTGCGCCTATCCCATTAATCCTTTATTTAAGTACTGTATTATTTTCTATTAACTAGTTAACTATTTCTTATAATTGTTCTACCGTTATAGGTTGTTGCGAGTTAGTGTCCGCTATACTAGTGTTACCCCCTAACCTTAACGTAGTTGCCGCCGTCGATAGCGTTATAGTGGCTGCTTTTGGTGGTATATTATTTAACTTCTGTATTTAATACTATAACTAGGTAGTAATTATATAACGGAACCTTATAGCAGGAACTACGATAGGCTCGTTAATAGGCTAGGTGTATAGGAAATACAAAGATAGTAATTAACAACGAGATAATAACTGGTGGAGTGGTTACCTAATAGATTAACTTTAATTGTATTCTAAGAATTACTATAAGGAAGGAACTATCTAGGTAGGGACTAAGGGTCCTTAAATACACAACCGTACTCCTATAAAATCCTTCTTATATGTAATATACGTCTCGTATATAAGGTACGTAAGTTCTTTTCATTCCTCTCGTTTAATACGTAGCATATTATGTGACCTTGGTTACTATTCCTCGTTATATAGTTCTACCGGTTCCATCCTAGACCGTACCTAAATTAACCAACTAGCTTCTTTCGACTCCTCTCCTAGTAGTCGTAACATTGTACTTAAAGCGTCCGTAACAGCTACTATATAAAAATTTTAAAAGTTAATAACTAAGTAAGAAGTTAAACTACGTTAAACTAGAATCTTTTAAAATTATATAAAGGATTTTACTAGTTATATTTAAGTTAAACCTATTAGCTAAGATAAAGATTTACCCTATATAGTATATTATAATGCTAGAACTAGTATATAGAAATATTAAGCCACTAGTTTATAAAGCAGACACGTATAAAGGATAAGAAGAAGATAAATAGTAAGTTTTAAAGATTATTAGTTATAAAGATATTAATAATAAAATATAGTATAAGGTTAAGTATATAGGCTATAATAAGACTACCTAAAAACTACTAGAGAATCTAAAAAATACTATAAGAAAGGTATAAGAGTATTAGAAGAAATTAGGTTAGGAAGTATTAATAAAGAAGAATTACTAAAGAATAAGTTACCTAAGGGGGACCTAAAAAGAGTAGTTACTAAACTACTTAAATCTGTTTCCTTCTTAGCTAAAAGAGAATCTATTCTTTTATTACTAAGTTCCTATAAACCTTATTCTATAAGTTTCTACTCTTTAAAATAGACCTTTTTACAAACCTTTTTAAGATAGAGTAACTAAGTGGACGCCGTAATACGGGCTTTAAAAACCTTCTGCTCTATATTATAAGAATATTCTAAATTAGTATAGGCTTAAAATAGTTTACTATTTAGCTACGTAGTAATAGATTAAATATAAAACCCTAAGATAAATTAGTTAAGGAACTAGACAACTATTAAGAGCAATAGGTTATATATATTTAGTATTAGAGATAAATTAAACGTTATAGGATAAATAAATATTCGCTTTAGTACACTTTAAATAAAAGGATAGTTATTACGAAGATAGGCTCGCTAATATACTATAAATTAACCCCTTTTTTAAACAGCAAGAATATAAAGANNGTATAATCTNANTAAGAGATAATATNGCAGNAATAGTNNNAGCANNACGNTNNGCNTATAAANANGAANNNNCTTTAGGTATAATAAGCAATAATATTAACTAAATTAATTAGACGGATATTATACCTTTAGTAAATAATTTAGAGATATTTAAAATCTTTAAGGATAAAGATAAAGAGAAGGGAGATAGTGTTATAGACGCTTTAAGTATAATATTATAACTACTTAAAGAAGAGTTAAAAGAAGCTAGTTAGTTAATTTAGATATAGTTTAAAATAGAGCTAATAGAGCTATATAATAAGGAATAGTAAGTAAGATTATATAACGTTATATATAGTATACGCAGTATATAAAGGGAATGTACGTATAATATATATAATACATATCTTACGTATAAAGGGGTTTTCTTAGGAGTATAATTGTGTATTTAAAGGACTATAGTCCCTACTTAGATAGCTCTCTTCTTTGTAATAAATCTTAGAATATAATTAGAGTTAATCTATTAGGTAACCACTCTACCAATTATTATTACGTTGTTAACTTCTTATTTACCTATATACTTAGCCCATTAATAAGTCTACCGTAGTTCCTGCTACAAGGCTTTGTTATAGAAAGAGTGTTTTAATTTTGCGTATAGAGAGGCGGGTATATATACGCGGCACGAAGATATTAAGGAACTTTAACCGGCTGTTAAAGTTATTTAATTGGTTAGATTTGCCTTGCTAAAACTCCCCTATATTTAACTAAGCTAGTAGTAATTTTATATACCCGGTATAGAAAATCCTAATTAGTCTATTTAATAGGTAGAGCTAGTAAAGCTTAATACTATCGCTTAACTTTAATAGACTAAAAATATTCTAAGGCTCGCTTATATAGGTAGGTTGCTAGTACCTTGCGGGTAGGTTATAGGTTATTTATATACAGCCAGATTTATAGACGGTAAGGCTATATACCTATTAAATCCGCTACTAACCCTACTTTAGCCTTATGCTATACTAATATAGCGCCGTATATACTTTGTAGGTAGGTTATAGGTTATTTATATACAGCTAGATTAGGACGGTAAGGCTATATACCCATTAGACCTACCGCTAATCTATATTTTAGCCTTATATATTATCTACGTAGTATATACGTAGAATAGTATATAAGTTATCGGTATAAGTTACTACTAGTAGGTCACTAGTAGGTTATAGACCCTAGTTAAATAAACGGGCCTATTCTCTAATATATAAACAATCTGCTTAGCTAGTATAGAGTAACAGATTAGGTTTAGGAAGGGTGCTTTCTAAATTAAGGCTATAGTTCTTATAGTAATTATTACTTATTCTTTAATCCCTTAAGACGTCCTCTACTCCACTTTAATACAGGTTATATTTTAATAGTAGCGCTTACTTTTCGCCTATACTTTAGCTATAAGGCTAGGGTGTCCCGCTTGCGGTACTTATTTAATAGTTATTAATAATTCTTAAGTTCTATCTCGTATTTCTATTTATTATACTTATTTAACTATCTTAGCTATTTAATAAGGTACTATAGTTATCTAGTATAATCCTAATAGGCAATAATTACTTTTACTTCCTAGCTACCTTCCTTAAGCTCTTTTACTACTAGGGGTTAAAACCTAGGGCGTAACTTATAAGGCTTTAGTAAGGAGATATAAAAGACTAGGTAGAGCTATACTATAATAAGTAGGAGCTCTAGCTTATATACTTACTGCCCTACGCACTTTAGGATCTAAAATAGTTCTATAAACTTATAGTTAAGCTTTTTATAGGGACGTTTTAAGCGGATATTCTTAAAGGAGAGCAGAACTTATTTACTAACGGCGAAGTGCTTAGCTAAATAGTAACGGTTATAGTATTTTACCTAAAGCTTTTAGGCATACATTATTAACGCCGTCGCTACCTTATATATAAGGCGTAGGCGTTATAGGTACGTCTCTATAAGTTAGACGTTTATTAACTTAGACCCCTCCCTACCTTACTAGGCGTCTTAAACGCTATCCAGAACTCTATTTAGGACGTTTAGTAGCTAGCTATAGGCGAGCTTAATAGGGGAACGCTTTATTATAGTATAGACCTTAGAGTTATAGGTAAAGGCTACTTCTTTAAGGAGGGAGGCTTAATTAGACTATTCCTAGTTTGTAAATATATATAGGTATACCTTAAGCTCCTAGTTCTAACGCTCTATTTAACTATCTATCTACGGGTAAAATATAGTGCTAAGTTTATATTAAACGCGGAGATAGTAGTATATAGTGCTTTAGTACTCGCTTATAAATACACTACCCCTATTAGAGATAATATTATTTAGAGGCCCTATTTATATAAAGACTCTAAATAAGAGTTCTGTAAGTTGCGTAGCATTAATTATCTTATACACTAAATAGTAGCGCACTAGCTTTATAAAACGGTCTATAAGGATAAGAACGGAGTTATACTCTACGCTATTAGAAGTCTTAGACTCTAGGAAATCTATAATAAAGTTAAGTAAATAATGCCGCTAAGCTTAAGTAGGGGCCTAAAGAGGCTACAGCTTACTATAGGGTTTATAGCGGCGCGATTTAGAGCGTTAGTAGGTATTTATAGAGGTCCTAAGTAAGGCCATTTTAAGCATACTTCCGCGCGATTACCTTAAAGGTATAGTTAAAACCATAGTAGCCGCCTATAGGATTGTTATAATTTCGCTTAAGGATCTCCTATTATAGTAGTATGTAATTTAGCACCTAGACCTTATTATTTTACCTTAGAAGTCCTTAATTATTAAGGGTATAGTTCTTATTACTAGTAGGAACTTATTTTTAGGCTAACTAATTATATATAGAGCGTGTAAGGGCATCCCTTTTTTATATTCTATAAATAAAATTAACTAGTAACTTAGGGGGGTATTCTATAAACGCCATTTTGGCTAAAGTAGCTACTACTACCTCTTACTATAGCACGAGACTTTGCGTAAAGTTAGTGCTAGTAAAGTAATATATAATACGTAGGTAACTCACTAGGTTATTATAGGGGACTATAGCCTAGGCTAAGGGGTCTTCCCTAAGGCTAAGCGCTATTAGGCTAGTTAAGGTAGTTTTAAAAAGAATAGTGTGGGAGGGTACGACCTCTCTAAGATAGGAAAGTCTCAGTGCTGTCTGTTAGTCGGTCGGTCAGTCTGTCGGTTAGTCACTATTAGTCAGAATTAAGCAGTAAGAAGAGAAAGAAAAGAGTATATTGAAGGAAAATTATATGTTTATTGGTCTTGCCTAAGTTATTAAAGACTCTAAGGGCTCTAAACCAATCTATATAACTTATAAAAGGCCTAGGCTCTCCTAAAGCTATACCTATTCTAGATGTTAAATCTAGGGCCTAAATTACACCACCACATACCTCCCCTACCTAAGTTATTGTCCCCTAACGACTTTCGAAACTCTAAAACTCCTTATCTTTAAAACGAAGGCGCGGTAGGTAATTATATACATTCCTTGCCCTTACTATAAACCCAAGATAGTAAATAAAAAGACTCCGTTTTAGTTAAATAAGACCGTTCTTATCTACTTAGCTAAGTAGTAAGAGAGACTTTAAACTGGCGGCTCTTAGATAATATAGCTCTTTTACGCCCTTCTATTTGCTTAGTTCTATTTTATAATTCTTTAGGCAACTCTATATAACTCTATCCTTCTACAACAACTAGGGGCACTCTACTTAGATCTACCGTAATAGCTAAAGGATTAATTCTATTATTAATGCAATAAAAGTAAGAGCGGCTATTAAAGCATTCCATCTTAGTTACACGCATTAGCTTAAACGTATCTTTATAATTCTTAACGGCCCTAAGACGGTAGGAATGTATCTATTTCCCAACTTCGTTCCCGTTACTATTAAGAAGAAGGTTATAATCTTAAATTACCGCTAGAGAATCCTATTATTATTTACTAAGAAGGGCGTTAGATAGAGCGCTGGTAGCTATAAGCTTAACTACTATAGGGAAGTAATGTTATGGACGCTTTAAGTACAATATTATAACTACTTAGGGAAGAGTCGGAAGAAGCTAGTTAGTTGATTTAAGTACGGTTTAGGATGGAGCCGATAGAGCTATGTGACGAGGAATGGTAACCGAGGTCACGTGACGTAATCTATGTAATCTAAAGGATCTGTATAATCCGTGATAGAGTAGATAGAGCACACGTATATTATATACTAGAAGGATTTTATAGGAGCACGGTTGTGTATTTAAGGACCTTTAGTCCCTACTTAAATAGTTCCTTCTTTATAGTAATTCTTAGAATATAATTAGAGTTAATCTATTAGGTAACCACTCCACTAGTTATTATTACATTGTTAACTTTTATACTTGCATTTCCTATATACCTAGCCTAATAATAGGACCTACCGTAGTTCTTGCTATAAGGTTCCGTTATATAATTACTACCTAGTTATAGTATTAAATATAGAAAGTTAAATAATATGCCACTAAAAGCAGCCACTATAACGCTATTAACGGCGGCAACTACTTTAAGGTTAGGGGGTGATACCAGTATAGTGGACTGACTCGCAACAACCTGAAATAGTAGGATAATTATAAGAAATAGTTAACTAGTTAATAGAAAATAATGTAGTACTTAAAAATAGGATTAACGGGATAGGCGCAGTAAAGGTTAAGTTACTATTAATTAAAAGATTCTTAGGAGAGAGATTAAAGCTTAAAGGATTTCTTACGTAAATACACTTTAAAGTTGCGTAAGAAAGAGTAAAGCTGGTAATACCTATAGATTAAATAGCGTATACAGGGTTATTCTTAATAGGAAGAGCACTTAAATAGTTTAAGCTTTACCTTATAGAGATATAAGTAAACGGAATAATAACTATAAACTAAGAGGTATAGTTTATATTTTTAAGCTAGAACGGATTTGTGGAATAACTTATATAAATATTTAGAGACCTAAAGGCGATAACTATGGCGGAAAGAAAACTCTAAGATATTATATAGCGAACCTTAGTAATTAAGTATATAACGTAGTTTTAAATATTAGTAATATAAGTTAAGTGGAATAATAAGGCGCTTATGGCACAGTATAAGTAAGGACTTAAGGCTAAAGTCTAGGACGTAATTATTCTAATAAAAGATGCGGATACCCTAAGGGAACTAATAGATTAAGTAATAAAGATTAATAATAGGATCTACTAAAGGGAATAGACTAAGCGAGGTTAGGATAAAGTTTTATAGTTATATAAGACGTAGAGCACATAATAACTAAAGCTAAGTTAGAAACTATGGTATAGCGCAGAGCTAATAGACCTAAGTGGTACTAAAGAAGCCTATAAGAAATGGAGTAAGAAACTATAGAAATCTAAAGGTTAAGGATCTAGTAATTATAGGAACAAGGAGCAGAGGCTAAACTAGGGATCTTAGTAGTAGAAGACGTTTAGGCAGACTCTATAGTAAAGTTAATAGTTTAGAGAGGGAGCTTATATAAATTGCGGGAAATAAGGTTACTTCGTAAGGGATTATAAGGATAGTTAGAGTTACTATATAATAAAGGGAACTAGACTAGTAGCAGAAGATATATACGTATAGAGAAATAATAGTATATTACGAGAAATAAAGGAATATTTAATTAGAAGTTTCGCGTTTTATTATAATAACGTATACCGAATTTATAAGGACGCTAAATATAGCGTAAGCTATTGGCTATAGGAGCCAAAATCTATAGAATATAAAGGAACTAATAAACCAGTTTGTAGATTGGATATTAAGGATAATAAATTTAACAAAGGCGAAATATTTTATAACGATAAGGTAATAAGGGCGGCTTACTAGGAGTACGTAGACCTTAAAGATGTTATACTAGAAGTAGAGGATAATTCTACTATAGAATAGGGAACATTAGTAGGGATTAAGACCCCACTAAATATAATATCTATTGCTTTATAAGATGTAAGAGAAGTAGGATAATAAACCGCTTCGGCACTTAATAAAGGCAAAAAGCTAAAGGCTTAAGATTCTTATAACGAGATAAAAGATAACTAAGATTTTTAAGAAGAGATAAGGTATACCTAAGGACCTATAACGGACGAAAACCAATAAAGTAGGGTAGTAGCTTAGTTTAGAGATATATAAATAAGCTTGGGATAAGAATTCCTAATAGTATAAGAGTCTTAAAATAAGATAAATAAGATTTAAGACTTTTAAGAAGAGATAAGAATACTATAAACGCCTAGTTAGACTAAGGTAGGGGCTAAGCTTAAGTTAGAAGCAAGCTTAGGATTAAAGAATCTAAGGGACTAAGAATTTAGAGTATAAATTAGGACACCTATAAGTAAGAAGTAGGGAGCTTCTATATAGATTAGAGAATCTATAATATAAACAGTAGTTAGACTAGGAGATAGGTATATAGACCTAGAGGACTTACCGGGAGAACGTAGTGTTTAGCCTAAAGATTAAAAAGTTAATACTAAGATTAAAAAGTAAGAAGACTTTAAGGATTAGAGCGTGAGATATAAACTAAAGAAAACTATAAAAGAATTTAGATAAAGAATTATTGTATAGCAAGAATAGAAACTAGATAAGAGATCTAGTATATTAGGACGTATAAGGGATAGAGTGCCCATATAAAGGATTACTAATAGGCCTAGAGTAGGCATACTAAGAGCTAAGTGGCTTACTAAATTGGAATAAGAAGAGGATTTAGGGATTCCTACTAGGTTTAAGAAACGATATACTAAGGGTTGTTACGATATAGTAATAAGAAGATACTTCCTTATGAATAAGCTATATACACTCTAGCAGCTATACTAAAAGTGGTATAAACAACGACATAATGATAAGTGGGAAGATTTCTATATGTAGTTAGATGAAAAAGTTATCTAAGACTACCCGATTACGGAAAAGGCTATAACTTATATTAAGGGAGCCTTAATTATAACATTAAAAGATCTAGAGGAACAATTAGAGGATTAAAGAAGTAAGAAACGCATCTTAGTACCTATAAATAAAGTTATAATATTTAGATTAGCATAATAAAGGTTTAAACTTAAGGATAAAGACGAACTAAGAGTTAACCTAAAGCACTTAGTATACTATACGCTATTATAGATTGCATACATAGATAATATATATAAAATGCATAAAAATCTAAAAGAAAAGAATTGGAAATACTCTATAAGGATATATTGGATAATAGATAAGCAATAATATAGGAATGCTAAGTATATATATAGCTAGCATCTAGCGGAAGTTTAGGAATTAGGCGACTTAATACTTTAACTAAAAAGATTCCTTATAGAAGAATGCTTAAATAGATAATAGTAGTAGGAATGCCTAGAGAATACGTATTTATAGTATATTAAAGATAAAAAGCGAACTAGGTATTAGCCAAAGAATAAGCTAAGTGCGATAGGATTAAGTAGCTAATAGTTAAGAAAAGTAGAGGCCTACGGGACCAAAGGGAGCCAGTAGTAGAGCCTTAGACCCTTAAAGGAATTTAAGGTTAATACCTAAATTTATAAGTTAAATGGTAAGATTAATAGTTTAAGGCGTTAATAGATAGTAGAGCAATAAGGAACTATATCTCGCTAGTAGTAGTTAAAAAAATAGGATTGCCTTATAGACAGAAAGAGTAACCTTACCTATTAGTGATAATTTTAGGAGATCTAATAGCCTATAGAGGAGGGATTATTAATCTTAAAATAGGACCTATTTAGTTAACCATTATAGGGAGATAGATCGTGATGTCTTTCGATATATTACTATTAGGAAATAATAAGGTAGTACTAAGAATACCTTAGTTACAGGAATATAATCTAAAGATTAATTAGATTATAGGTTAGGTCGATATTAGGGATACTTAACACCATAAAATGCGACAATAAGTTAAGCTAGTATAGTACTAAGTAGGAGTAACCTATAAAGAAATAGAAAAAGGGCTAAGCCATATACTAAAGAGATACCGTAAGTATGGTAAGAAACTATAGTTACTAAAAAGTAAAAAGCTGTTAGAGTATATAGTATAGGACTATAAGATAGAATTGAAACTAGGAATAAGTTTAAGGTTTTTTCCAATCTATAAGCTTACTAAAGAGGAAGGTAGAGCATTAAAGGAGTTTATCTAAGAAAACTTACGAAAGGGATATATTAGACTATTACAATTATTAGCGGGATATCCAGTACTATTTGTATTAAAGAAAAATGGTAAGCTAAGGCTATATATTAACTATAGATAGTTAAACAGCATTACTAAAAAGGATAGGTATCCTTTACCCTTAATTAGTGAAATTTAAGACAGGATAGGTAACGCGTAAATCTTTATAAAGATAGATCTAAGATAGGCGTACTATTAGATTAGAATTAAGTAAGGCGACAAATAGAAGGCAGCCTTTAGGTTAAAGGAAGAACTATATAAACTATTAGTTATACAATTAGGCTTATAAACGCGCTAGTAATGTTCTAGAAGCGTATTAATAATGTATTAGAAGAATACTTAGATAAATTTGTTATAGTATATCTTAATATTATTATTATCTACTTAATAACTAAGGAAGAATATAAAGAATACGTTAAATGGGTTTTAAAGAGACTATAAGAAGAATAGATGCTAGTAGTAATTAAAAAATACGAGTTCTTTACTAGGAAGACTAATTTTATAGGATTTATTATTAAATTAGGCTAACTTAATATAGATCTAAAGAAGATCGAGGCTATAGTAAATTAGTAAGAACTAGAGAATATTACGCAGTTAAGATTGTTTTAGGGTTTTGCAATTACTATAGAAGGTTTATAGCGTAGTAGTTAAAGGATATTAAGCTACTTACGCAACTAATAAAGAAAGAAGAACTATAGGTATAGGGAAAGGAGTAGTAAGAACTATATAAGAAAATTAAGGAATTGTTTACCTAGGAGCTAGTTCCTAAAATTTACTAACTAGGACTAAAGACGGTTATAGAAATAGATGCATTAAACTATATACTAAGGGCGTACTTTATATAGAAATATTAAGATAGATGGCACCTAGTGGCATATTATAGTTAAAAAATAATACTACTAGAGTTAAACTATAATATCTATAATAAGGAGTTACTAGGTATAGTTATAGTACTAAAGGAATAAAGAGTATTCTTATAAGGTATAGAGAAACTATTTATAGTTAAGATAGATTATAAGAACCTAATAGGATTCCTAATAATAAAGGAACTTAACTAAAGATAGGTTAGATGGGTAGAGATGCTTACGGAATACTATTTTAAGATTTAGTATACTAAGGGCACGGACAATATATAAGTAAATGCTCTAAGTTAGAAGGCTAAACTATAAAATAAAGAAAAGCTATTAGGGGCTTTACTATAAAAAGATATAGACAGACTAATTAGATATAATTACCTAAAAATTATAGTAACTTAAGAAAAGGAACTAAAGAGAGTTTATAAAACACTAAGTAGCTTTTAGGTATAAAGAATTCTAGAGGTATAACTAGAAGATCTATAGATGGATATATACAAAAATTGAGAAGTAACGTATATTCTAAGAAGCATAGCAGAGTAATTTATAGAGGAATTCTATAAGGGATTAACTTAAGGACACAACGGAGCCATGGGCTTAGTGTTAAGACTTTAGAAGGAGTATATTATTAATGGAATCTAGAGAATAGCTAGGAAGGTCACTAAGGAGTATTTAGATTACTAAAGGAATAAACTAATAAGGTATAAGCTATATAGAGGGCTATAACCTATTAAAACATTAGAAAGACTATAGGAGGTTATATTATAGGACTTTATTATTAAGTTACTAAAGTTAAAAGACCCTATTACCGGATAAGATTATAACGCAATCTTAGTAATAGTAGATAAGCTTATAAAGTAGGGATACTTTATAGTATATACGGAAGAAATCTTAGCGGAAGATGTCGCTAGAATCTATATTAAAGAAGTATTTATAAGATATAGAGTACTAAGCAAGATTATATTAGATAAAGATTTAAAATTTATAGTAGTATTTTAGGAGGCATTCTTAGCGGAATAAGGAGTTAGAGTAGTAACTTTTACTATATACTATCTGCAGATAAATAGTTAAACGGAAAGATTAAATTAGATATTAGAGCAGTATCTAAGATATTATATTAATTATACATAGAATAATTGGGTATCGCTATTACTAGTTATATAGTTTATATATAATATAACACTATAAGAAGGGATAGGTATATTACTATTTAAAGCAAATTACGGATATGAGCTAAAAATATTATTGTTACTATAATAAGTAAAGAAAACAAGTAGTATAGTTAAAGAGAGAATAAAGATACTAATAAATCTTTATATAGAACTTATGGAATTAGTAAAGAAAGTATAAGAAAGAATAAAAAGGTACTATAATACTAAGAGATCTAAGGGACTAGATCTTAAGGAGGGAGATAAAGTATAGCTACTATATAAAAATTTCAAGAGTCGACAACTAAGTAAGAAGTTGGACTATATTAGACTAGGACCCTTTAAAATTGTATAGAAGATTTTACTAGTTATATTTAAGTTAAACCTACTAGCTAAAGTAAAGATCTACCCTATATAGTATATTATAATGCTAGAGCTAGTATATCAGAATATTAAGCCACCGGTTTACGAGGCAGACATATATAAAGGATAAGAAGAAAATAAATAATAAGTTTTAAAGATTGTTAGCTACAAGGACATTAACAACAAAACATAGTATAAGGTTAAGTGGATAGGTTATAATAAGACTACCTAAAAGCCACTAAAAAATTTAAAGAACGCTATAAGAAAGGTATAGGAGTATCGGAAAAAATTAGGTTAGGTAGTATTAATAAAAAAGGATCGCTAAAGAATAAGTCACCTAAGGGGGACCTAAGAAGAGTAGTTGCTAAACTACTCGGACCTATTTCCTTCTCTATTGGAAGAGAATCCGTTCTTTTATTACTAAGTTCCTATAGACCCTATTCTATAAGTTTCTACTTCTTAAAACGGACCTTCTTATAAACCTTCTTAAGACGGATTAACTAAGTAAACGCCGCAAGACGAGACTTAAGGGCCCGTTGCTAAGCTTTAATAGCCTCTTATTTAGTATTATAGAAATGGCGTAACTCCGCTAGAGTAACAGACAGTTTATTATCTAGCTGCGCAGTAGCAGATTAAATATAAGACCCTATAGCAAATTAATTAGGGAATTAGATAACTATTAAGAATAATAGGTCGCGTATATTTAGTATTAGAGACGGAGTAAACGTTATAGGACGAATAAATATTTGCTTTAGTGCACTTTAAGTAAAAGGACGGTTATTACGAAGATGGATTTGCCAGCGTAATATAAACTAGCCCCTCTTTTAAATAACGAGAATACGGAGACGGTATAATCTTACTAAGAGATAATATCGCAACTATAGTGCGAATACGATGAGCAGTTAAAGAAGAAGAAATTACTTTAGGTATAATAAGTAACGATATTAACCAAATTAATTAGACGGATATTATACCTCTAGTAAACGACTTAGAGATATTAGGAATCTTTAAGGACAAAGATAAAAAGGAGGGAGATGGTGTTACAGACGCTTTAAGTATAATGTTATAACTACTTAGGGAAGAGTTAGAAGAAGCTAGTTAGTTAATTTAAGCACGGTCTAGGATAGAGCCGATAGAGCTATATAACGAGGAATGGTAACTAAGGTTATATAATATAATCTATATAATCTAAAGGATTTATATAATCCATAATAGAGCAGATAGAGTATACGTATATTACGTACTAGAAGGATTTTATAGGAGTACGGTTGTATATTTAAGGACCCTTAATCCCTACCTAGACAGTTCCTTCTTTATAGTGATTCTTAGAATATAATTAAAGTTAATCTATTAGGCAACTACTCCACTAGTTATTATTACGTTGTTAACTTTTATACTTGCATTTTCTATACACCTAGCCCAATAATAGGACCCACCGTAGTTCTTGCTATAAGGTTCCGTTATAAGTGATATGGAATTACGCTGTAGAGATTAGCATATCCAGACGGCGTATGGGGCGGCGCTCTTAAGTCTTAGTACGTATTTGCCAACTCTACCTAAGTACCTCCTTTAGTGACCTTAAGGTTATTATAATCGTCCTAAATACTAATAAACTATAGTAGTATTATTTGCTAGGTTTTAGTTAAAGGTCCTTTCGCTTTATAAGAAAGGTAAGGTATAGTTATATATATATCTCCTTTCTTACATAGCTAAGCTACTTAGTTAGTTATATACTTTTCTACGTCTTTAGTAGTCTAGTCTTAGTTAGAGATCTTATAAATAAATCCGTTGCCCTTAGTTAACCCTTACGCCTTAAGATCCTCCTACTATAATTCTAAGTGGTAATATATACTAGGTAAAATAATTATATAATTATCCTTAATCTTAGCATCTAGAGAAACGCTCCCTTAGATTATATTAGCACTGTATCTACTTTTAAGGAGTGAGGGAATATTAATATTAATATGGCGGAAAGCTGTAGAGTCTCCTTTAACTGCAAATTTCGCATAATAAGGGTAAGAAATGAGTCGCCACTAACTACTAGGTCTGAGAGCGTAATAGAGATAATAATACTAAGGGTTTTATCTTATTAGCTGTTGGTAAAGACTATAAACTATCATTTTTAACCAGCTATAATTTGGCCGCCTATTAATTAGACGCTAATAGTAGCGGTATATACGCATTTCCTTATCGATTATCGCCGAGATATTAGAATCCCACCACTATCTAAATACGTTTAAAATTACAGATCCTTCTCGCTGCTATACTTCTTAGTCTTTTAGTAATATTATCTAATTAAGTAAAGCCTCTCTATTATATAAAAACCTTAGCGCTAAGTTATAAATAAACTTATATAGTCCTAAGGAATTAGACGGAATTAAAGGTCTATAAGCCTTTCTAAACTAAGAGTATATAGTAGAATTGGTCTTTATAGTGCTAAGGTAGTTATAAGCGTAATATATTAAACGGAGACTGTAATACAGTACGGTATAGTTTAAACCCTTTATTGCTAAACCCATACGTCCTTCTATAGCTTGCGTACGTCAGGAAAAAATTTACCAGCATTTTTATAGCATTTGGCGGCATTTGGCGGCTAAATGCGCAATCCGCGCACTATAACGTGTAGCGTATGGTATTAACTTAGGTGCGGCATACTGCCGCATCTAATAACGTAGTGTAGCATACTGCCGCATCTAATAACGTGATGTAGCATACTGCCGTATCTAATAACGTAGTGCAGCATACTGCCGCATCTAGCAACGCGGTATAAGTATACTACCATATCTAATAATATAGTGTAGTATTCTACCGCATCTAATAACGCGGTATAGCATTCTACCGCATCTAATAACGTAGTATAGCATTCTGCCGCATCTAATAACGTAGTATAGCATTCTACCGTATCTAATATTACGGTATAGTATACTGCCGTATTTAGTAACGCGGTATAAGTATACTGCCGCATCTAATAACGCGGTATAGCTAATTGCGTATTTATAGCTACCTGGGTAAGTAGTGCCTTTATTTTATTAAGCTCTCTCTATACTTAATGCGTAATTAACGTATAATACCCCCCTTACGTATTCTATATATCTTACTTACTTTAAGCAATAGATAAGCGTTGCTCTTCTTACGCACTTAATAGTATTTGCTTAGTCTGCGTAGTTAGTAGTATTTACCCATTCCGCGTAATTGGTATACTTTACTTAGTCTACGCAGTTAGTACCCTTTGCTTATTCTACGCAGTTAGTACCCTTTATTTATTTTACATAGTTAGTATTCTCTGCTTATTCTATATGCCTAGTATATACTATATAAAGAATATATTTTGACCTAATAGTAGTATAGTATAACCTTAATACGCCTAATAACGCCCTTTAGTTAACCTGCTATTTTAAGTTTAATATTTATATAAGTCCTACCGCGATAGTAGCATCGCACTATTAAACCCCTAATCATCTTTATTCTCGCCGTTATTCTTACTATTATTTTCCCCGTTTATCCTACTACCTTCTCTACTCTTATCCTCTTTATTGCCGTTATTTTCCCTATCTATTCTACTGCCTTCTCTACTCTTATCCTCTTTATTAGTAAATTCTAATATTACTAGTCTATCTCTACTCTATAGGCGGGCCTTTATATCCTCTAGTATAGTACTATTTATAATATCTATAACCTTAAACTCGCCGGTAAAAGTAAACCGTAAGATGCGGTAATTAATTCCTGTTTCCTATTTATTGTTACCTTAAATTTATTTAAGGCGCGCTTAGATAGTATTAATGTTATAGTTATATAGCATTAAAATTGTCTTATTAGTATACTACGAGAAGGAGACCTTATATGTAGTTTTAGGGTTTATTCTTTATAATAAATACGCTAGGCTATTATTGTCCTATTATATTATCTTTATTACCCCATATATAACAATTAAAATAGCGCGATATTATAATATAGGAAACGGCGGTAAAGTGCTATAGTATATAGCGAGTATCGCGATATAATATTGCGATGCGATTAATATAATATTGTATATTTATACTTATAGTATACGGTTATTAAGTAAACCTGTTATTATACTTAGGATCTAGTTCCTCTAAATCTTTTATAGTATTTTTAAACGGATCGCTAATTACCTGCTAAGTCTATAGTATCTTATCTCTGGTTATATTCCGTATTTTATTAACTTATTATAGAAGTAGCCTACATAGCCTTTTATTACGCTTAGGTTAGTAGCTCTTCTAGGTATTCTATAGTTGCTCCTAACTATCTATAATACGCTTTAGTAAGTATAGTAAGAGGCTTCCTATAGATTTACCTGTAATTATAGCGTTAGCTTTAAACTTATAAATAACTTATATTCTGCTTTTATAGTCCTTAAAAGCATATTAAATTACTACATATATAAGCTATATCGTATTAGCTATAATAGGCGAGAAGAGGTTAGTACTATTCTTATTAAGGGCGAGTAACTTTAGCCTAGTATTAAAGAACACGCGCTTAATATAACGTATAATAATTAGTGCCCTAAATCTTACCTCTCTATCCTAGCCTTAGTTAGTTAGGTATAGTAAAAGGTAGAGTACTAACTAGGCTACTAAGCGTAAAGCGGTTATCCTTAAGTAGTTCCGCTACTTTCTCTACTACGGCCTCAGTATCTAGTTTAAGGCAGTTATAGCTCCTAGTAACGGTATCGCGCACTATATTTATTATATAATACTAAAACACGCTAAGCTGGTCGTATAGCTGAAAAATTGGTTAGTATAGCGCTACTAAATTTAAAAACCGCGAACCTTGCGTACTGCCGGCTCCGGTAGTATACTTAATGCTCTATTTATTAGGTTTTTATAACAGTCTATAATAGTAATCGCCTCTTTCTATATCTACTTTATTAGTATATTTAAACCGCTTATATTTATTTCTGGCTAGAGAAAGAGATAGAGCTCTTTAGGTATAAAGCCTATTATTACTTATACGATAAGGCGTGTCTAAGTAATATTATATATCTTTATATTAACTAGGCTAAGTAGCTGCTTTATACGTTATCTAAAGTTATCCTATAGCGGTTATTCATTTAAGTAATATATACGTTTCTTTCAAGTGTGGGTTTTAGATATCTTATAGTTACTTAGGGTTCGCGGGCTTTCGTCTAACGAGAACGGGACTATCCGTTAGGATAATGTTATTAAAATTAATAATAATAGGTCGTATTATAGTATATTAATAATAGCCTTACCTTTTAATAGAGACAGTTACGGTATAAAGCCTAATATTATCTCCTTTAAGATCTAAATTATCTTAGGACCTACTACTTAACTTATAGTATTTTTGTTTACTTTTCTACGGGATAGGTAGAGAATAAGTATATTAGTTTAGTAGAACTATTTAGCTTTTATATATACCTTACTTCCTTAAAAGACGCTAGATGGTTTAGAGTCTTATACCTAATATACTTTAAATAATAACCTAGTTAACTTTTATAATATAAATTAGGCATTTCTTACTAAGTGTATAGAAAGGAGCTTTAATAAACTTGTGATAATAAGTTAGGAGGGCGGCCTAACTGTTTATTAGGCTTTATAATAGGGTAATTAGATTACCTTGCTATAGTATAGGGTCCTACTTTATATAATATTTTTTCTATACTACACAGAAGCCTAGTTCCTTGCGATATTTGCCTACTCTTAAGGTAAATAGTACGGTGTATAGGATATAAAGGGTAGCTAGCGCGTAGAGGGCGATATATAGTAGTGTTATATTCTAGTTTATTATAGTCGCGGTAATCTACCCCTTTATTATAATCTAGCGCCGCTAGTTATAACTTACCGCTATTTCAGCTAAGTTGTATTTATTTACCGCTTAATGCGAGCCTATTTCCTTATATATATATTAACCTATACCCTATTTATTTACTCAAAATCTTTATCATATATAGTATTATATATATCCTAATCGCTATAGTTATTTATAAAGAAATAGTCTATAATATTAATATCCGTTAGTATAAGTAAGATAGGCTTTATAATATAGTTAATATTATATATCTAGAGGGCATCCAGCATACGTTTTATCCTGCTATTAGATAGCTTTATGCTCTGCACTCTAAGCATTCTAGTTCTTATATTAATCTTACTACCGTTATAAACTTAGAGGGTCTCTACTAACGCACTGGCGTATTTTAGGTATTTGCCCTTACTATCTAATCGCCTAGTATCCTAGATTATAAGTAGCAGATAAAGCCTCCCTACTTTATTACTATAAAGGCTATCGTTTACCTATTTGTATTTTTATACTATTATAGCATTATAGCGGGGGGCTCTAGTATTAGCTTATAATGGGGTATATTAAGCAAACACCTTATTAAGCTTATTAGTATTAGTGGTATCCTTTCTAAAGCAAATATAGTATATAACGCTGTAATGGATACTTAAGGGCATTTTTAATACCTAATTGTCATCGGCCTCTAGTTAGTTAACGTCCTAGTCTATTCGCTAGATTCCGTTAATCTGCTTATAGTATTCCCTTATAAAGGGGGCTAGTTTAAATATAAGGTTGGTAATCTTTATTTAGCGCTATACCTCCTTAACTATACGCTAGATAGATATATTAATTCTCTAGTCTTAAAGTGTCTAAGTTATATAGTTATTAAAGTTCTATATATACAAGCGATGTGCGTATATATTAACAGCAGGGCCTAGTTATATTATCTGTATTACGCTTATTAGGTCTGCTATATTAATTATATTAGTTAACGCCTATAGCTTAAGTTTGTTCTAAAGCATAGTGTTAAAATATATAGTGTTATATCGTAGCATCTACTCTTCATAGTTGTTCCGTTTATTAGTCCTATGGTAGAATGCCTTCTATAGCTTATATACTTGCTCTAAATACTCTATATTTATACCTCTAATTACTCCTAGTTATTAGATACTCTCTAGATAGTAGGTAATGGTATATAGCTTAGGAATATTAAAGTGTAGTAGTCCTACCTTACTTAGTTAAAATAAAAGGAATATATTCTGTCTTATCTATTTTATAAATAGCTACTACTAGGTACCGGATAGTTGATTCGTCATATAATATATATTAAGATAGTATAGTAAAGTCTATAAACGCCTAGATAAATAGTATAGCGCCTTTATTCTATTTTAGTAAAGGTACTATAGTAGGGACCAATTGTCGTAATAGAGATTTATATATCTTTTTTATCTATTGGCCGATATTTACCCAGCTATCCTATACTATTATATTAGTAAATTGTTCTACCTATATGAAGCGGGTGGTAATAAGTATATTAATATTTAACATCTTCTAGCCGTAACTATCTGTGCGCGGGATATTAAGGCCCCAATATTTTCCGGCCTGTATTTCGCTTTATATAAGCCCCTTAATCTAGTATATAAGATGTTTACTAGTAAGGCCTTTAAGCACCTAATGTAGGAAATTAGGCGCTATTATCTTATAGATATTAAATAGATTATAGCCCTATATAAAGTTATAGAACGGCCGAATATAATCTAAGTCATCCTTCTTATTAGTATTGTAACCTTCCTGCTATATTTATATTTAGTCTTTTATTAACTAGTATATACGGAACGGCGGCCGTCGAAAACGGACTCTGCACCTATACGTGGTGACGGCTACGAACCTAAGTCTTTAAAGTTTAGACTTAGAGCCAACGCAGAGACGTCGCATAGCGTGCGATACGACCTAGTGGTGGTGGTGGGTATTATAGGCAGTGGTGAAAAGTTTTTACATGGGATGGTGAGATCTTAAAAACTATTACTAAGTGCCCCTTACGAATAACAGCAACACTATTCTCCTATTAAGGCACCTATACGATCCAATATGGATATGTGGTATTTAATAATATCCCCTAACCCCTAGTAGAGAGTATTAATAACCTCTTATATTAACAAATGAGCGATTGTAAATAAACGAGTAATAAGCAAATATATAGCCCCTCCTAACCCCTAGGGCGATCGCCCGCGGAGCATGCGGTTACTCGCTATTAACTATTAAATACTACCTAGTAGCCTAGATAATACCGTATGGTTTTCCTATCTTCTCTTAAGGAGTAGTGACCCTTGGCGAGGGCCTAGTGACTAGGGCCTAGGTATAAAAGATACTTAGGTATATACGTCCCGCTCGCCTTTTAGTATAGTGGTAGTTTATAGATAAATCCCCCTTACGCCTTCGATAGGCCTTAGGGGGGGGAAGGTATGGCGTATATAGTAATAGTTAACAAGAGATAGTATATAGGGGGTGGTTAAAATACGGAATATAACTATAAGTGTATAGTAATTGAACGGCAAGGCCTAGCTAGGACGTAGTAAACCCTAGCTGGGATAAGCTAGAGAAGGAAGTAGTGGTTCCTAAGGAGTTCAAACATCTAAAGAGGACAGGACGTAGCCGTAGGCCTATAGGGCCGCCGCTATAGACGGATATAGCAAACTGGGGTTTTTTATCCTACTAAGGTGGCTTATAGGGTTTTTCCTCCCCCAAACTGCAGGGTTTTCTTCCTGTAAATTATAAGTTTTCCCCCTATGACGGAGTAGTCTACGTGGGCCTAGATAGGATCCGTATCAGACGTTAATTAAGAATTACTACTCCTATATACGGAACGGCCATAGTCGCTAGATAACAGTTGTTAAATTATGCTGTTTATTTGTATATATATAATAAGTCGAATATTTATAGCTATTTTTAATACCTATAAGCGTGACCTGTTTTTTATAATTAGCTATAAATATAGCTAGAAGTAGAAAGTAGTGTTAATCTTAGCTATCCGCGTATAGGAGATATACTTCTTCTTTGCTAGCTTTCTCTAACGTTATAGGTATTATTAGCATAACTATACTAGTAGTAGGGTTGTCGTTAAAGTATACGTTTAAGAATAGCCGCGAGGGTCTTATGTTGCACTACTAGTTATATTATTTAGTTGCTAGGTATATAGACTAGGAGGTATATAAGTAGTAATAGGGCTAGTTGATTTACGGATTGTTAAACGCGTAGTTTAATATTTTTAATTAAAATATAGAGCGGCTATGCTTTCTTGCCGCCGGCGTATTATATTAATTAGGTCTTATCGCTAGCTAATATAATTGGCACTATAGTTACGCCGAGCGGTAGCTGCTCTTGCGTCTCCCACTATTAGTCTACCGTATTAAGCTTATTATATATTCTTATTCCTACTAATAAGTACTGCCTTACTAGCAAAAAAGTTATATTTCCTTAAAAAGGGCCGTGACTAATAAGGAAGGATATAATCTCTAAAGCATTTTAGTAACATACTAGCAGCTACTAGTCCCCTACGGTTATAATTATTTTAATCTACTACGGTTAATTACTTTTAGATTGCATCTATTTTAAAAGTAGTTTTACTTTAATATTATTAGCACTCTAGTAAGAAAAATAGTTGGCAAATACTCTCTAAAGCCTAATATTATTAAACTACTCATTAATAGCGTGGTTAGAAGTCCTATAGCTTACCCACTATAAAACTTATGCGTATTCTACCTTACTACTAAATAGATAAAATAGGGGAGGTGTTTTATCTAGTGCACTACTAGTACGCTTAATACGTAGTATAATATCGTATACTACCGCAATATCGTCCATAGTTTGTAGATTTCCTTAGTTCCGTTCTAAAGGCTTTCCTATAGCACGGCCAGTGGCCTCTTTAAATATTTTAGTCTAAAAGACGTCTATAAATATTCTAGTTAAAGTTTGCTGATTAGTCTTAACTATCGCTAGGTTATACACCCTATTAAATATTACGGAATTATTATTATAGTGCATATCTGCAGCCCTATTATTTAGCTTATTAACAATATTATCACCTAAAGCTTATATGGGTGGCTACTTATTACCTTACTCTAATTCGGCCTTATAATTAGTTATATAATACCCTTCTAAGGTTTAATAGCATAATAGTGCATTGTCGTCTATATATTATGTAAGTGGCCACTTATTATATTGCTCTAGCTTAGCCCTATAATAGGCTATCTAATACTTCTCTAAGCTTTAATGGCGTAAGGGTGCATTATTGTTTATCTCTTTAATATTAACGCCCTCATGTCTACCCTTCTTCTATTTTTATTATCTTAGACAATATTATTTATAATAGGTTAGACCGCCTATACTTTTTACTTTAGTCCCATACTTTCTATATTACCGCTAGATAGAGCTTATTTATAAATTACCGCATTAAGCTATAATTTACTATAGTTTAGTTAGAAGGGAGCCGAAAATAATATCCGTGTAGAACCGTATATTTAAAGTAGTATTTATAGCTTATGCTATATTATAAGCTAGTTAAGATAGGAGGAGTATAGTAAGAGTATAGCGATATCCGTGGACACTAATGCGCTAAATAGCGTAACCCATTGCGTTTTACGCTAATTTACGCTAGATCGCGTCACGTTAGGCTAGGAGACTCTACTTATTACTAACGTCGCGCCGCCTCTCTATTATACTAAGTATAGGATTCTAAATACTACTATTCCCTACTTAGGATACTAGACTATTTTTTACAATAGGACGCGATATATAATAGCGGTATGCTATAAATGCGGCGTAGTATAACTCTGCGAGCGCTACGGACCCGTAAAAAGATATATAGCTTATTACTGGCTTAGGCATTACTACGGAGAGACTTAATACTATTAAGCGGACTTTTAAGTAGGTTATTATTAAGGACGGCATCCTATATGTTTTATTTCGCGGATAATTAAATAATTTGCTACGTAAGTAGGCAATCCAAAAAGTTATCTATTAGGTAGTAGAATGTAAAAAGGTACTAGCGCTATAGGTATATAAGGCTATATAGAATATACTAGCCCGCGTATAGTTAAATATACGTAAAAAGATAAAGGTGCTAGGGCGGCCTAGCATTAACTATATAGTAGATACGGAAAGGGGGTATACAGCTACCGTAAACTTGTAAAGTTTATCCTAGCTTAACTATACGCAGAACTGCGGCTATAATCTTAAACAACTTATTATACTACTTTATAAGCGGAAACTAGATAGTATAAACTTAGTCCTAAGTATAGACATGGCCTTAAGTCTAGTGTCGCTGTCTAATACGCCTTAAGACCTACGTATAGTTAAATATTAGCTACTAGTTAAGATATTTTTAAAGGCCGGGGTAGATTATAATAAGGAGTAGATATAGGCCGCCTATATAAAGACTATACCTATCCGAAATAATAGGGCCTTAAGGGCTGCTCTATTAAGGGTAGTTTATTATAGGGTAGGCTAGGTTATATTTACGGCTATCCGTAGAGATAGTATACTAGTGTTTGTTGTAATTATAATATATTGCTAATATTTATCTAGCCCTATCTCTAGCGCGATACGTTTTGCTAAGCGGGCTAGAAGGTATTAATTAATTACAGCTAATCTAATCTATGTAGAGATAGTGACTTTAGTTAAGTTTGCCTTGTAGCGAGACCTCCTATTACACTAGAAAGCCCTAAGATTATTACCTATATATAGTAGTAGTAGATTCTTTAATTAACGTCTAATACGGATCCTATCTAGGCCCACGCAGACTACTCCGTATATAAGGGGAAAGTAATATTGACAGGAAAAACCCCTTGCTATTAGGGGGGAGGAAAAACCCTATAAGCCACCTCAGTAGGATAAAAAACCCCGAATTGCCATGCCTGCACGTAGCAGCGGCCCTACAGGCCTACAGCTACGTCCTCCTCCTTGGATGTTTTAAACTCCTTAGGAACCACTGCTTCCTTCTCTAGCTTATCTAAAGCTAGGGTTTACTACGTCCTAGCTAGGCCTTGCCGTTCGATTGCCGTATACTTATGGTTGTGTCCCGTATCTTAACCACCCCCTATATACTATCTCTTGTTGACTATTACTATTGCTATATACGCCATGCCTCCCCCCCCCCTAAGGCCTATTAAAGGCGTAAGGGGGATTCATCCGTTCTACTATCCTAATACTAAAAACGAAAGCGGGATGTGTGTGTGTGTATCTAAGTATCTTTTATGCCTAGGCCCTAGTCACTAGGCCCTCTCTAAGGGCACCACTCCGTTAAGAGGAGACAAGGAAAACCGTACGGGGTTATCCGGCTGCTAGTTTTAGTAGTATTACGGCAGTACGGCGAGTGACCGCATGCTCCGCGGGCGATCGCCCTAGGGGTTAAAAGGGGCCGTATATTTGCTCGTTCGTTCGTTTGTTCACGTTTATTTGTTTATTAATATAAGGTCGTTAATGCTTTCTACTGGGGGTCGGGGGATGTTATCGAATACTGTGTATCCATGTTAGATCGTATAGGTGCCCTAGATAGGAGAACAGCGTAGTAGTCGTCGTATGTAGAGAGCCAACAGTAGTGTTCACCATCCGAAAATTTTTCACCACCGCCCTTAACGCCCACAACCACCACCAGGTCCTGTCCGCACGCTGTGCAACGTCTCTGCGTTGGCTCTGGATCTGAACTTCGAAGACTAGGTTCGTAGCCGTCACCACGTACAGGTGCAGAGTCCGATTTCGACGGCCTATTACCTATATATATAATCTTAGGTTATCCAGACGTAGTATAGCGAATTGCCTTTACTATAGGCTTTTCTATTAGGGGCAACTATATAAACATTATATTTATCCTATATTTTACTAGTTAGTAGCCAGTATAGTGGGATAGGTATTATTCTAAGGGCCTATAATATTAGCGACAAGTTTCTTAAGATATAGTAACGGCGTGCTAATACTAGGAATAGCATACCCAATATAAGCAGAAGAGGGTGTTAGGTTACGTTATCTTAGCGGCAGCTATAGTAAGAAAAGGATTAAATCCTATTTAAGGTTATTACAGTTTAGTAAGAATAGAGGCGGCCTATACTATACGGAGAGTAATTAATAATAGTTGTAGTTACTAGCGAGATATCTAGACTACAATCTAACTGGTTAAGTACTTAGGGAATATTTAGTTATAAGTTTAAATTAGAATAAGGGCTTTAGAATAGAGTTAATTTAGAGCTCTAATCTAATTCTAAGGCGACTGTTTGGTTAAATTCTAGTTTAACTTAACTTTAGCTATAAAATTTTAATATTCTAAAAAATACGCTAAAAGTTACTAAAAAGTTAGCAACTTTACTATATACAGAATCTAAACTAAGGTCTTAGCGTTAGTTCAAATTAGAAGCTTAAAGCTCCTTATTTAAACTCTAGATTAAATCTAAAGGCTTTAGATTATATATATCTGTGTAACCCGTAAAGCTATAAACGTATATTAAATTGGGAAGGAACGCGTTCTTTTTACTAAACTTTTAGTTTAGATTTAAAAGTAATAGATTGCAACTAAATAACCCCTTAAAATCTAGATTATAGATTAGCATTAATTAACCGCTAGCCTAAAAGGGATAGAAACTAGGATTACTAGGCTTTATAAATTAGGCTGTCTTTACTATAATGCGCTTATCTATTTTAGAGATCTTATTTAACTATAATATATAATATCGCAATATGCCGTATTTTACCTAGTGCTGTAGTAAAATTGTAAATATTAAAGGCCTATAGCTACTATCGCTCTTAACTTCTATCTAGTGTCCCTATTTAAGGGTCTTGCTGCTAGTAAAGTCTATAATATTTATTCTTACTACCCTCCTTATGTTCTAACGCCACGAACATCCTCTCTATTATTATTATCCTCGTTATTATTACTAGCACCGCCCTAGCCGTTATTATTAGTGCCTTCTCTATCGGCCTTATTTTACGCTTCGGTATAATTACTAGTGCTACTAATATTTACTACACCCGCGAAGTTAGGGATAGTAATATTAAAGTCAACGTCTATGCTATATAAAATAGGCGTATAATCGGCTGTACGCTAGTAGTAGATACGCTATATAGTTTCGTTAACGTTAAACGGGGCGATAAGTTGCTAGAAGTGCTCTTTCTGCTTAGGATTCTTAAGGTTAATAAATACCTTATTATCCTTATACTACTTCTTAATTTTGTAATATATAGTATTTATAAAGGTCTTATTGCTAGTATAATAATTATAGACCACCTAGGGACTACCAATAATAATAAGGCCCGCTTATAGTCTAGTAATTATAAAAAGGTTCCCTGCTATATTTTAAATAAATTTTAGCGGACCGGCGACTGTTATATTATATACTAATAACTCTACCTAGTTACCTTAGATGCCGTTAATGGTAAAGACCTTAATCTTGCTAACTACTAGCGCAAATTCCCGCCACTTACTGCTATCTTACTAGGCGTAGCACTATTCTTTAAGCGCATGCAGCGCTGCGGAGTAGATGGCAAGTTAGGCTGTATATAGAACGGCAAGACTAACCTCTAATAGCTTAAATCTAAAGTCTATTAGCGCCATGGCCACCTAAAATACGCGTTAAGCGTAGACTAGGTTATACATTAATTAGCTAAGCTTATTTACCTATATAGTACCATTAACAGTAAGGAAGGCGATAGGGTAGTTGCAGCGCAGTATATCTTTAAAAAAGCTCGCCGCCAGCTTTAACTGCTCTCGGTCCTTAACTATTAGGCTTATCTAAAACTAGCTATGCGGTAGGATGGCATTTATAAAATATACAATATCTTTAACGAATTAATGTTATAGCGAGAACCACACTATATCCGTACTAGCCGCAAGGAGACGCGTATAGAGGGAGATAGATTTTTAATAGTGGAACGGATTATTAAAATCGGGACTAAGGATTGGTTTTAGTTAGTATATATTACTAAGGAAAACTTAAGGTATAGGGTTGCTAGCCTAGATCTATAGACCTCTTTAGATTAAATATAGTCTGCTCTAGGTAAACTTAGTAAGACTACTTAGCTCGGACGCCTTCCTGGCCTTATTATAGAAAACTATATATATAGCGCTAATAGAATATATATAAGTCTACGAGACTATATTGGGTGTTATAAGAATAATATCAGCCTTTTTAGCCAGGTCTGTGATAACTACATTAGCCGTAAGTGTTAATCCTATCTTATTATCTTGCGTTATATTATTACTAAGCGTAAATTAGTATAAGTATTGGCGGAATTTAGTATATTTAGTTGTATTAGGGTCTGCAATAGAATATAGGTTTCTATTACTATCCGGGATACCTATAAGGCATAATAACTACTAACCTTTAGATAAATCTATAACCTATAACTGCTTATTAAAGCTAGTAGCATTACTAGCCTTAAACGTACGGTAAAGTAGGAATGCTATATTTAGTATAAACGCGTCCTTGTTAATTATAGTATAGTTATCCTGTTTTTTAAAATACTTAGGACAAGTATTAATGCCTACCGCTGTTTGCTGTATAATGGCATCTCGCTTATAGACCTTAGTTTCTATTAAGCGTATATAGCGGCGAAGGACGATAGGAAATTTGGCGGGACGGCCTTGCGTAATTAGTGCTTTATAGTCCTCTATAAGCGCATTATTAATTATCTTAGCTAGTATATCTAATTAGCGATTAAGCGGCAACAGGACCTAAATTCTAGTAGGATCCTGCTGGGGCGACCTAAGTTAATACTAGTATTGGACTAAGACAGTTAAGAAGGTTAATTTCCTAATACCACTAAGGCCTTATATTAGTAAAATACCGCCTATTATATGTTTAAGCGCAGTATAGGCACCTATTTACTCTTTATTAAGTAGCAGTAAGACGGCCTTAAGGGCATTATTAACTAAGTTCTTCCTATACTTAGTAATATCGTAATTAAAGTAATTAATACACGGGAGATCTGTAAAGTTATTAGATAGCGTAATTTAGCGCTTAATATAGAAACTGTCGCCTCCTTACTATAGGTGGCGTAGAGTGTTAATCTTTTAGGAGATTCTAACCTTAGGGACACGCTCGGTTATAAGATATTTAATACCCTATACTATAATTAGGGCCTTACTTAGGTTACTAACTATTATAAAGTTATTACTACTTAGGATATACTCTAGAGCGAATATAGGGTTTAATATAAACTTATAACCCACCCGTAGTTAAAAGATAAAAGTATAGTAGTTATAGCCGGAGCTAAAGGAAGTAGTATTAACAATAACTCCTTTTTAGCTAGCCTAGCCACCTGCGTCTTTACCTAGGAATAAGATATTAATAATAGAGTCGGTATAAAGGGTAAGACTATTAACTATCTAGATAGTAGCGTAGTAGACTTAGTCCGCGCTACCTAAGAAGGTAATAAGACGAATAATAGTAGGTACCTAGGGGTTTTAATTAACGGCCTTAAGGCTTATAACTGTGGTATAGAATTAGACCGTAAAATACTTAAGAACGCTATTAAACTAATACCTCGCGGGGATTTTATATAATAGTTGGTCCTTTACTAAGAGCTATATACTAAGCTAGATATTTATATTATAGTTCTTCTACTAGCGACCTAAAGGATTATCAACGCTCTGCTGTTATAGGCTTGCGTTTAGGCTCGCGATATAACTATTAAGCTATTTAGTGCCTAGCGTAAAGAAGTAGATAACGACTATAGGACTATTTAACAGCATATCCTAAGCTTTATAGATTTGCGGCGTAAATGGGCCAAAGTCCTTATTAATGAAGAAGTACTTACTAAGCAATGTGCGCGTACCTAGTATAAGTTTATTAGAGGCGATAACGAACCTAATATAATAAAGTTATAGGGTTATAGCATCTTACGGGAGAATGCGAGTAAGATGCTTAAGTATAGTTAGATATAACAGTCGTTAAGTAACCAGAGAAGCAGCATTAGTAGTATTAACCTTAACGTCGCTAGCGATGTTAGTATCCGTAAATTAGATAGACGCCGTCTTATATAAATAATAAATAGGTATTTTACTAGTTTTATAAGACACCTAGAACGTAATACTATATACTATAATATACTCTTTAATAATTTATATAATAAACTAAACTATAAGGTAGTTATTATTTAGAAGCTAAAGTGTATCTAAAGGTTCAGCTATTACGGAATTGCTATCCTCTATATAGGTGTCTAGATTATTTACTAGGCTATCCGCCACCGGATAGAAGCTAGCTATATTAAAAGGTTTAGGTGACGGAGAGGTAGTAGCTGTACTTAAAGCGGTAGTACTTAGTGTATTTACCTTACCTAGAGCGGTTACAGCGTTTATTACCTGAATTAAAGTAGGTCTACTTATATAATTATTAATATTATACCCTATAATTTTGTAGTTCTTGTATACCTAACTATAGAAGACAGTTTAATAGTCTAGGGAGATATAGTTTAGGTAAGTTTGCTTCTTCTTACCTAATAGCTAGAGATAGTCTCGCTTTCTATAGCCTATAGTACTATATTAGTTATACATTATACTAAAATAGTTGCTCTTAAGATGACTGGCTTCCCTATAATTATTGTATATAGGGTTAGGGCAGTTAGCTTTAAGATAACCAGCCTTACTGCAGCCGTAATAAAGTTAAGAGGCTTTCTTAAGAGGACAATTAGCGCGTATATGGCCGGTGGATAGATAGAGATAGTATTTTAGAGCGTTATTAGCTAAGAGGTATAGACTGCTAAGCTCTAGAAGAAGAGGCTTATTAAGTATAGGGCTCTTACCGTTACCTTACGAGATACTAGAGCCCGTAATTGCTATAGTTAAAGCAATCTTAAAAACTATAACGCCCTTAGCGAACTTTTTATAGTTATAGACGTAGTTAATGTCGCGAGTTATAAAATAATTAGTAGATAGGTCTATTTTAGTAGTAGGCTATATTAAGCGGTAGTCTATATAAACGCATTAGTAAATACAGACCCTCTATTATATAGCTAAGGCCGAAGATAAGGTAGCTAACTTACTACATTATAAGGCTTTATAGCTTAGATAGATCTGCAAAGGTACTAGTTATAGAGGTAAATGCTAGTAGAGTAGAAGTAAGGGTAGGTGGTTAGTAGAGTTAGGTTAATTAGTAAAGGTAAGGAAATAAGACGCGCCCTAATAAAATTGTATAAGTAAGGCCTTGGCGGCAAAGTATATAGTTATATACTTTATAGGTTAAACGCGTGTAAGGGTAAATCTATAGTAATAAGACTAACCTATAAAGGAAGACACGGTATAGTATAAGTTATAGGGACTACTCTACCTAGCCTATCTCTTAATATAGGCTAGGCGATAGTTTAGCACTATTAAGCTTTTATAGTTTATAATGCGAGCATATAGACGTATAAAAGGGTAAGGGAAAAGAGAAGTGAGTAGTAAAGTAAAAGCACTTAACTATAGGTAGGCTAATTACGTTATAAGTAAACGGAAACTTAAACACTATAATTTATTAAAAATGTTACTAATAAGTACAGTCTACCACTGCTAGAAAGTACAAGTCTTTTCCTCCCTTAATTAGTAAGAGAAAAGGTATTATTAACTAAATAATCTCTTACTAGAGTACTAGGTGGGGAGTGGGATATTATAAGATTATATATAGTTCTAGACAGATCTAAAATAAAGATATTAAATTTAAGAGACTTTAACGCAATAAATACTATAGTAGAATACTAACCTCTTATATAACACTAAATAGATAAATAGTAAGATAAGTTAACGTTGCTAAGCGGCTGGATGTTAGTATATATAATATATCTACTATTCTAAAATGCCCTAAAATACCGCAAAATGCCATAAAATGCTATTAATTGTATTAACTTATAATATAAGATATAAAACCTCCTACTACCTTTTGCGGTAGATATACGTTTAAATAAGCACTAGATGTTTCTATACAGATATAAATCCCGCGTACTAGATAATTATTATTCTATATCGGGAAAATATTCGCAGGCTGGGTTTCAAGTCGACTTTGTTAAGCGCGTTTCGCGTAATTGACATGCAGTTGACCAACTTGACACATTTAAAAGTCAAATGACACGCAGTTGACCAACTTGACATATTTAAAAGTTAAATAACACGCAATTAACCTGCAATTGACCAACTTGACATATTTAAAAGTTAAATAATACGCAATTGACCAACTTGACATATTTAAAAGTTAAATAACACGCAGTTAACCAACTTATATATTCCTTAATATGCAATTAAGGTAATATAATATATTATTTTTAAGTTATATGCTCAAGAGGCTCTACACGAAGCTCTACACGAAGCTCTGCGACAGAGGCTCTGCACGAAGCTCTGCGACAGAGGCTCTGCACGAAGCTCTGCGTACAGAGGCTCTGCACGAGGCTCTGCACGAAGCTCTACACGAAGCTCTACACGAAGCTCTACGTACAGAGGCTCTGCACGAGGCTCTGCGCGAAGCTCTGCTCTACACGAAGCTCTACATCGGGTCCCCGCACGTGCCTCTGCCAAGTTACCCCCTTGCAGCCACCTTATTTTTTACCCTTCCTTACATCCTCCCTACCTTAGGAGGCACTAGAACGGCAGCCAGCAGAGGACCGTCGCCAGAACCAGACGACGACCGTTCGAACGACCAGCCAGCAAACACCACGAACGATTCAATCAATTGATCGATCGAATTGACCAGAGCTTCAATATCGGCCCGTCACCGAATCGAATCAAGACCTCCTAGGGAGCACCCCAGACGACTACCGTTCGAATGTACAGCCAGCGAACGGCCATAGAGAACGATTCGAATCAATAAGAGCTTCGATCAGGCCGACTCCTCCCCCGAATTAAACCAGACACTGACGCAGGCAGGCAGGCAGGTAGGCAAGGTAGGTAGGTAGACAAAACAAGTTAGGTAGGCAGACAAGTAGGTAGCAGGCAGGTAGGCAGGTAGGAGAGGCCGTCGCCAGAACTAGACGACCGTCGCCAGAACTAGACGACCGTCGCCAGAACTAGATGACCGTCGCCAGAACCACGACCGTCGCCAGAACTAGACGAACGTCGCCAGAACCAGATTGACCGTCGCCAGAACCAGACGACCGTCGCCAGAACCAGACGACCGTCGCCAGAACTAGCAGACCGACCGTTACCAGAACCAGACGACGACCGTTCGAACAACCAGCCAGCGAACACTATAAACGATTCAATCGATCAATTGAATTAATCAGAGCCTATTACGAATTGAATGAATCAGGCCTCCTAGGGAGGCACCCTAGATGACCACTGTTCGAATGTACAGCCAGCGAATGGCCATGGAGAACGATTCGAATCAAATCAGAGCTTTAATCGGGCCGACCTCTCCCCCGAATTAAATTAGACACTATAGGCAGATGTAGACAGGTAGGCGATGCAGATAGGTAGACGATGTAGATAGGTAGACGATGCAGACAGGTTAGGCGATGCAGGGCAGGTAGGTAATGCAGACAGGTAGGTAATGCAGATAGGTAGGTAATGTAGACAGGTAGACGATGCAGATAGGTAGGCGATATAGACAGGTAGGTAATGCAGACAGGTAGGTAATGCAGATAGGTAGGTGATGTAGATAGGTAGACGATGCAGATAGGTAGCAGATGTAGACATAATAGATTATATAAAGAAGTGTATATAATTTATCTTGCTAGCTTTATAAACGGCTTTAAAGTAGCCTTATTATCTAAAATTATAAGTTATATAGGTTGCGCAGTTTGCGCAGTTTGCGCAGGCTATGCACAGGCTGCGCGCAGGCTGCGTGTCAAATAAACTCAACATAGGCTGGTTTGTCAAGTTGGTCAATGCCCTTAATGGCCCGCCAACGACGCCAACTTCTAGCAGCTGAGGTCATTTACAAGGGACAATATTTTGCCGATGTAGATAAACTTATCTAGTAGGCCCTTAAGTGCTATATAGTATAATAATAACACTAGCAATTATAAAGTGAGTGTAATACGTTGCCGTTTACTAGAAGTACTACCTATTATATACTAAGCACTTTGTAGTAATAGAGTCCGTATATATAGACGCAGGCTAGCCCTCTAACTTTAGTAGCGTGTATATCCACCAACTTTATATAATAATAAGAAATATAGTAACGCCTATAATAAGTATAATATATTACCGTTTACCAGAAATACTACCTATTGTATAGTAAACACTTTATAGTAATAGAGCCCGCATATATAGACGTAGGCTAGCCCTTTAACTTTAGCGGCGCGTATATATACCGACTTTATATAATAATAAGAAATATAGTAACGCCTATAACTTTCTATAGTCTACTATGCCGTAATAACTAGTTACTCCTTTATAGGCACTTAACAAATCGCTTATATTAAAAACTATAAAAATTTAGCGGTACTAGACCGCCACCTAGCCCTAAATAGGCTAGGTAGGGTAGTCCCTATAAGTTATATAATTGTGCCCTTATTTAACTATATAGTACTAAGTCTAGCCGTATTTACCCTAACTAGTAGCAGTAAACTATAGCTAATTTTACCTTTATGCGGGTATGTGCGGGCAATTATAAGATCTACCTCTTTACCTCTTCTTAATTAACTTTACTTATCCTACCTTTTATCTCTCCTATAACTAACCTCTAACTACGTCTAATACTAAAGTTATGCTAGTGTAGCGCTAGCTAGCTACCATATAAAGCCCTCCTACTTTAATAGTTACCTTCTACTTAATATATGCCGTAATATTATACGTACCTAACCGAATAAGCGACTTAATAATAATGTAACTATAGGTAAAGCCGGACGCGTAGTATAAGGCGAACCTAAAGCTAATTAAAGATGTAAATATTGCCTAAGGCTTTGGAATAAGCATCGAAAACTATAATAGACTAAAAAAGAAGGTTAAAGATATTATAATTAAAGTTAAGCCTAAGCACGTAATATATTGCGGTAACTCTATAATAATAAAAGAAGGGCATATTAAGGAGTTTTATAAGTAACTCCTATAATTTACTAATACTCTACTAAATTGGAAACTATAGGTAATTCTAAAAATTATAGAAAGTGCTTATTCTAATCGCGTAAGAAGGGTACTAAGTACCTCTAAGAGTGGGCATGCTCTGCGTGAATATATATTACCCCTAAAGACTAAAGCATAAGATAAGACGACGCTACCTTAGCTACTGTATGCGATATAGCCTATAGACGTTACCACAACCCTACTATATGGTATCCCTTTGCCTTAGCTAGCAACCCTAGCGGCGAGTAACATAATTAATATAGGAGATATTAAGATTAAAATCTAATCTATAGGCATAACGGGTAGGTTAATAGTTAGGGTAGTTTAAGTCTTATATCTAATAAGCGGAAACCTATATATAGCTCTAGGTAAGCTATAGGAGGAACTATAAGCCTATATAGAGCTTAATATTAACGGTCCGCCTAAAAAGAACATCTATATATTGCTGTAGAGATATAAAAACCTTATAATACGGTTGGAGGGTATACTTATTGTAGGTCTTAGCGAAATAGCGTAAAATAGCATAAATGAGGCCATGCTTATAGTATTACTCTTACCTCCTAACTTAAACTCCTAAGTTACTGCTACTAATAATATACCGCTAGCTATTAAATCTAAGGCGCCTGGACGTAACGGACGTAGTGTAAAAAATAGCTAGTAAGTCCTAACGCCGTATAAGGCTAGCGGTAAGAGTAAATTAGGAGAAGGCAAGAAGTGGAGTTGTTTAGAATTAGCAGTATATAGCTCCAATAAAGATAGTAAGGGCAAGCCTATTAGATATAAGAAATTAAATAATAATAAGACTAAATTAGGCAGATATAATAAGTGGCCTTAACTAAAATTGGTAATAAGTGCCTTAGCGGAGAATAATAAAAGTAAGCCGGCCGCGCCTAGGAAGTTAAATAATTATAAGGCCAACCTAAATAGAAGTAGAAAACGCCCTTAAGCAAAATTAGTGGTAGGCACCCTTATGGAAAACAGCGATAATGAGCCGGTTATACGTAGAAGGTGATTAGTAAAGGGAAGACGTAACCTATCTACCTATAAGCCTATATTAGCAAGTAACAGCAGTACTAAAGAAATTGCCGCAAATAATAGTAAATCGCTGTAATTTATTACTAAACCTAAAGGTATATACTAGCCTAACAATATAATAGACGACCCTACTACTACATTACCAACTATTAATATCCCTTAAGATATTACCGTAGAGGATAGTAAATTGCCGCAACGTGCCGGTGGATATAATAATTAGTTTCTATATTATACTAACTTTAAGGATATAAAGAGTGGAGATAAAGACAAGGATTTAGTTAATAATAGCGACTAAAATAAGGATTTAGTTAATAATAATAACTAAGATATAGACGTAGAGGAAGAACTTAACTAGTAAACTTTCTTAGCCTAGCTCTATAAGGTCGGGAAGGATAACTTAAATAGCGTATTAGCGCATATAATAAAGGCGGATCTTTTACTTACTCTAGAGTATTTCCTACTTATTTTATTAAAAGCACTCTTTAAGACCGCCCTAATTGAACTCCCTAATTAGGGCCTCGCATTAGGCTTTAAATTTAGCCTATACTAAGTAGTATATATAGCTTAGGCATTTAAGTAAAAGAGGACGATTAAAGGAGGTAGCATCTATATAGATAAACCTAGCGCGGGCAAGACTGTATAAATAATCACTTAATAGCTAATAAACTACTTTTATTATTAGAACGTAATAGACGTTTAAGAGGCCTAAGCTGCTAGGGATATAACCCGCTACCTACCTAAGATATATCCGCCGGATTTAAAATACCTATAGGTAGCAAAGCAGCCGATTATATGCTACTGTAAAGACAACTTTAAGAAGCTATACCCTATAGACCCACAGCGAGGCTATTTAGTCGTCTTTACGCCGACCCTAGGCCTACTAGGATTTCTAAAGGACGTAAGTATAATATTATAAGATAGCGCGATTATAAAGCGCCCTAACCTACCCTGGATTACAATTCTCGCCCCTAGCTATAATAAAGTTAAGATATTTAGTAAACTAAAAAAGGATAAATAGCTGTAAATTTATAAGGCTCTTAAGTAGACTAATAAGGAATAATAGGAGAACGATAATAATATATATCTAGTTAGTAAGGCTCTCCTATTACACCTATAGGGTAAAGCTAGGTTTAAGAATAATTATAGCTCTACCCCTAATGCGACGGAACTATTAGCGCTAAGACACTTAACCTAATTCCTTTTAATTACTATGCGAAATTGTATTACCACACAACTAATATACGGGTTTATTACTATATAAACTAATATATAGAAATATCTAAATAGCTAATCCCCTAGAACGTATTAGAAATTAAAGAGTATAATATAGGTTAGGCATATCCTCTAGGATAAATACCACCTAAACGCAACCGGTAGAGTCTTAATATCGTTTATTAAGGATATGGTTAAGAAGTACCGTATTACGTATGATCGCAGCTTTACTGTATAGGGTGTATCTAATACGCCTAATAACGGAAACCTAATATAACTAATATAGTTCATTATAGTAGAATTAAAGAGGCTAAAGTGGGAAGAAGCTAATAAGCTAAAGGGAATAGAGTTCGAAGTACTGCTTAAGCTTAAAGAAGAAAACATCTAGCTAAAGAAGAAGAAATTTAACCGTCTCTATAAGAATGCGAAGACTAACCTAGCCAGAGTAATAGTAGATAGGAAATTCGGTAAACTAGCTATATTTTTCCATATAGTCATTCTAACGTTTTAGATATATAGAGGGGAGTTAATACTCTAGTTTAACTAGTAAAAGCTTATCCCAAAGAATAGCTGTTTTAAATTAGTTATATTATAGGCTAACCCTAATAACACCGAGGTGGCTATAATTATAGCTATAGAGGACTAAGTAAGGATAGAGTAGAGGCGCTAATATAAGGAACTTCTGGCTATATAGGAGGAAGATAGTAGCGATTTAAATACTAAACCTAAAATACTGAAACTTACCTAAGCTGAGTTATATACTAACGCGAAAACGGTAGTAAGCGTAGCCTAGGTTGTCTAATACTAGGACCAGTATACCCCTATTATAATTAAGTCTAATAAGTTTAATAAGTCTAATAACAAACGCCTAAAAACTTAGAGTTGCACACTTAAGGACCTAATTATCGCTAAGTAGACTACTAACCCGCTTAGTAAGGAGTTCACTAATATACTTAACCGCTATTTTTAACAGAATATAAAGTTCTTTTAAGCTAAAAAAATCTGTGATTATATTTATGTTAAAAAATAAACGGATGGTTTAGCGTATAAGATTATTATTACTACTTACTTACCTCTTATACTAGCTTATTAGTTTAATAGGCTATATAAAGAATATAGTAAAGATAAGGTACTCCACTATATAGCCGGTATATCCAATATTAAAAAGGCTAAGGCTAGGCAAACCTTTAACACTAATAACTTTAAGTAGATCCTACTTTATACCTTTATATTAATTAGGCTGTCTATTAACCTATAGCGTATAAATTACACTATTATGGTTAAGCTAAGCTATAAGCTCTTAGAGATAAAGTAACTGTTTACTTAGATAGATTAATAAGGATAGACTAAGCCCGTCTGCTATAGTACTATTATAGTTAATTAGAAGTCGAGTATTAAGCAGAGGATATTAAAGTTAACTAAATTTACGTTATTCTGCATAAGTTGGTATATAAGGAGAAGGCCAATTTAAGCTTAAAAGTAGGCTAAGGTAAGAAGGAAGACACCAAGACTATCTAATACTGGTAACGATTATAAGAGTATAATATAACTATAGATAGTTCCAAACACTATATATAGCCACTATATAGCGAAACCTATTATAATTATATAGTGGCGTATATATAGGCTAAGGGACGTATCTTCTAGTAACTTATAGGTAGTAGCATAACATATATAGTAAACTTAGTTAACTAAAATATTTCTAGTATTATTATTTCTAAGAGAGTATTAAGCTGCAGCTTGCAGCACTTTTATTATTAAGGCGGCGTTTAGCCGCAAATTGCAGCATTATTATTGGCGGTGTAGTATATAGCCGTAAAATGCAACTAAATGCGGCTAAATACTAAAATTGCTTAATTAGTATAAACCTAATTTAAGATACTAGTAATTTTTTTTATAATGCCGCCCCGCCCCCTATGCTTACTAATATTGTGGTGGGGTAAAATGGGCCACTACTTAGTGCCTTGGCATTTTCCTGTATATATCGAGCCTTCGGCTTCTCTCCTTCTCTTGATCACGATTGACTGGGAATATATTCTTTCCTTTCTTCTTACTAACTGCTTTCCTACTAATTGATTATAACTAACTAACCGACTAACTAACCGACCGACTGACCGACCGACCGACAGACAGACAGCACTGTGACTTTCCTATCTGAGAGTGGTCGTACCCTCCTACATATTTTATGGCATTCCACGTAGGGACGACGGCAAGCTCTTCAGATTAGAAGTCTGGCATTCTACACACAACTATATATACAGGAGATACGCAGGAATATACTAGCTGCAGAAGAACGACCAGCTATAGAAGAACGACCAGCTGCAGAAGAACCGCCAGCTAGACAGACGAGACGAAAGCAGAGAACCAGGCAGTATCGGACAGCAAGGGGAACCAGGTAGTCCCTAAACAGAAAGACAGCGGAAAAGATAGATATTAGACTCAACGCATAGGCCAAAGAGTGGCAAAAAGAGTGTCTCGGAAAGTTATAAGTAAGGACGTTAGGCGAACCAGTAAGCCAATCAGACAACTTTAACGGCGGCTGATATTTCTCCTACCTGCGCACGAGCATAGCTAGAGCTTTATTAAAAACGCAGAGACGATAAGCTAAGGACCAATTAATTAGATAGAAACGAGATCTAAGGCATTTAATAGTAGAGGAAGTTAGCGCTGGCCTTTAGGAACAGAAGAGAGAATACTAAGTAAGGTCGCAAGCACACGAGATCAGGTCTCTCCTTAAAAGCTTCCTATTCTAGCTTAGCTTTATCTTCTTTTAAGTTATCTAGATTATATCAGCGGCGGCTCTAGAGGCGTTTTATAAAGAAGTAGATATAAGCGGAAGCCTAAGGCGTAGCAGTACCCTACCACATAGAGTAACGGCAGGCTAAAATAGACGGACGTATCAAGACCCGGCAGTAGTAGAAGATGGCGATTCTGTACTCTCCTAGGAAGACTAACCTTTAGGCGTTAAGAAGTAGCCAGAAGGAACTAAAGCCTATACTTCTTTTGCTAAGTATAAACCAACACTAGAACAGCCATCTAGGACACTATTACCTCAGGCGGTAATGCAAGCAGATTTACCATAGCATTTACCTATAATACCTAGGACTAACCTTCTATAGACGAAGGATAAGAATCATAAAGACCGCCTATAAGCTCCTAAGGAAGCGCTAGATGCACGTAACTAGCGGTTAACGACTTAAGATAAAGTCTACGTTATGGTCTAGCCTATACCAGCCCTAGGAACTATTAAAACTCCGTACTTTATAGGGTAGGACGTGTTACAGTTTATTAAGTAGTATAAACGGCTATGCGTCCAACACTATATAATAAGTAAAAAAAAATACTAGGGCCTTCCGGAGTACTGCGATTACTAAATAGGGATGTGGATTCGAAGCTTGCCTAAATTTATAGCTGGTAACTAGATAGAGCTTATAAGAAAGCTTAGGGTAGAATACTAAGGAAGTAACTAATTTCGATAAATAGAAACGGTAGAATTCTTAGAAGCCTATATATAGTAGTATAGGGACAATCCGCTAAATAGCATACGCGAGTACTATAGACAGTTCGCATTAATCTCTTAAAAGGCTACTAAAGCTAGTAATTTAGATAACAGTTAGCAAGGATACTGGTTTATAAAAGGACTTCCGCTTAAATATTAAAGATACGCTATAGCTAAAATAGGAGCTAACCTAGATAGACGAAAGTCCTTTAACTTCTATTAGCTGTAAAAAGCCATAGAGGACAGACTTAGTTTATATAAGGGCGCAGATCATTTATTAAAAATAAACCCTAAGAAGCAGAGCCTTTGTTAGCTAGTTAAACAATTCCGCAATTAGCAGCTAGTTTAAAGGGATAAGGTTAACTATAACAGAGAAGAAAGACTTCTTAACCTAGTTAGACTAGGTATACATAGAGGAGCCCTAGTATAGTAGTAGTCGCCTATTATAAATTAAGCTATAGTTTAAAGCCTAGTATAAGGATATAGCCTAGCACCAGGATATAAAAACTAGTAGAATAGCACCCAACCTTCGCAAGACTCTTAATATTCGTAGGACTTCCAATATCCGTAAGGTTCTACTACCTTTAGACTGCCGCAACGGGACATATAGGGTACGCGAGGACAAGGCCAATGGACCTATTTTAGATGCGAAGGGAGTTACCGTTTTATTAAGCACGAATATCAAAGCTTAAAGAATCTTATTTAGCAAGGACTTATACATCTATCCGATTAAGGAAGACTAATAGCCAAAACATGCAATTAACCTAGACCTAAACTCCCGTAGCTCAGTAATAAAGGACGACTAAAAGGTATTAAGAACTGGCTCTATATATACTAAGGAGTAAACCTAGATAGACTAAAGAAAGAACAGACATAGCAGCGGGCCTTCTATAACGGAGCAGCGCTAAAGATTAGTAATAAGAAAAGTATAAACTGGGGGGACTACTATTAGAATCGCCTAACCCTTAAAGATAGCTATATAACTAGGACAGCTATAAAGCCGTAGGAGAATAATATACGACTAGGAGATTACATCCAGATTAGGTTACAGCCTACAGATAAGGCAGCTAAAGCTAGGGAAGACTATTATTAAGTAGTACCTATAGACGGATCGTCTAACCCTTGGCCGCAACCTTAGAGATAACCGTGTAACTAGGCTCCGCAGCAAGCACCACAGCAGGCTCCGCAGCAGGCTCCGCCGCAGGTATAGAATTTTCAACTAGGGGACAGTTAAGTTCTAAGGTGGGGGAAGGGACGTAGGTAACGGCCGGTAAAAGATTTCTATTTATCTGCTTATTTACTATATTTCCTAAAGCTCCTTTCTTATTTACTTTCTTAATCGCGATATATTAACGCGTCCTACTACAAAGATATTAGTTTAGCTTACCGCCTATTACCAAGCTAATAGCGATTTTCTATACCCGGCACGGAAAATCCTAATTAGTCTATTTAGCAGTAGAACTAGCAGAACTCTATACCGCCCCTAGAATTCGATGATGCGCTAGCTACACGACGAGAACGGCACTAAGAGCCTTAATTAATTGCACGGATATAGAGCCGATTATACAATACAGAGCCAGATGCAGAGCTATACGCGGAGCCTTAATTAAATGACTGTACGGAAGCCTTAGTCTTAAATAACCGCATAAAAGCTACGGTTAGTTAAAGGAACGAATTAAGCCAGAGCCTTAATATCAGCATGTCGCCGTCACTAAATTATATTAGTCGAATGTTGTTAAATTAGAGCCTTTAACCGGGCCGACTTTGTTCCTTATTTAAATAACAGCTAATCGCAGCTCTGCCCTACTACCCGAATTCAGTACTACACTAGCTACACGACAAGAACAGACACCGCGGCAAGGAAGGGACCTATATATAAGGACAGCAGCACGATATTAGAAACAAGCACCGTAGAACCATAAAGTAGTATATAAAGAGGCACTAACAAAGATGCTCTGCAAGAGATTGTATATAAGGCATAGCTAACCACATTAAGCCTAAGCCATCCTTATACGACTAAAGACAGGACTGAGCCGTGTCTGGCTGAGCTAGTAAAGGACCTTATTAGGGATTATAAGGGGAACAGGAATTGGACGTACAGAAACCAGCGCTTTTCCTTAGAGGTTATCTAATAAAGGGCTGTATTATAGATATAAGGCCAAGGGATATACGACGGAGGTAGTTATAATAGCCAAGAAGCTGCCACCGGATAGTTTCAAAGGACGACTTAGACAAAGTATAGAGTCAGCAGGACAGCAATAAAGAGACTAGAAGCAGAAGACAATCCTAAAAGGGTTCTTAAGCCGGAAGAAGATTAAGGATACACAAGTGTACTGCCAGTAGCGGGAACAAAGAAGCAGCCGTAAAAGCCTAAGAATGCACTAAAGAAGCCAAGAGTAAGGACGGCTTAGAAAAGGAAGAAAGTAGCTATTAAGGACATTCTATAAAAGCGCTAGGCCTATTATAGTAGTTCAGAGGAAGCTACCGTTAGTGCTCGTAAAGAAGGAAGTCTTAAAACAGGTCTCTAGATTAGACGTCTAGTAGATACTAAGAGCCCTAATTATACGATGCGGAGCCTTAATCAACTATATAGATACAAGGCTTTAACCGAACGACTATACAGCCAGAGTCTTAATCGATTATCCGTAGATGCCAAACCTATAGATGTAGAGCCTTAATCGTATATACAGCAGAAGACACCTTAAGTTAAGCCAAAGCCTCTGTCAAATCCTAATTAGTTAAACGCTGCCTCTATAGTTAAGTTATTAAATTAGAGCCTTCGGTCGGGCCGACCTAATACCCTATCTAAACGTCAGTTAATTGTACGTTGTTACAGTTAAATCAAATTAGTTACCATCGCCGTTAGACGTCTTTAATTAGCAGTTAAAGATTCTACAATAGCAGGTATATAGGCACTAGACTTAATCAGAAAGCCAGTACACGGCTAAAAGAACGTTAGAAACACAGCCAATTAGCGTCTTAAAGCCTCTGCAAGAGTCTCTCCCTTTAGCCCCCCTTATCGATTAATTACCGCCCGTCTTAACGCCCACGGATTGGTTAACTAGAACGATCTTTCCTACAGATATAGATATAAAGCTTTATACGGAGTCTTATATGGACCCTATGGATATAGAGCATATAGGTGCAGAGCCCTAATTAGATAATAGTACGGCAGCTTAACTAGACGCCTATAGATGTAAAGCCTTAATTAAACGGCAGATGCGGAACCTTAACCGATCGGACGTCTACACGGAAGCTTTAATTAACTATCTACAAATATAAAGCCCCAGTTATACATATAGTAGAAGACACCTTAAGTTAAGCCAGGGCCTTATTAAGTCTAGATTAGCTAAATGCCATCTCTATATTTAAATCAGGACAATTAGGGCCTTTAACCGGGCCGACTTTCTACCTTAATTAAACCACCGACCAATCAGTTGTAGCACGTTATCGCTAACCAATTAGGCAGTCTTTATCTAGCCGTTAAAGCAGGCATAAAGGCACGCACGCAGATACATACGTAGAGACTAGGCCTGTATAGGAAATCAGTATACAGTTAGTAGATTATCGGAAGCATCGCTAGTTAACATTCTAGAACCACGGGTATGAACACGGACGTAGAGTATGCAATGTAGAGCTACTAATGCATAGCTTGATGCGCAGCCTGATGCACAGCTAGATGTAGAATGATGCGGATATAAAGCCTAATAATACAGGACCTAATGCAAAGCGACCGATAGAGCCTTAATTAAGAGCCGCGTACGATGCAGACCGATACAGAGCTAGATACAGAGTCCTAATATTAAATAACTAGCCGAACCACCTAGTCGGGCCGTAGTCTCTGCTAGTTTAATTAACTGGCCTACCGTCGCCGCTACTGCTGCCGCTATTCCGTCCAGCTATTTCGTCCTTACTATCTTAACCAACTACTATCTCTACCGTCCTAGATCTGTACCGCTGCTAGGTCTATTTACTGCTAAATCTACTAGGTCTATTATGCCGTTCTATACTACTATTCCAACCAATCCGTTCTACTGCTGCTAACTAGCTATTCTACCGCTGCCACTACTGCTATTGCTATACCGACTATTCCGTCTCTACTGTTCTATCTTACTGCGCCGGATCTATACCGCTGCTAGATCTACCAGATCTGCTATATCATCCAACTATTCCAACCGACCTGTTCTAGGCCTAATACTATTTTAGCTGTTCTACTGTGGCTCTCCTAACCGCCAGACCCTACCGTTTTGATCGCCCCGCCGCCGCCCAACTAGCTGCCTCTAACCGACTGCTACCGACCGTTTTGTTATTAACTGTTCTATCACTGCTGCTACTGCTACTGCTACTACTATATTAACCAACTGCTACCAACTAACTGCCATCAACCGTCTGCCGCTACTAAGATTTCTATTACCAAAAGTTCTGCTACTAGATGTCCTACTACTTACTAACTATTAGCGAGTTCTTCTACCGACTGTTCTACCGCTAACTGTTCTATTTTATTTTACCGCGCTAACTGTCTACTTTTATTATTATTACTACTACCGTTACCGCTACCATTACTGCCGTTACTACTACCGTTATTATTTCTAGTTTACTGCTATCCTAGTTGCTGGATTAGATCTTAGCTATAAGTAACGGAAGGACGCTATGGAACAGTTCTATAGGAGGGCTGAGGATAAGGTTATCTACGTTCTCTTAGGAATGCGCTTTCCTTTTTCTATTCTGCTTTTGCTATTCTTTTATTTGGCTATTCTTCTATAGTATAGAATGTTAGGGGACAACGTTCTTAGTAGGGGAGGTATATAGTAGGGTAAAATGGGCCACTACTTAGTGCCTTAGCATTTTCCTGTATATATTAAGCCTTCGGCTTCTCTCCTTCTCTTAATCACAACCGACCGGGAATACATTCTTTCCTTTCTTCTTACTGACTGCTTTCCTACTAATTAATTACAACTGACTAACCAACCGACCGACCGACCAACCGACCGACCGACCGACCAACCGACCGACCGACTGACAGACAGACAGCACTGTGACTTTCCTATCTAAGAGTGGTCGTACCCTCCTACAATATTAATAAAATATATATAAAATATAAAATATTAAATTTATAAAAATTATACATTTTTATATGCTTAGTAATATTAATAAAGCGTATATAAAATATTAAAATTATGAAAATTATACATTTATATATGCTTAGTAATATTAATAAAGTGTATATAAAATATGAAAATTATAAAAATTATACTTTTATATATGCTTAGTAATCTTATAGTTAGCACTTAGTAGCTAAATGCTAATACTTAATTATAAATGCGGCATTTAGCAGCTAAATGCTAACACTTAATTCTAAATGCGGTATTTGGCAGCTAAATGCTAACACTTAATTCTGAATGCGGCATTTAGCAGCTAAATGCTAGGAAATGCTAGAAATGCTAGAAAATGCTAGTAAATTTTTTCCTAACGTATATATCTAGTAGACCTTATATATCTCTAAATTAGAACTAGCTGCCCTATACTAACTGCGCAAGAGCTTTATAACCTTAGTTAGTTTAATTTTAGTAGTTTAGTTTAGGGACGCCTTAAGATAAGCGGGTATATTATCCTTATAGTTACACCCTTATTTTACGCGGAGTATTACTATAGTATCTGCGGCCTCCTTAATATACTCCTTATTATCTCCCGGCTTAATAACATTCTTATTAAATATTAATTCTACTCCTAGCCCTCCTACTTCCAGGTAAGTAATCATTAGCCCTTTTCTTAGATTCCTTTTTAATAAAGATACTAGCAGCTATAAGGGCGAGCTAATAGGCGTTCTAGCCGCAAGAATACTCTTATTTATAGATAATAAAGGCGAGTTAACTAATATAGGTGATCCTTATTAGGACGGACTTAGCATAATACTAACGCCTCCTCCTTAAATAGGTGTTAGTAGCTAAAAGGCTAAGAGATTTATTACGTTAGAAGTATATTATAAATATAAGAGCTAAGCTCTTTCCTACTTATCTAATTCCGATATTAGTAACCTCTAGTCCCACGGTAGTTAATCTCCTACTTCTTAGCGGCAGGTCCTTATTTAGAATAAGAAAGCTAGTTAAGTATCTTCCTAAGCCATGCTTATTTACTACCTAGTCTAATACTGCCCTTCCTAGCATCTTTAGCGCGAGCGCGAAATCGGTCGGCTGTAGTTAAGTAGTGTTCTTAATGCCGCGTCCTAGATATTTAAGCCTGTCGATTAGGGCCTTATTAACTTATACCGTTACTTTATAAAGTGGGTGGACGGTAAGCTTTTAGGCGGTAAAAAGGAAGTAGTAAGAGACTGCGTGTTTAAGTGGACTGTTAAGAACACCTTATCCCCAGGACTTTTAGATAATTTCTTTAGCTTTATTACACTGATTTCTTTAATCTTTTGCTATCTTACTAACGTTAGAGATATCTTTAAAGATTAATAAGAACGCGTCCCTTCTAAGAGATACTTACAGCCTATTATCCTGGTTAATGAAATTAACTACTATACTAGTAGTATCTGCGTAGTTTTCTTGAGAGAGTAGAATCTCGTTATAGATTTAGAGGAGCACTACCTAACGCTAATTAACTGCGAAGCCTCTAACTTCTATAAGGACGTTACTAATCTATTACTCTACTCCTTTATATAGTACTAAAGGTCTGCTAGATAAAGATATAATAAATATACTATTGCTAATTCTATTTAATTTATAACTTTAACTAATCGTGGCTGTGTTTAAGGGTTATTAAGGGCGAAAAGGTAAAGTTTTAAATAGGGTTTCCTAATCTAGATAGTCTACCAAATTTAGGTAATAGTGTAGAGTTCTACCGGCTCTAATCGTTAAATGGACTAATTATGATTTTCTATCCCCAGGATAGAAAATTACTATTGGCTTAGTAAAGGCGGTAAGTGGAACTAATATCTTTACAGTAAATAATACTAGATAGTTATACGTAAATATTCTTCTATTCTTACCTTATTGCCACTATGTATTAGATTCCTATAACTAAAAAAAGTAAATAAAAAAGCGTAATAGAAAGAGCTTTAGAAAATACGGCAAATAAACGAATAGATTGCGCGGCTATTGTCTATATTCCTTCCCCTACCTTAGAACTTAACTATCCCCTAGTTAAATATTTTATACTTAGTTCTATTAAACGATCTTTCTAGAACACGCACTTCTTAAACTACACAGCGTTGCGATACTAGTGGATTTTATATAATATCCTCCTTAGGTTCTGGCTCTACTATTATTTTTTATAGTATAGTTCCGCCTAACTAGTTAAGCTAGTCTTCCTAGCGGACCTTAGACATCTATTATTAATAAAACTTCTTTAATCTATTCCCTGGAGTTTAATTATAAAACGGCGTACTATTAAGATCCCCAATTAAGTACCATCCTTTATAAGGGTGACTCTTACGTACGCGGAACGGGCCTAGCCATTTTAGATCTAACTTACAACTGCTAGAATAGTCTTACTTAAGCTGCGTGTTATAAAGTATAACTATATCTCTAACCTTAAATCCGTCCTAGCGAATATAGTAGGTGTTATTAAAGTACTCCTTATTTGCTACCCTTAGTCGTCTTATACGCGTAATAGCCTCTTTTATATCTGCGTTTCTTTAGTTAAACTGCTTTACACAAAGTGCTAGTAGCTCTATAATAGTTTAGACTGTTTGCCAAGACAGCGTTTACTAAGTAGGTATATAGAGTTTAATAGGAAGGACATGCTTATATCCGCATATAACTCTTACTAGTGTTATTCCTATAGGCCACTTAATAGTTATCCTATTTGCCTATAAAACGGTATAAAGATTGTCTAGCTATAAGCTATTTATCTTCGCTAAAGCGTCTATTATAGGTTTGTAGCCTTGCTCTATAAAGCCTTACGCCTAAGTATAGTAAGCGAAAGCTATAACCCTCTTAATATTATAGAGCTCTATAAGCACAGCGGTAACGTTAGTATTCTCTCCTTTACTATCTATAGAGAGTTGTCTAAATGCTCCCTATTGGTAGATAACATCTTTATAAAGGAACTTCGCTATACTTTTTATATTCTTATTTTAAAGGGCGTAAGCTTTTACCTATCTAGATATATATTCTTAAGCAATAGCTAGGTACCGGAATTTAAGACGGCTTAGAGGTATAAACGTAATATCTACTACTACTTATTGCTATAAGGTGGACTCCTATATAGCGTATATCGCTTCTTTTTTCTATCTTAGCTGTTACTCCTAGTATTATAAACACGACTTAATATGCTATAATATCTAATCCCACAGCCCTAGCCACTAATATTAATTTAAGACCCTTTAATACGTTCCCTCTTGTTTATAATATCCGCTTTAATTATAAAGGCTTTTAATAATCTCCCACTAAGCGTCCTTATTATTAACTACCCTTTACATTAGTACATTTTTTAACTATTAGCAGAAGAGCTGTTAATTATACACTAGGAACTTTAGCGCATATTATTTAAACTTCTTAAACTTCTTAGTATTTATCTCTTCCGGACGTTATAAGGTTACTAGCCACTTCGCAATCTTTTAAGATTTCTCTAAATATAAGTCTTCTAATAGTAGACCCGCTTCTATTTTAAAAGGGGCAGCTATATATTCTAAGGTATTTAGCTTATAGTTAATAAACTCTTTAATATCCTCAGTCGGCTTATTAGGTTGTTTACTATTAGGTAGTTATTACGAAAGTCCATTAGCTAGGCTATTCTTCTTCCCCGGCATATATCTAATATTAAAGTCCTATAGCTAAATCTATACTAGCTATCTTGTTATTAAGGCTCCAGGTAAATTAGTGGCGGCGCAATTTAGTTATGCGACTAGGGTATTTATGTCCGTCTCTACTATAAAGTAAATACCGTATAGGTATACGCGACACTTCTTTAACATATATAATAATGCCCGATATTTAAGCTTTCTTAAGTTATATTTCTGCTCCGCCTAAGACTAGATGCCGCTTTTATATTAATATAGGTAATGATAACCTTATATATCTAGTTGTATAAGGCCGCACCCCTATCTATTCTTATATCTATTAATGGCGAGAATAATTAGCCTAGCCCCTTTACTATAATCTAGCTAAACTAATACAGGTATAGTAGTGACTATATACTTTAGAGTCTTTATAGCAGCTATTTGCTCTATACTCTATATAAACGAAACGTTTACTTATAGCAGTTAGAAGATTAGCTCTACCTTAATTGCGAAGTCTTCTACCTATATTTAGTAATATATAACAATTCCTAAGAACACTCGGGCCGATATAACGTCTTTGTAGTCTTTCTAGTAAATAATCTTTACGACCTTTAACTCTTCCAGATATTATCCTTTTCCATTATAGTGGTAGCCAACCACTATAATCTCATATTTGCAGAAATAAGACTTTACGCCTAAGATTGTATACCTAGCTTGTTCCAAATCTGTAAGCACTCTATCTAGCCATATAATATGTTCTAGAATGTATCTACGCATACCTAGAAGGCTCTCCTCCCCATTATACACTATCTGTGGGCCTTTTACTGTAATATTATCCAGAAATGGTAGGGTATAGTATGGGATATATCGTTCTAAGATCTTAGTAATCGTCCGCACTAGTGCTTTTATCTATATTTAGTATTGATTAACAATTATTAAATATTGAATATTGACGGTTAATATGCAATATTAATACGATATGTTTAATACTAAAAGTTATTAAATATTGACAATTTTTGGGGTTAAGGTGGTTAAAAATTATATAGATGCCTCGGTAGATAACTCTGGCCCCTAAGCAATACGTACGTATTTTAAATTTATTAAGTAAACCTATACAAAATTAAAATGCACAAATATTGAACGTTAGTTTACAGAATATTGTATACCATATCGTTAGTTTTTACGCGTCCTATATACACCCAATCTTTAACTACCTTATCTTTAATTAACGCTATACCTTCCTTATCTACTAATATAACAGACGACGATAATATATCTACCTCTACTATTTCAGAGCTTAATTCAGATTAGTTTACCTACTCTGGCGATAGCGACGCGTTAAGTAACTCTATACTAAGTACACTAGGTATAACTTCCTCTTAATTGCCTCACAAAAGATAAAGACTTACTACTACTTCTACTTAGTAATTTGCCCGCGATCCTCTTCCTTATAAAGCTATCCGCGATGGCAGGAATTAAATCTAGTACTGCTTAATATACAAATAGGACTCTGCCTCTTTAATATCCGTTTATACCCACCTTAACAAAAAGCATGGTATAGAGATTTAAGCTAGAGAGGTTAAAGTAAAGCGACTACGGCAGGAACGCCTTACGAATATACTAAGCAAATTAGAAGGCTCTAAATAGCTTAAACGCAAAGCTTAAAAAGAGCAGATCCTTTAAGGCGCCATTAATCGCGAAGCCTTTAACAAAGCTCTTATATAACTAATTGCTATACGCAATCTACCGTATAATACGGCTACCTAGCCAGAGCTACACGCGTTACTTATAACGGTCAATTATACTGCTAAGGAAGTTGTAATTAATGCAGTAGGAACTATACCAAAGCTAATTAAGTAATCGTACTTAGTATATCGCAAGATCCTAAAAGAAAAGCTTTAAGGCTCTCTCTTAAAAATCCACTTCTTAATTAATATGTAGACGTTACTAAATCACCGCTCCCTCCAAGCAATCGTCGCCTATTTTATTAACGTGGAAATAAGGCAGTTACAAAAGGCTCTACTTACTCTACTAGAGCTCCCCTTATATAGTAGCGAAGACCAAGCCAACGCCTTTCTTTAAGTTACTGAGAGCTATGGAATTCTAGGTAGAATTAGCTATATTTGCGGTAATAATCACGGCGTGAACGATAAGATATATTACCATATATCTGCGGGCCTTAAAGTAAGAGGGCTCCCTTACTGGGACCCAGTTTACTACCAAATTTGATATAGTGGCTATATTATTAATCTTACCCTTTAAGCCTTCCTCTACCTTAAAAATAAAGACGCGATTAACAAAGCCGTTTAGCAAGTCTTACTTAATAAGAATTTAATAATTAATAAAAAGCTTATATAAAAGATAAAGGAAGCAAAGGCTGCAGGCTGGAGGGAGATTGGTATACTTAGTAAAGTTTATAACCTCATTATACATATTTAGGCGTCGGAAGCTCGCTATAATAAGTTTAAAGCCTTAGCCGGGCAATCAGTTCCTTTAGATAATAATACTTAGTAGAACTTATAGTTTACCGTACTTAAGGTTATTAAGGATAAGAAAGTTTAAACGGTAATTAATATATACTCTTGGAACTGGTATAAAAAAGTAAAAGATGACTACCTCTTACCTAAAGATTGGCAGATTATTAACAACACGTACACCTTCTTAAAGCCGTTCTATAAGGTTATAATAATAAACTAAAGCGACTTCTCATTAATTAATCAAATGCTATATACTATAGATATTCTTATTAAACACTTTAAGCATTTAAAGGTAAGCTTTCTGGAGGCTATTAAGGCTCTACTAATTGGTAATATTTAGGATCGATATTACCCAAATCAACGCCTTCTCTCTACTATTATTACTAGCTGGTATACCTTTAACAAATACTACAAGCTCACTAACGATACCTCTGCGTACGCAGCCTTAATCCTACTTTACCCCTTATATTGGAAGACTTATATTAAGAGGCACTGGAATAAAAAGTGGTATAAGCAATCATTTACTGCAGTAAGGAAGCTTTAGAAGGACCACTATATAGAACGCTTAACCAGCTCTATGGCTTCCAAATCTACTAAATCTACTAAACCTTCCGAAACTAAACTCTATATGCGAATACTTAACGTCACTAGTAGCGTCAAGGAAGAGTATAAGGAATTTATTAAAGAAAAGCCCACCTTAATACGAGGCACGGCTCTTAACTAGTAGCTTAATCCAACTCACCAAGCTAACTACCCATAACTCTCTTAGATGGCTATTAATATATTATCTATTCTATCTATATTAGCAGAGGCCAAGCGAGTATTTTTAGGTGCACGGCGAACGGTTTTATGGGACCGTATATCACTCGGAAGTACGAATATTAAGCGTATAAAGTGCTTAAAGAGTTGGCTGCTTAGTAATATTACGGCTAGGGGAGGGCTTATAGCAATAAGCGTAATGGAAAAAGCTTTTAATGTCTTGGCAAATTAAGAAGGAGAGCCTAAGAAGCTATTGCCAACTACACCAAGCTAAGGATCGTGAAGTTGACGATAGTGGTGAGAGTAGGGGTAGGAGGGCAGTTGTATTTTAGAGCTCTACTAAGGCCTAGAGCAGTACGGAGCTTGACTATAACTATATTACTATACCAAGACTTTACATAAGTAATTTAGATTCAATATTTAGTAAAAATATCAATATAAAATTTGGGTTTAATATTAATTTCAATACGGTCTTATATTGATATTAAATATTAATAAAAGGCCTGGTCCGCACAAACTAGGCTACGGAATTCGTGCCTTCTATAGGTACCGTTATTTGTTATAGAAGTCCTAAAAGTATTATAAAAGCCGTTGGGTTCCGGCTTTCTATATCTAGCTCTAATTGGTTATAGCTAGAGAAGAAGTCTACTAGAGATATAACCTTACACCCCGCAAACTCCTTGGAAAATTCATTAGCATATAGCGGTAGATTTGCGTCCCTAATAGTTACTTGGTTGATATTTATCGCCGCGTTAATTAGTTAGTACTTATTACGTTCCTTCTTACTTATAAGAAACTATAGATTCCTATATAGGCTTTTGCAATATTCTAGAGTCCCTTAAGCCAGTCGTTCTTATAATATATTTATTACTTCTCCTTATAGGGCCCTAGGTACTAGAAAGTTTGGTACTTACTATACCTTATACAGTATAGTTTTAATCTTTAGTAGTAGAGTTACGTCTTTACTAACGCGATCTATCTTAGAGAACTCCTATACTAGAGCCTCTTCTCGGTTAAATAATATGGCCTTAAGGATCTCTTATTCTCTTGGCTAAATATCTCCTATAATTATACGCTCTAATTATTTTAGCTTTAGTTATACACCGTGGGCTAGCTTAGTATATTACGGCTTAAAAAAATAATTATACGGTCTAAGAGGCAATCCTTAAATAGACGCCTTTTGTTAACGTAAGGCTACCTCTCGCTATTCCACTATACCTTCTATAACTGTTCCATCTAGTGCCAATAAATTAACTAGGTAGACTTTATCTACCTTCCGTTTATACGCAGTTACTATATTTATAGCGTTTAGTTAGGCCTTACTTTAGTAGCTTTTTATTTACATTATAAATAGATCCGTTGTCTTTAACATTTAATATATAAGGGACTTAGCCTTTACTTTAAATACTAGCTTCCGATTCTTCCCTAAGTATTTCTTTAGAACTTCCTTTAACATTTTATTACTAAGCTTTCTCTATTTAATATTATACTCCTTTCTTTACTAATAGCTCTGTCTAGTGGATATCCGAAACGGCATATATCCGTATTAGAGCCGCACCTTATTTCCCTCTTCTTTATTCTTAATGTCCTCCTTATTCTAATATACTGGGTTATAAGTAACCCTAGATATGATCCTAGCGGTTATACTGGCTATACGTTTCCCGAACTATTTTCTATACTAATACCTTTATCTAGTTTAAAGAACATCGCATCCTTATAGGACGTTAAGAACCTTATTTTAACTCTGCTATCTTTTAATTAAATAATATAAAATACCTAACTTATTACGGTTCGTTTCGTTACTAGTCTAGCCCTTACTAACTATAGCTTATTAAGTATCACCTTATATAATATTTCCCCTATAATAATAAATATTATAGATATTAAGACGTTACCTATTACTATAGGGACCGTATATACTAGCCCAATGAACTTAGACTAAGTTTTATTTGTAGATATTAGACGTATACCTTATAACTATAAAGGCAGATTTAATATTAGCAGGCCGTGTTATAGGGCTACGCTTTCCTTAATAAGGTTAAGCTTAGCTCTAAAGTTAATTAAGTATTTAGCCCTTCTGTCTCCTATCTGCGCTTCTACCTTTAGGCACCGCCTTTAAAACTAGATAAATTCTACTTCTTATTTAATCTGGTCCACTTCGGCAGTTATTAGGCCGGCTTAATTAGTATAAAATATTAGGTATGCCAATAACACGGATGCCTTAACGTCCTCCTACTTCTATTAGTAAGGCTCCGCAAGAGGTAGTAGGAGAGGCTTAAAGAATAGCCTTATAACTTTAGGTATATACACAAGGCAGTTACTAATAATAACTTTAATAGTTTTTGATAAGATCTTGTCCGCTATTACGGTTGGGCTTAGGACGTTTCCTTTTAGTATATTTATTATCCTAACTAGCTTTAGTTATAATACTTTAACTATTGTTATTATATCCGCCATTTGCTCCGTCTATCTTGGCTATTTAGTATAATTTATTTTATTACCCCCATTACTGCTTAACGGTGGTAGAGGAGCCTGCTACTAGAGCTATAGTGTAATTTAGATATATCCTCCTAGTTGTATATTTTAAACCATTGCTAATCGCGGACTAGATAGTTTTAAAGGCTATTTTATTACCCTTACTTCCCCTTACGGTCTCCTAAGATTATATACCTATAGCGTAGGCTATAACTAGGTTGCGGCCCCTACTAAATTAACGTATATTAACTCTACTTAGTATATATCTTCCTAGAACTCACCGAGTTCCTCTTTACTTTTAGTATTATTACTCTCTATAAGCTCTATAGAAGCTGCCTTTAGTTAAATATCTATCGCTAGCGCATTAAAATTAATATTCGCGTTTTGCCTTAGCTAGTTTTTAAAGAACTAGATCCGATTATCGCTCGGTAAATATAAAATTATATTTTCTAGGCGCTCACATATTCTAGCGTATATTTAGTTGTTTTCGTTTATATATAACTCTTTAAGCTTTAGACACTAATTGATAAAATAGTAAATACCCCCGCATCTATAATATGTCTAATTTTATATCTAGTATGCGCTAAAGTTCCCTAGCCCTCTATACCTTCCTAGGCCCGGCTTATATCGTTCTTATAGCGCTCCCTTATAGGGCGGCTGCGGTCTATTATTACCTAGTGCCAGTTATAGGTCTATTTGTTCTTAACGCATTAACGCCCTATTTAGAAGCTATTGTCACGGAGTAAGCACAAGCGGTGATAATATATAGCGAAGTAGGTATTATTAAGCTATGTATATGAACTGCGTAATAAAGTCAAGACGTTGCGTAAGAAAAGAAGGTAGGAAAACGGGAAGAAAGGGCATATATCGTTAACTTGGTTGCTTAGTTAACACATATATAGGCAGAATAGGGTTCAGGTCATAGTCCTGGCAGAACTTGGCAGAATTTAGTAGAACTTAACAGAATATGGCAGAATGCCATAGATTGCCATCAGATTGCCGTTAGATTGCCATTTCGTGGTTGGTCTCTAATTGCTAAGTTAGTAGAAATAGGTAGACGTGTATAAGGTATTATGGGGGTGTCCCGTAACAGTACCCCCCCTTTAAACTCGAGCTTCTGCGAGATAGGGCTATAGTAGTTTTAGGTGGAGTTTATAAAAGTCTTCTATGGCTTATATAAGTTCTATAGAGTTAACGGGTTTCTATAAGGACTTAGTAAAGCCTCTCCATTTCGTAAGATATATATATTAGTGTTTCCGTTTATTGTACTTAATATCATTAATTCTTTTAATAAAGTACTTGTTCTTACCATCCACTTTAACTAGTAGGGGAGGGTCTTATATCTGTTTAGGTAGGGCGTCTAATATAGGGGCAGTAGGGCGGAGGACTGACGTATAGAATACGGGGTGGATTTTAACCGTATTAGGGAGCTTTAGTTGGTAGGTATAAGGAGAGATAACCTTTTTAACCTTATAAGGGCCAGCGTTCTTCTAATTAAGTTTTTTAGTAGGTTGTTTTGTGTTTAGATTTCTTATATCTAGCTAGACGAAATTGCTAATTTAGTAGGCTGGTGCTAGGGTTTGTTTCTTATTCGCTGCGGCTTTATAAATAGATTAAGCCCATGTTATCTTATTAGTAAGGAACTGTTATAGTTCCTCTATCTTCTTTACGAATTTATTTGCTTCTATAACTTATAAGGCGTAATAAGTAGGGTAAGGAATATTACTAAAGGGTTTAAAACCCATTTATAGGTGCTAGCCGTAATTAGCTAGGAATGGGGAGACTTTTATGGTTTTTAAGACGGAATTATTTGCAGTAAACTCGGCGAATATAAGCTAGTTAATCTAGTTATCCTATAAATACGACGTGTATATCCAATATACTGTTCCATTATAGTATTTACGCGTTCTATTTAGCTATCCATTTCTAGGTAATACGCGGTAGATAATAGTGCTTTAATACGGAGTCGAGTAGTTAGTTTTTTTTAGAATACTAAGACAAACTAGCTGCCTCTATTAGAGATAATTGTTTTAGGAAGTCTATAGAGTTTCCATATATAATCTAAGAATAGTTAGGCAACAATAGGCGTTAATATATTAGGGCAGGCGATTAAGTATCTTATTTTAGATAGTTGGTCTATAACTACTATAATGTTCGTACAGCCTCTACTATTAGGAAGGTTAATAACAAAGTTAATTAAGATATCCTTCTATCTTTGGTCCGGAACAGGTAGCGGCTTTAAAAGACCATTATATGTCTTATGCGAGGCTTTAACTTATTAGTAGGTGTGGCAGCTAGAGATATACCTTTATATTATATTATATATATTCGGCTAATAATACTCCCGTTAGAGTAGTTCTAGGGTTTTTTCTTAGCCTAGGTAGCTAGCAACAGGTAGATTGTATACGTGTTTAAGGAGTTTAAGCTTAAGCTTATTTTAATTAGGGATAACTAGACGGTTCTAGTAATACAAGCGGTTTCCATAGGCTTTGTATTTACTTAAAGAAATCTTTTTAGAGCGTCTAATACTATCTTATATTAGCTTAAGCGTCTCTTAGATAAACTCGTTATTCGGGTATTTATTAACTATAATCTATTTAATCAATTAATTAGTTATTTTAAGGACGTATACCGTAAGATCTTTAGTAGAAGGGTTAAATAGTTTAGGGTAAAGTAGGGTCTAATTTTGGTAAGAGCGCGCTTCTTCTAGGGCTAGCGCGTCTTATGAGCGTCGGGTTAGGGTATTAGGCTTCTAACCTTAAACGCTTAGGCGGTATGTAATTAAGAATTAAAAACAAGATAGATATTCTAACTAGCGGGCTTAACGATGACTTAGCTGTTTCGTGGTTATAAAGTACTATAGGTTTTTATGGTTGCTAAGGACCTTAATTAAAAATCCAGCGCCTTCTAGTTCGGGTCGCTATTATTTAAAACACCTAATAATAGCTAACAATTCCTTATTGTAGATCTTGTAGTTATATTTAGCTAGGCTTAGTTATTTTAAGAAGTATACTATAGGGTGCAATACTCTATCCTTGTTATATTAAAATAGGATGCCTCTAATAACGTAGTTAGATAAGTCAGCTTCTATAACACTTATTTGGTTTAGGTTAAAGTATTAGAGTATAGGCGCAGTAGTAAATATAACCTTTAGATAGGTAAAGGCCTTTTTACATTCCTTGTTAAAGACAAAGACTTTATCCTTTTGGGTTAGAGCTATAAGAGGTAAAACTAGGGCGGAGAAGTTATTAATAAACTATTAGTAGAAATTAGCAAATCCTATAAAGGCTCTTACGTCCTTAACGTTCTCGGGTTCTTACTAGTTTACAATTACTTTAACTTTCTTTAGGTCCATTTATATACTATTTATAGAAATAAGGAGTCTAAGGTATAAAACTTCCGTTTTATAAAACTCGCATTTATCTATATCTAATTATAGACTAGCTTTATATAGGGCTTATAGGACAAGGTTAACGTATTTCTAATATTTAATTAGGTTATTACTATATATTAGGATGTCGTTAATATAAGCAGTATAGAANATGTCNAGGTAGGGNCGTAGGGTNTTATTTANNTAATNTTAAAANAAGCTNAGAGCGTTTATAAGGCNNAAGGGTATTACTAAGTACTTAAATAGTCTATATCGGGTATAAAATGCAGTAAGCCATTCGTCCCCTTTTGCAATACGGAGACGGTTAAATATAGAGATAATATTAAGCTTCGTGTAGTAATAAGCCTTACTTAGTTAGTTTAGCGTCTCTTATATTAACGGGATTAGATATTAGTTTTTAACGGTAACGGCGTTAAGAGTTTAGTAGTCTATATAGAAGTGTAGACCGCCGCTAGGTTTCTTAATAAAGATTACTAGTACGGCTATAGGCAATAAGCTTACTCTAATAAATTCTTTACTTAGGTTTTCGTCTAAATACTTTCGTAGCACTTAGAGTTTATTTTGGGATATCCCATATAAGGGTCCAAATCCGGGCTGCTTTCCTTCTTTAAGTATAATCTTATAGTTATATAGTTGGTGTTTTAGTAGCTTATTGGCTTTCTTTTATAAGAATATATCTAGGCGATAATAATACTCTATTAGTACCTTCGTGGTAGGGTTAGTATGCTTCTTTAGTACTAAGGCCTTCTTAATATCGGCTATCGTAATAGCGAAGATCGTATATTTGGGTTTCTTAGTAAGTTGCGCTAGCAGGGTAACTCTAATTATGCGGATATCTAGGGTGCTAAGCTTGCTTAGATTGTCTATAGTTTCTTATTTAGGTTTAGGTTTAGTATTAGGTATAGAGTTAGTATTAAATTTAAGTTTGGGTTCTTTAAAAATTCTTTTTATAGTAAAATACTAGTCCTTTTAGTATTTTCGTGTATAGAGCTTAAGCTTTTACTTAGCTTAGGGCGGTGCAGTGCTTAGGGCTAATTTATGGAGTTTGGTAGAATTCCTAGATCCTTAATAGATGTTAGTAGAAATCTTACGCTAGTGGAATTTAGTGGAATTCCTAGGTTAGTGGAATCTGGTAGATTCCTTAGGTATAGGGTGGATATTAATAGAAATCTTAGACTAGTGGATCTTAGCGGATTTCCTAGATTTTAGTTTGGGGTTAAGGTAGTGCATTATATAATACTTCTACTTATAACGGGAGGCGGTAAATAGAAGCTTAAGGTTGTCCTAATTAATGGTTACCTTATATAGCTTTATCTAGGGTTATCTAAGGATTACTAGGTAACCTAGGGTAGTAATAAAAAGCTTAATTAGTTCTTTATGGTTTAGGTATTAGAGTTTTAGGGCTACCACGTAGGTAATACGGCCTAAGATAGTGCGTTTGCTATTAAATCCAAATACGTTAATATGCCGGTTAAGGGGGGTTAAGGTAAAACCATTATTTTACGCAAAGATCCTATTAATAAATCCTATACCGCTAGCTCCTGTATTAATTAGGATTCGAGCATTAGCCTTTTAACTATTCTGCTAAAGGCGGCAGTCAATAGTTATACTATAGTCCTAAGAGTTAGAGTTTATAACGTTAAATACGTTTAACGAGATCCTATAACAGAGCTGTTCTAAAGAGCGACTTAGCTCCAGAACCTTTCTTTTAGAGGTAATTAGGGCGGGGTTCTTATAGGACGTCGGTTAGAGCTTTATCCTTATAAGTGGTGCTTACTAGATATAGGGGTGGAACTAGATAAAGATTGGGGACGGTAACCGGAAGATTAATATAGTAAACGGCTGCTAGTACTAGCCGTTTATAAATTGTTTTGGGGCATAGGGACGGAGTAGTAGTTTAAGAGGTAGGAGCTACTTCTATATTTAAAGCAGAGGCCTAGCTTAATATATTATTCTTATTTAAAGGACCCTAATAGGGCGTATCCTAGGGTCCTAGTGTTAATATCTATAGCGTTAGGGTGCTTAGGTTAAGATAATAACTTAGTAGGCGTTTATAGGGTTATTGTATTATACTAATAAACGGGCTTTAGTATAAGGCGTAGTATATTGTTATACCGTTTATTAATAACGTTTATGTAGGCGTTAAGAGTTTCTAGGAGGTCTACGCCTATTAGGGAGGTTTTCAGTTTAGGGCTTAGGGATTTAACGAGGCTGTTAATTAGTATGGAGTTATTCCAGCCTATTTCCTTTGCGTAGCGGTTAAATTCGGAGAAGTATATTAGGAAACTTTTCTTTTCTTAAGTTATTTAGTTTATCTTTCTTTAAGTAGTAGCTTAGCGGTTCGGGTTACCGTATATAGCTTTAAGAAGTGTAACTAGGCTTTATACTAAGTTTAGTTAGAGAAGTTTAATAAGGTTAGCTACGTCTTCTTCTAGTTAACTTAGGGCGTAATAGAGTCGATTAGCTTTGGTTAGGTAGCGGTTAGTATTACTAGTTAGCTTATTCTTAAGCCGGCTTAAAAATAACTAAAGCTTTTATTATTTACTGGTAAATACTAGAGGGTCTAGTAGTTTCTTAGATCATTTTAGTACGGTAGTCGGCTTTATAGGGTAAGTAACTACTACTAATTTGGGGCTTATATTCCGCGTATTCATCTCTAAAGATAGCGTTTAGTCTTAGGGCCTTAATATAGGCATCTTAAGGATGCGGACTTCTTCTTAAAGTGCTTTAATTAATTGTTATTATTATACTTCTTATTCGGCTTGCTATTAAGTTAAAGTGGCTTAGTGCTATATAAGGGTGTTTATAAAGGACTTCTATATACCTACTAATTGTTCTTAGAGTGCGGCTATAATAGCGTCGGCCGTTATAGGGGCTTTAGGGTCGTTCTGCATTTTTAGAGGGTAGTATAAGTTTTTAACGCAACGTAGTATCACGGAGTAAGCATAAGCGGTAATAATATATAGCGAAGTAGGTATTATTAAGCTATGTATATAAACTGCGTAATAAAGTTAAGACGTTGTATAAGGAAAGAAGGTAGGAAAACGGGAAGAAAGGGCATATATTGTTAACTTAGTTGCTTAGTTAATACGTGCATAGGCAGAATAGGGTTTAGGTCGTGGTCCTAGCAGAACTTGGCAGAATTTGGTAAAACTTGGCAGAATATGGCAGAATGCCGTAGATTGCCATCGGATTGCCGTTAGATTGCCATTTCGCGGTTAGTCTCTAATTGCTAAGTCGGTGGAAACAGGTAGACGTGTGCAAGGTGTTACGGGGGTGTCCCGTAACAGCTATGTGTGCTATATTAGATCTTAGCGAATCCTATCTAGGAATGGCATTAAAGATATAATATCTGCTAATTTAACTATCCCAAAATTAAGCTTCCGGAGTTAATTAGTAAGTTTCTTTAGTTCGGGGTCTGTTTCCTAAGTCGTTTAATAGGTATTTGCCGACTCGCTTAGCTAAGAGACTATAGGTGGTTAAAGGGCAGCATTTCTTTAGTTTATTATAGCTAGTTACTAATTATAGAATTATCCAACTAGCTAACGAAGGCCTTATTCCTTAGGATTTATTATTAATAACCAATTAGCGCCTTTATATAAATTAAGCCTATCTTCTATAGCTCTCCTTAGCAGGTAGAAGTTAAAAGACTCTCGCCTATTAGGGTAGGCTCCTATTTTAGTTATTATATATCTTTAATATTTAAATAGGAGTCCTCTTATAAACCAGTACCCTTGTTTGCGGTTTTCTAAATTGCTAGCCTTAGTAACCTTCTAGAAGATTAACGTGAACTATTTATAGTATTTGCGTATACTGCTAGGTAGACTGTTCCTACACTACAGTATATAAGCTTTTAAGAATTCTACTATTTTAACTTATTAAAAGTAGTTACTTCCTTAATAGTCTATCCTAAGCTTTCCTATAAGTTCCATCCAGTTACTAATAGTAAACTTAGGTAGACTTTAGATCTATATCCCTATCTAATAGTTGTAATACTCTAGAAGTCCTTAATACTTCTTATTATCCGTAATATAGTGCCGGATATATAACCGCTTATATTGTTTGATAAATTATAATATATTTTGTCCTGTAAAGTAAGGGGTCCTAGGGGTTCCCAGAGCCGGCATAGGCTGGGCTATAATATATACCTTATCTCGTTCTATTAGTAGTTTAGTAAAAGGTAGCGGACTTACAGTTTCTCTAGGGATAGGTAGGTGGACCTTATAACCCTTATCCTCTATCTATTAAGGGTTATCGGTCCCTAATATTATAGGAGTCAGGGTTAGTATTATATGCCCTAGTTTAGGAGAGCTTTGTGATTTAATAAGCTGTTTACTTTCCTCTCCCTTTTTAGTACCTTTACCGTTATTATAGAATGGGCCTAACATTCCTAATAATCCCTTTGCTAGTACTATCGCTATTGTTATAAATTTAAAGGTAGCTTTAATAAATGCGAAAATGATAGTATAAACCGTTATAAATATAGTAAATAAAATATAAAAGACTTTTCTCTGCTATTCCTGGTGTACTATAGTCCTTCCTTTTATCCTTCGTCTTACTATGCTACGTACTCGCCTTCTTATCGCTACTTGCCGACCACTATTCCCGTATAGAGAGCTCGGCAAGTGTTATTAGTTTATTCTTTGTGGCGGTGGCTGCATACAGGTCGCTAATATGCCCGTGCTTTTTTATCTCGGTTATTCTATCGCAGTTCCAAATCGTTCCTATACGTCTCCTATATATAGAGCACCAGACTTCTAATCTGAAGAGCTTGCCGTCGTCCCTATATAGAATGCTATAAAATATATAGGAGGGTACAACCTCTCTAAGATAGGAAAGTCTTAGTGCTATCTGTTAGTCGGTTACCATTAGTTAGAATTAAGCAGTAAGAAGAGAAAGAAAAGAGTGTATTAAAGGAAAATTGTATATCTATTGGTCTCGCCTAAGTTATTAAAGACTTTAAGGGCTCTAGACCGATCTATATAACTTATAGAAGGCCTAGGCTCTCCCGAAGCTATACCTAATCTAAATGTTAAATCTAGGGCCCAAATCACACCACCATAATAGTAGGACGCTTTAGTCCGCCGGCGCTAAGTTTTTAAGGGTCGCTTATATACTATACGTATACTACTTACTAGTTTAGTATAATAGTACTAGGGCTACCCATAAGGCCTATAACCCGCAACTTTTGCTATAATATAGGCAATATAGTATTAAGGATTATCCTCTTACTACTATCTTTAAAGCCTTTAGTATAATCTAGGCGCTAGAATAGTATATTAGCGGGATTTACTTTACCTAGCTTATATTTAATCTTAAAATTAAACTTAGCTAGTTCCTTAGCGTACTAGGCCTAGTAAGCAGATAAGCTCTTAGTGGTTATAAAGTACCTAAGATTNTTATAATNNNAGAGCACGCGCGTTATATACGCGGCGTATTTAAGGTAATAGCGCCACATCTTAAAGCATTGCACTATAGCGAGTAGTTCTTTATTATGCGTATTATACTATGCTTCTAGGCTAGTAAGCTTCTAACTATAGTAGGTAATTAGGTACTAGTAGAGTTAATCTTCCTACCCTAAAGGCTGTAGAAATATACTACTATAGGTATAGTTAAAAGCGTTAGTAATTACTACTAGGAGTAAATTAGGGTTAAAGTAGCGAAGTAGAGGAGCTTATATAAACACAGCGCGTAACTTATAGAATGCCTACTATACGTTATTAGACCAGGACTAGGGTTAATACTATTTAGTAAGCCCTTTTAACTTACGCTTTTTCTTCTTCTCCCTATCTAATATTAGGTTATAATATACCCATATAAGATATACGTATAGGGGGTATACAGTATCCAAGTAGTTCTAGATAAATCGCCTATAGAAGTTAGCAAAGCTAAGGAAGACCTAGATATCTCTATAGGATTTAGGCTTAGGCCATTCCTTAATAGCTTTTACGCGGTTAGTGTTTATTATAATACCCCTAGGGGTAATAATAAAGCTTAGGAACTTAATATTCTTAGTATAAAAGATATATTTTAATAGTTTGGCGTATAGGCCCTAAGCGCGGAGCTATTATAGTACCTACTTAACATACTTAACGTACTTGTCCTCGTTATTTAAGTAGATAAGAATATTATCTTAGTAAACTATATAAATAGTATCTACTAGGGTTTCTAGAGCTTTATAAATATAGCTCTAGAAAGTTATAGGGGCGTTAGTAAGACTAAAGGGCATTACTAGGTACTTAAAGTGACCATAATGTATCTTAAATGCGGTCTTCCATTCGTCTCCCTTTTTAATGCAAATCCTATAGTACGCATTATAAAGATCTAACTTTATAAATATCTTCGCATAGCTAAGCCTATTAAAGAGTTCGCCGACTAGTAGTAGGGGGTACCGATTTTTAATTATAATCTTATTTAGGCGTCTATAGTTAACGTATAGCTGCATTATACCGTCTACTTTTAGTACGAAGAGGATAGGCGCTCTAGCAGGCAACTTACTAGGCCTAATTTAGCCCTTTTTAAGAGCACTGTCTAGGTACTCTTATAAGATCTATAACTCTTTCTATAAGAGGTTATGAAGGGGTATCTATAGTAGTATCTTGCCTTCTTCTAAGTTAATTATATAGTCATACTTAGAGTTCTATAGTAGTATACTTGCTAACTTATTAGAGAAGATATTAATTTCCTCCTTATATATATCTGGTAGGCTAGGGGCTATAGAGGTTAAAGTAATTATTATATAGTAGTGTGCTTCCGGGAGCTAGTAAAGAGAAGGGTATAGCTAATATATGTTTTATAGGTATGCTTGCATTAAAAGTATATATCGCTCTACTATAGTATACTTAATAGTTTCGGGGTTTTAATCACCTTCCCCTTACATATAGGTAATCTACGCTAGCACTAGAGGGTCTCTATAGATACTTACTGCCAATAACGGTAAGCCCTCTACTATATTTATAACCGGTGTCTTTACGTCTAAAGGGTCTATATAGGTACTCGCTGCTAGTAATAACAGGTCCTCTATTATATTTACAACCGGCGTAAAAAAGGAGTCTTCTGGCTATAGCGAATAGACTATTTCACTAGCCTTAAAATCTGCTAAGAGAGTGTTAAGGGTAACTATTTAGAGGCGTTTAGGGTCCGAAGTACTCTAGATAAACTATCTAGAACGGAAGCTAATTAATAAATCTACTTCCGCGAGCCAATCCTATCTAAGAATTATATTATAACTATTAAATAAGCCGCCCTAAAAGGTCTGCGGGCTAATAGTGCGAGATGTACCCTAGGAGTCGCTAGTAGTAACTATTAGATTATAAGCATTCTAAATTATTATCTGGTTGCTATTAAGAAAACGTATAATAGGTTTACGTAAACGTAGCGCGTAGCGCATAGGCAGGTTAAACCTATAGACGATATCTTAATTAATAAGGTTAATTTGGTACCTATTATTATATAAAGTATATAGGCGGACTTCGCCCTAGGGTGTATTTATTACAACGTATACTATAATACGTTTCTTCTCTCCCTCTATATTAGGCCCTAGTTATAATTAAAAGAGATACACTACTAGGGCTTTAGGTTTTCTAAAGGCCGAGCTAATTTCTCTTTATTAGCCTACTTCCAGTATTTCTTACGGTAGCCGCCTATAGTCCTTTAACTCGCCTACGTAGTACTAGCGTTTAGGGGGTCCCCTAAGCCATCCGGCTTTTAGGTAATCTCCCTAGAAGTTTACTTAAAAAAGCGTCGCCCTTTTTAAGTTTTATTCCCTAAGCCTAAGTCTATAGAGCCTATACTGCAGCCGCGCTTTATACGCAATAATTTGCCGCTACTATTTACGCGATCTTCCGCGAGCTTTATAGTATTAAGCAATTACTCTATACGGCGGGTTTCGTTAAAGAGGATTTTAGCGGTTTTTACCTATTAGGCGAAGTTCTGGTGGAAGAGCTCTACTTATAGGTAGGCTGGGAGACGTAAGAACTAGAAGTCTACCTATTATTTAGAATTAATAAAAGGGGTATATAAGAAGAGATCCTCTAAGCTATATATATGGGCTAAGAAGATATTAAACCTCTAGTTCTCCTTTATAACAGCCGTATAGTACATTATAGCGTTATTAAAGCGTCTTACTATAGGGTTTCTGATCTGGTCTTAGACTATAGTCTTAAATTTATCCTATAGTAAAGGACCCTTATTTTTAGTGCCTAACCAGCGATAAACTAGTTAGGTAATTATCTTCTCTTTTATAAGACCTTTAATAGCCTAACGCGTGCGTCGCTTATAGTCGTAGTTAGCGTTATTAACCTTAAATTAGTTCTTAACTGCGGCAATCCACCGGTTAAAATACTGTTAAGTAGTACTGCTAATATTAGGTAGTAACTTCTTAACCAGGGCATTAAGATTTAATCGGCGTATACATTCGCTATATAACTTATACTCTTTACTAAAGAGGCAATAAGAGGGCTTTATTAAATTAATAATGCTCTATAAGTTAGCTATTTTCTTATTTAGCTTATCTAGCTCCTTTATATTAGCGGTATTAGGTAGGACACTAGTAACCTTACTAAGCTCCTATTAAGCCTAGGTATATAAGTTAAACTAATCTTTAGCGTTTATAGATATCTAATCGTTTTAAGATTTAGAAAATGGCTTAAATGCTACTAGTGTGCTTTTAGCGGTTTCGTCTACACTAGATCCTAAGGCGTTCTACGGTTATATTGCTAGCGTATTACCATTAAGTATAGGCGTTGGTTTTCTTTTTAGAGGTATTATAAAAAAATTAAACCAGCTATCCTTCTAAGGGGATTGGTAAGAATTTAAATATAAGGTAAGGATATAGATAGGGAGTCTAATAATAGAATAATGGGTATATTATATAGATAGAGACAAATCCTTAAGGGAAAAAAAGGAGTCTATATACGAGGTAGAAAGGGTTTTTCCTAAGTATATATAGAGCACGTGCCTTACAGGCGAGTCACCCCTAGGTTACCCTAGGGTCGCCTATACCTTGCGGCTATATAACTATCTACTTAGGTTTTACCTAATATAAGCTCCGCGTTTAAAAATATAGGGCGTAGTTTCTTAAAGCGTTTAAGGGGTAGTAGAATTTATAATTAATTTATAATCCGTTTATTAGAGGCGTTAGTAGGTAAGTCCTATAATTATTATATTAATAAGTTAGGCTTCTAATTAAGTTTGCTAGGTTAGTATATAATCTTAAAGTTAAATTATAAGAGGTATTTAGCCTAATAAATTTGGCGTTATATTAATTGCTTTATAGTTATAAAGTACTATAGGTTTTTATAGTCCGTTAATACGCGTATTAGAAATAACAATCCTTTAAATTCTAGATACTATTATTTAAAATATCTAACAATTATAAGTAGTTCCTTATTATAAATCTTATAGTTTAATTTAGTAGGGGTAAGTTTTTAGAAGAGAAAGGCTACTAGGCGTAGCTCGCCGTTTTTATTATATTGTAATAATACTCCTCCTAGTATATAATTAGATAAGTCTGTTTTAATAATATATTTAAGGTTTAGATTAAAGTAGGTAAAAATTAAAGCAGTTATAAAATAATATTTTAGGTTGTTAAAAGCTTATTTATATTTAGTAGTCTATTTAAATCTTATATTCTTTCTTATTAAGTTTACTAATAACTAAACAATTTTTAAAAAGTAATTAATAAATTAATAATAGAAATTTGCAAATTCTAAAAATCTTTAGATATTTTATATACTACTAGGACTTTCCTAGTTTATAATTACAGCGATTTTCTTAGGGTCTATTTTAATTCTATTACAGGATATAATTAGGCCTAAGTATATAACTTTAGACTCGTAGAACTTATATTTCTTAATATTATATTATAAGCCCGCATCTTATAGGCGTTTAAAAACTATTTAAATATACTTCTAATACTTAAAAAGTAAAGATATATAGATTAAGATATTATTAATATACGTAGTAATAAATATATTAAGGAATTTATAAAGCGTATTATTAATATATTACTAAAACGTATTAAGACCATTCTTTATATTAGAAATACAGGGTGACTCACCAATAACGACTACTCGAGTAGGGTTACAGTAATGTTAGTTAATTCTTATTAATAGGAATAAGGAAAGGGGTAAGGAACTTAAGGTTCCTCACCACGCTAGGGCCACGTCGACACGTAACGGCAATATGCTTCATACGACGGCAACTTACCTTATTCCCAACACTAGCAACTCTTCTTTTTGTGGTTGCCATATATATATATATACAAACAGACAGTATATAACAATATTAGACAATATATAACAAAACTAGATAATATATAATAAAACCAGACAATATATAACAATGCGGCAGTTAGCAGAATTTAATAGATAACGCAAAGACGGGTGGGCCGCCAAGACGCTAGTAGTAAGCAAGCCAATAGCGATTTTCTATACCAGGCATGGAAAATCCTAATTAGTTAGCAGAAGTCCACACCGCCACCTAAATTAATTAGGCGCGGCGCTCTTAGCAAGAATCTAACCAATTAGACAACTTTAACCGGCGGTTAAAGTTCTATAAGATTTTAACTTCTCTAAATTTCCCTCTTAACCTAACCTTTAACTCGTACACGTAGAGTATTTATATTAATAAACGTCTCTAGTGCCTTATTTAGGTTTACCTTCGTCATCGTATCTACTGGGTTATCTTAGCTATTAATCCATTAGATCTTAAAGAGTTCTTAACACTTATAGGACTGCTAAAGTACCATAATATCGATTATAAAACGCTTCTCCTTTATAGTACTAAGCTTAACTAAACACTTATAGAGGGAATATAAGTCGGTGCATACGATCGTAGGAATAGCGGGAAGTTTAAGCCGGTCTATAATTATCTTAAGGGTAGTTCCAATTGCAATTACTATATCAACTCCGCCGACTATTCTATATATCTTTAACGCTAGAACGCTTTAAGTAACGTACTTACTCTTAGTTAAGCTCTAATAGATAAAGTTACCGTAGATTATAAAGTCATTCTCTTTAGTAGATTTGTTCGCGATAATAATCTTATATCCTAGCTAGGAGCTAAAATCTTTATTATTTATAAACAATCTATTAACAAATACGAAGAGCTTAGTAGTAGGAAGGTTAATAGGCATATAGAGTAATCCCCTGTTAAAATGGTTTATTTACTAGGAAAAACGCTTATTTAGGGCAAGAACATTATCCTTAGTTAATTCCTAGTGTTAAGCGGCAACAGAGAGATTAAAGGAAGCCTTAGGTTAACAAATAAAAGCTATATAAGCTCCGCGAGCGCGTTACTCCATATATCCTTACTTTAGAGAATTAATATTAATAACGTTAATCTTCTTACCTTAACCCTTCTAGCGTAGAGCAATGGAGCCCTTATTTAGGGAGAGGATATATCTATTAAAGAGTAATAGTATTACTAAGTTAAGTCTTTCCTTTGGCTTTGCTATAAGGTTTACCTTTACTAGCTTATCTTCTTTAAGAGCTAAGAATTAGTTATTTCCTAAGATAATTATATTATCTATCTATATACTAACAATTCTAAATAGAGTTCCTGTAGTTATAATAAGGAAGCAGGGATTAAATATAGAAGTAGTCATCAAAAGCTTCTCCTTATGGTGCTTACTGTAGGTAGCCCACCAATAAGTTCCTGCCTCTGCAATTCCATATAATGGCTTAAGTATAACCATAATTGTATCCTCGGGATATTGGTAGCAAATTTACTCTAGAAGGTATACTAGTATTAAGCGCTAAAGGCGCGTCTCTAATTAGGTGTAGGCCTAAGTAATATCTTATAGGTAAACCGCCATCCTATTCTTTATTAAGGAGGAAGCTAGCGTAATAATAACTTATTAACTAGCTCGTTAAATTATAAGGGATTATATAAGAATTAATTCCTTACCATTATTATTATAACCTTAAATAACTAGCCTTAACTTCTTAAATAGGGTATTAGTAGCTTTACCTTTAATCTTATTAACTATTCTTAACTTAAATATGCGGACTCCATCAAACTTAGTAGGGTCGTATTTCTTAAATTTAAAGACTCCTCTTACAATAAGACCGTCGATCTCCTACTTGTTAGATACTTAGAAAGAAGCTCCTAAAGTTATAATACAGCCTTCCTTTTAAAGCTATTTTACGAGTTTAAAGTTAGCCTTCTCTTTAGCTGTTATAAAGGCCATTAATAGTTTATCTCCATTCTTAATAGCGGTAACGAATTACTCTTTAAAATTAATAAGATATTAGCAATTTCGTAATCCCTTTAGGCGACCTTTACCGCGTTATAGTTGCGGTATGTCTACTACAATTATATTAGAATCGCCTTCGCCTTCTAGAGCACGTTAATTATAGTTCTCCTTTAGGGTATCCTCTAGGGTATCCTATAAAGGCTCAGAGCTATTATCCCTATAATAGGGCTTAATAACGGTTAAATGGAATTAAGTAGGTCTATAGGGCATCTAAAGAGTGTAAGTTTAACTATTAATTATAATAAGTTTATATAGGCCTAACTATCCTCCCTTTTTACGCCATACGCGTACCTCCGATTGGAGTGGCAGATTAAGTATAGTTAAGGTATTTAGGCTATTTCTTATTCCTAGTACATCGTTAACCTAGCGCGTAGCGTAGAGACGTTATACCTCCTTTATTGCCTTGCGAATAGCCTTAGCTTATTATATAATAGAGGGAGATAGTAGAGAATCGTTAGTTATTTAAGGGTAGGCGCCAAAGACTAGTAATATAGGTACGAGCCTATCTAGGCTAGCGGTATCGTTAACAGCCTTAATAGCCATCTATAGGATAAGCTCTTTACTAGCACCCTCTAGTTCTAAAGAAATAATCTTATATACGCGGCGTAATAGCGTATAATATCGTTTTACTTTTCTAATACTATTATATGCCTTAACGGGGACTTCCTTAACCTTAATTATTATTACCTTTACCTATTATCGAAACTCCATAGATAAGAAGTTCTTTCCTATATTATAAATAATTTAATTAGGGGGTCCTAGGTAAACATTAATCTAGCATAATTAAAAAGTATCCTATACATTCCTAGCTAACATATCTTTTAAAAAGCGTGCGGCTTAGAAGGAGGTTAAGAAGTTAACAACTTAGAGTACTAGCTTGCCGCTAAGATATATAACATCCATAATAATATAGAAGTTAAAGTTATAGTTATCTTTAAAAGTAAACTTAAATCGGCCAGAGGACTTCTGGTTTATTTAGTAGTAATAGCAGTACTTTATAAAATATTCAATTACCTTAACCTTAACTTTATAACCTACTCGCTAAAGGACCCTAAGCAATCGGTAAACAGATAGGTGGCTAAAATAACAGTGTAGTTAACGTAACTCTAACTCGGTTAGGTGGCTCCAAGCAACGCTCCTTTTTAGCTATTAAAGGAGTAACTAAGGGTGACCCTACTTACGTACAACAGGCACCCAATTATCTCCCTAGACAAGCATATTCTTAAGGTTGTTAAGCTTAATACCTAATTTATCTATATCTTAGATATAGAATAGGAACGGGGTATTCGTGGGGATAACGTGGAAAGTAATATATCCTAACAGGGTTTAGACCTTAATTGTACTAAGAGAGATCACAGTACCCTTGCCAAAGCAAATTATATATTAGCCTACTATTAATTAATCAATTTAAATAGAGCTATTAAGCTACTAAAGAGCTTAAACTTAAGGCTCTCCTACTATAGATACTCCTGCGGCTCTAGTATCTGGCATAATGCTATAAAAGACATTCGCTAAGTATCTATCGTTAAAGGAGAACGCGGAACTTTCCTTTAGCTTATTAAAGATATCTAACTTTATAATAGAATAGAGCGTAGATTGGTTATTAAGGATAGCAACAGTTTATATACTATTTACCTTACTATACTCGGTAAAGTATTAATCAGGAAAGTAGTCCTTAATTTCCATATCTATAAGGAACTATTCGGCCTCGTTAACCTTACCCTTAAGATCTTCTTCGCCTTTATATTAAACCAGGAAGTTTTAGAAGTAGGCTATAGTAACCTTT